>NC_134517.1:20140198-20461865 GCF_027942865.1 Odontesthes bonariensis | reverse complement strand
GAATGTTTATGGAGGCTGTGTGTCATATTACCTGTAATCTCCAGAGTATGAACTGCTGTATTTCTTACTACTCTATGCACCCAGGAGGGAAAAAAAATACCAAAATTATCTTGCATTGCACCTTTTTCCGCAACACCTCAACATGGCAAATCAAAGCCTCAAAACCGTACATGTCGCTGTGCCCAAGGTCACCGAAAGAAATGAGAAATCTCTGTGTACTGTACAGTTCATCCCTATAAACATGCCATACCGCCTCTGAAGTCTGACTCCGCTTTAAAGAAGTCCAAGTTTGTTTAATAGTACATAATGCAATAAGTCGATGGACCCCTGTTGGAGTTCAGAGAGGGAACGCTTGAATTAGGTTAGGGGCAAGTGGGTGGATGGGGTAGGGGAGGTGTAGGGGGGTAACTGAGGTGGGTTTTGCAGGTGAGACGACTGAACTGGCACACTCTGGTGTCTACCAGAATGTCTAGCATTATTGTTTTGAAAAGCATCTCAATGGCAACAATATTCCACCCTCACTTTTCTTTAACTCGGCACGTTTCCATATATTCTGAACCCGAATAAATCCTGTTTCGATGCTTCTCTGTGTGGAAACACGTCAGCCTCAATCGTGATGGGAAAATACACCCCTCTGCGCATACTGCAGATTTATCCTGTTTGTGGGGTCCAAAGACTCACGAACACACAACATTATTGTATCATCTTTATGCACATTTTCTTTCTTTTTTTTAATTATTTAAAAATTAAACTTTTGAAAAGCACTTTACAGAAAACACGTTCATCGTAGACTGGGTTTTAATAGTTCAATAAAGAAGATTTTACATGCTTCCCACTACTCCTCTCATGTCACAAACAAGCGTGGAACCAAAAAAACGCGGAGAAACCAGCAGTTCATTTAGATTTCCGTTACTTTTGCTTTGGTCGGACACAAATTTAAACTATTAGAATAAGTGAAGGCAGTAAGTGCACCCTCACTGTACAACATTAATTTGATCTGCAGTTACAAGCCGAACCATGAATATTATGAACATATGATGTCAAATCGTTCGGAATTCAAGAAAGTAACATGCGTTTTTTTTCTTTTTTTTCCCCATAGCCTTCCAAAAATACGAAAACAGGACATGTTTTCTTGTTTTGTGCAGCAGCTGTAATACAGTCCGATGCTTTGCTGCTTTTGTTTGTGACAAATCAACTTCACCTCTGCATTCAGTATTGGCGTTCGGTAATGCCAAAAGCAAAAAAGTATGTGAAGGAAAAAGATTATTGATTTTTATATTGATTTGAACAAAAAGCCACTGCATTTGAACCTGAAGAACTCCAAACACTTATCAAGTCACGAAGAATTTATCAATTGACATTTCTCATTAAATCACGGATTGTCAAATGAAATAAATGCATGACAGATACAAATCCCCTCCAAAAAAGTCTGAGTAATATCTGAGGCCCATACCCACCTTCATCTGCAATTAGTCTACAGTATTTCTGGACATATAAGATAAAACTAATTGTTGGGTGTACTATACGACGAACAGCATAAATGTTTGTTTTTTTGGATCTGAACACAGAGAAATGCTCAAAGTGAGAAACAGTCTTGTCTTTGCACGCTGTCTGACTCTAAAGCTCCCACTGCTGTTTAAAGCAACTCATTGCACAAATGACTTTATGCAAAAAATATTGGGTGTTATAAGAACGAACACAATTTTATAAGTCATATATCAGACATCACAAATGTTGCTCTGGAAATGTTCAGGTTGACAATACTATCAGAGCGCAAACATACAAACCTCAAAAAAAAAAAAAAAAAAAAGAATTGTTCATGTTTTGAGGTGACACAATCGCATTTTTTGACAAGATTAGATATCCAAAAAAAAAAGAAAAAAAGATCCCATAGCTGCTGGATAGTCACTGAAATCATTAAGTTAATAACTCAAGACATGAGGCATAGGATTATACCATGTATCCATCAATGAATTTGAATAATGTCAGCGAGCAGCCTTAACAAACGTTCTACAAACTGACGTGACATTTTTTGTTCCATTTCCAAATGACCGCTGGCTGAGATTGCTGGCTCTCGTATTAATTCTCAGGTTTTTCGAGGAAAAAAATATATCTATCGTAAGTAGAAATAATGAAGTTGAAGAGCTGATGCCCCGAGGAGCAGTCGCAAAGAATTATATCTTCCTTTAACACAGGACACAGGCGAAAAGATAAGTACCTGTCAGCTGGCATACTCTCAGCTACATGTGCCTATCAATAAAAGAGATTATTTTTCCCAGTTATTACAACAAAGATCTGCAGGGCTCGAAGATTGCACCTTTAATGAGAAGGAATGATTTCCTTCTGCACACTCATAGCCGCACTTGAAGTAAGTGAGCTATAATGCCATCAATTTTCCCTCTCTCTCAATTTTACAAGAACTTATTAAAATGAAATATTGCCAACATTAATGCACAGGGATTATTTATTACATTTTAACAGGATTATGGTGTGCAAAGCTTGATTTGGGATTCACACCCTGTATTGTGATATCATGGTTAAGCAGTCAAATTGTGCAGACTTCTTGTAATTAATAGAGGCAAAATAGATCATTGCCAAATGATACGTTGCTCCAGAACTAATCTTTGCACGCTGAAATGTTTGGATCCTGAAGAATGCCTCTACTGTTTTGGATGGCAACTTTAATTTGGTCATTCTGCTTATTTTTCTTACTTTTCTCCGAAAACTCCGGTCCAGATGGTAAAAGGTGATTTTTCTCACCGTTTATTCTTGTGAATTTTATATTGCCAGGAGTGGAGCTTTTTTCAATATAGTCGGCATTGATCTGCAGCTGTCAGGGTTGTTTTTTTTCTCCCACACACAGCTTTGCAGCCAAGGTGTGATGCTCTGAAACAACCATATAGATGACTTACTAATGAGAACATAAAGAATAGAAGTGTATACACCCCGATGACGGCAAAGCAATCATTTGTGTGGGCACCTTATCACGTTCGGCAGAAAACACGCCTTTAATCTCAAAACATGGCTAGCTCCTGAAACGTGTGCCATTAGTTCTACTGATGAAGGAGCATGACTTCATACCTTAATTGGGAAGTAATGTGAAGGTCCTCATAACAAATCTATTATTTATGGTACAAGCAGACATCACATGCAGGGGCACTTCTGACATCCCATACTCTTTAGCCACACCACCACACCGTGTTTAGTCAAACTGTGTTGTGGAAATTTTCCCATGTTCTTTGTCACCACAAAAAGGATGACTGTGAGGGTGATGGCTGCTGAACATATTATTTATACTTGCTTTGTTTGTGTGTCTGTGGGAAGAAAAGATCTATGAAAGGATGCGAAACAGGGAAAGCAATCAAACGTCTGGCTTTCACTCTCTCCGTGCCGCTAACAAAGATGATGCAAGGCTAGAAGCTGCTGAAGTACCTGCAGACAGAGAGACACCTCTGTCCCTCGCCTCCTCTCTTCTGAGCCACAGAGTGGTCCTTCTCACTCAATGCTTTTCACTGTTATTCCACATGTTGGATACAAAGTTTAATTCAGCCTCCTCATTTTGCAAGTAGAGGTACCAAGAGCAATTAAAAGTATGGAATAGAAAAGATGAATAACTGTCTACTGCGACATGTGACATGCCTAGGAAAAAGTGAGGAACTTTCGGCACGTTCATTCAAGCACACGGAAGTTGTTTGGATGAAAAATAAAAATGGGTCAAGTGGAACAGTGCTTTTTGACAGTCCTTTTCAAAACGGAATGAAGCCTTGGCATTGCACCGCATTTTTTCTCTTCCACATGTGAACTCGTACAGGAGACACAAACGAAGTTGAATGTCTATAAGCTAACCTCAACTCTTTGATGTTTGCACAGACAGGTGTAAAAATACACAGTAGCTAACACGCAGTAATAATAAGAGATTTATGTATGTAGGGCGCAAAAGAGACGTCGAGCTGATGCCTGGTGCTGTCAGGTTAGTTTTCCTGTTGCGTCATTCACCATGCCAGTGCACGGTGAAGCCAAATATGGCAGAAGCATCCATTTCTTATACCACGTGCTGCGTGATCTCCTGTCAGGCAAACAGATGTCTGAACACCGTGGATTGTTGGATGTTTTTTATGTAAGAAATGAGTAAACACGTTGAAATATTGCCCCTCTTAATTTGATGCGCATTTCAATCTGACAGCTAAGTCAGTTAAAGATCAAGTGTCATATGTCAGGTCCTTTCTGCTCACATAGATAAGTTGGTTTGGAAGCATATTGATAATAACTCCCATATCAAAACTCACAATGAATCAGTTGTTTTTTTATTCGACCTGCACCATTATCACCTCTTTCTGACCCTGTCTAACCTTTTCCTGTAGAGTCAATACACTCCTTGGTGATAAAAGACTGAGTGAATGGAGTGTGCGTAATGTTACAGCCAGCAACGATTACAGAGGTAACATGAAGACTTGAAAGCAGTACTGAAGCAGGGCTTTTTGTGTGTTCTAAATTGCCGGGCAGCTCCAGGGCTGACATTTAAAACATAACATCACCAAACAAAAACACATTAGAGGAGAAAAGCTGAGCAGGGGGCTTTAAGCAAAACCTGAAATTCGAGTTTTGGCGAAGGCAACTGACCCAAATTTCCTGCCCCTACTTCTTCTTAACATGCTTCTGCAAGATTGGGCCCTGGGGTGATGTATCCCTTACACAGGGATTGCCAGTGCATTTACATAGCATGGTTAATGAGAGATCAACACCAAGAAAGCGCCTTGAATATAAAGCTTTCTTGTAAAAATAATGAGCGAGCGATTGATCCATACTCAAACAAGCCGGTTTGCTGAGTTAATACCAAAGGCAGATTAAAGCCAGTGCCAAAAGTGCCCTGGCGTGCGACGCCTTTTGCTTAGAGGGCCCCCAAACTTGTCATCACATTAGCACATGGTCAAGGAGTACATCCCACCACTCTCATAATCTGCTTTCTTGCACAATTAGCCTTCTATAATAAGACAGCTGTCTGAGAGCCGGTGGGGAGAAAAGAGGAAAATCACTGAGTTTTGCATATGGATGGATGGACCGTTTACTGCCACTGAAATCTAGCCTCCGAGGTGATTCTTCTTCCAAGTCATCACTGGCCCTCACATTAGGTCTGAACATCATGACAACATGGAGACTTGCTCTTCTTTATTGTGTGAAACATCTATTGCGACTTTGATGAAGCCAGACAAAGGAGGATGAGGGGTTTGGGGGTGCGTGAGGAGAGAGCACCCTGGCCAGGGCAGATGTGTTTTAGCTGACAAAATCTGAGAGAATCAGATGCTGAAGAGGGTGAAATGGTAGGGGATGGCAAGTTTTCTGAATAAAATAATAGATAATTTCATTTCGACAATGGCAAGGAAACTATGGGCAAGGGAACAAAATAGCAGGAAGGGATGGAGAAGGGATGGGGTTTGAAAAGAATAAGAAGAATTCAGTGCTGCTTCTTGCAAGGAGAAAGAAAAAAAAACATTGATGACACCCGGTTCCATTCTTCCGCTCTCCCCTTTCTCTGCTCCTCGCCTCGCACCACGGCGGGCTAAGCTGGGAGCTGTAATGTCATTAAATTGCAAATGCTTTTTTTTCATTTCCGACACACACTGTTTACTTATCTGGCAAAAACATATGTTGGAAGGAATCCGTTAAATTCTGCCCATTGCCTTGGGTGAAAGTGCAATAGAAACGGGCCCACTGAGCTCCTTCTGTCGTCTCCTTTTAGCACTTTGCCTTATCTACAAGGCTGCTTAGCAGCAAACTGGCGAGTTCAATGAAAAATGAAGATACAGTGCAAGATTAAGGAAGAACAGTGAGGGGAGAAATGCTCGGAGAGAGGGTCATCCCATTGCAAATGATTTCACTCCTCTCCATCTGCATAAATGACTATTTTTAAGGCATCTCCAGCGTCTGTATATTTTTCTCACTCTGCCACACATTTAATTTCACGCCCCGTGTTCTGAATATGCTTAAATGCATATCTCTGATGCACCTTTAAGCCAGAGGAAAGAGGATGGGGGGGACTGGGGAGGGTACGAAAGCAAAATTAAAGATAAAATGGTGTGATTTGCACTACAAGTCTATTACTTTATGGCATTTACATATAGTTTACCTCTGCAATTCCAAGATTTTCTTCTACCACCCTCCTATCAGTATTTGGGCTTGTATAAATATGTATAAATCTTTGTTGAGAAAAAATAGAATTCCTTGCGCTGCACTGGAAAGTTTGAAGGGTGCACTTTCTTGCTTCAACTTCTACTCCTGCCCCTATGGGACTGTCAGCATATCTGCTGAAGGTGCTCTCTACCAGCTTGCCCCAACAAAGGCACAGGCTTCAAGCACTTTGTGCCCCACGATCCACAGATACTCCTCCCCTCAGTGGAACGAGTGGGGAGAAAGATCCTGGGTCAAGACTTTGCCAGTGCCTTTGAGGAAGGGCCTGTCGAAGCCTGATGCACGTGATGAGCTCAATCCCTGTCGAACAAGTGGGTGAGCAGCAACATAGATTCCTCATGAGTTATTAAGATGATCACAGCCTACATCAAAACTCCCATAAAGGTCTCTCAAACTGACATGATGAATAGTAACTACATGTGTGCCACTGTTGTGCCATCAAGTGGATGTGTTCTACAGTGGCAAAGAAGTTTCAGCTGTGAGTGAAAAGCCCGCCCCTAACAGCAGAGAAGAAGAAAACTGTGGATTGGCCTGGGAATGAAAAGGAGAGAGAGAGAGAGGGGGAACTATTCAGAGCACGATTCCTTTCCTTCATTGTCTGCCTGCTTAGATTTGAATACACGCACTCAAAGAAGACGGGAGAAATGCTTCAGCCTCTCGCATTGTTGGCCTTCTCTCTCTTCTTTTCTATTTGCAATTAAATGCATTTCAAATGGAACAACTGCACAGAAAGCATTTCTGATAAGAAGGAATTCCATTGCCTTTAACCTCCTTTGTAATGGCTTTGCAATTTCCTAGCACTCTTATTATGAGAACTGCACAATCAAAACATATCTTTGAATAGAAAATGCCATACAACAAAGTAAGTAGTGCTTCATTGAAAATTAAATTGCATTTAAAAATCATTTTTAGTCCACTGTGTTCCTCGGTGTTTAAGCCAGCCTTATTGTTGCTGTTTTTGTTACTTTGTGTGAAACATTGTGCCTTGATAGGACCCTTGTGTCCTGAGCAGTATCATACACACTGGTCCTAAGCATGGGATGAGATCAGTCAATTAGAATTAATGTCATCTGGTCATTTACGGCTAAACGCCCTCCAAATGCATTGTGTTTGCTTTGTGTGCAAAGCATCAGCTGCAAAACCAATCTCATCCTCCAGACATGAATTTTTGAAGGATTTGAATGCTGTAAATAACTCCAAACCCTCTCTTACGAGGTTTACCCCTGGAGCACTTTGTAACTTATCAGGGCTGCCTTGTGCCTCCTCTAATGCTTGCATTATGCTCAAATGTAAATCGGTAAGCTGCCAGAGAGGTGGGCGGGAATCACTGAAGAAAGAATCTCTGAAGGGTCTAGCCAATATTCTGATTGGGGCATAGCAGAATAAACAGTAGAGTTTTGTGTTTTAGAAGCCCTCTGAACAAAAATATATATCACACCACTCTGTCTCAGTCACAAACAGTTCTTCTTTAATGTCACGCAGAATCTGAGTGTTTCATTTAAATTACAAAAAAGTGAGACTTTGCCTTCAACATATTGCATTTACCAAAGTTTCCAGAGTTTTAATTTTCAAAATGCTAACGAGAGTATAAAAGGAAACTAATATATTCTAAGTGAATGATGCCCAGGGGTCTATTTTGTATTTCTAATTTCCATCTCTAATAGTACAAGAGACTGATTAGTAATTAGGACAGTCCCATTTAAATGCATGTAATGAGCATTATAGGTTTCCCATATACAGTGCGCTTCATACAGATAAAAAAAGATGCATATCATCATTGTCAATTTGAACGCATGTTGACCTTTAATGGCAATTAATCTACAAGACACTTCTTCATGCTGCTTGTCCTTGAATTGGCTTTACAGTGTAATAAGAATATCGTCAAAATCTCCCAAATAATTGACCTGAAGCATGTTTCGCAGCATAACTATTAATCTTGTGTTCCAGTGAATAATTTGATCAGTTTGCTAGAGAAGTGGGTTATATGACAACAAACCAGTGGAGAGGGATATGTGGCCCACAGATATTAATTCGTAGATGGATAGGAGTCTTAAAGAGGATTAAAACTCTATACAGGCTACCCATTTCACATGAGAGCATAGCACCCAGCCCCACTGTATATGCTGTCAGTCACTCCTTGGCATGCTTGAGATTTGAAATGGTGACAGTTAAAGTACAAAGATGTCCAATCCTAGACTATTTCATGGCATATTTGGTGAAGGAAATACAAACTGTGAGGGCCAGTCATTGCAGGGAACCAGAGGCAAACAGAAACAGCAACACTGCCCCCCTGCTATTGTCCACAGACACTGCATCGGCCTCATCTACCTCAGAGTTAGATGTTGTTCCATAGTGAAGGAGATACCACAACAAATACAAAAACTACTGCTTTAATCTTTTATGAGAAGGGCATTTGATCATTTCTTGTTTTATCAATAGCCACATGTAATGCTTTTAAATGATCACAACCAGAAACATTTTTTTAATGCAGTATCAGGAAAACACAAAAATATGAATGAGACTGAGAATGGGATTCATTATGTTTCTATCGGTAGTCATGAAGGTATTATAGGACATATTATTTTCAGGTGATCTTGTGAATAGGCTTGAGGATAATCATCTGTGTTGAGATTTTATTATGAAATTTAATAAGCTTGATTCTTATCGCATTTTATCTGTTGGTTTATTTCTGTATTTCAATGCAAGAACTGGCTGAACCTTAAGGTTCACTCTCTTTTTTTCACCTTGTATTTTGTGCGGGGTAAAATTTCTTATGAGCAAATCTGAAAAGACTATGATGAATATGTAGAAGGAACCCCAAAAGCCCAGCAGGGCTTGCTGAATGCCCTCTAGTGTTACATATCATTAATAGCATAGAAGCAAAAACATTTAAATGAGTTGCTTTTCACCAGGTCCTAGGATGCCGAGCTCTGGTCTCTGTAAATGTAACTGAAGTGGCCTCAATTAAAAATGTGAAAGATCCCTATTATTTAGCTAACACATGTTGCTATAATGATTATGCAGAGTGGTTTAGGTGTTAAGTGCAATATTCACACAGCTGTCAAGAAAATTGATGCATTTCTCCATCCACATATTAACAATTGGTTCATTTCCCCTCCATCTTTGATTCTCTTTGAAAGACGCTTTGCAGAATGGTTTCATTAAGATGAAGATGCATTATCCACCATTATGCACAACACTGTGTGGAACCTGAGAGGGGTGAAAACTCCTTCTGAAGAGACAAATGAACGATAGATTAAATAAGATTTAAAACTATTAAGAGATATGCAAATTGCTTTCCATGCTGTTTCCTTAAGATCTTCTTACCATGGGAGAATATTGGCAGAAGTCCTCCCCTGAGTGTAATCCCCCCCCCCCGCTTATTTCTACACTCCATAATTTTATTAGCAATATGTTTCACCCTCGCTGTCACTTCTTGCATGCCTTTATGTGTACTGACTTAGTTCACCACGACTCTCTGGCACCATCCTGTGTTCCAGTTGGAATAATGAATTGTGTTTGTTTACACATCCCTGAAGCAGTGAGTGTGGAAAGAAGATACATTTTCTAGTTATTGGTTAACATTTTAGCATGAAACCCCTGAATGATTGCTTTTTATAGACTGTCATTTATATTGTCTCTGATGTATTGAAAGGGATAATTCAAAATTTTGTGGCTGCAATCTATTTTTTAGTGTGAGTTTCAGTGTTGGGTTTTTGAGTTTTAAGATTAGCTTGTGTTTTTTCAATAATCTTTTTTTATAATTACGTACATTATGCCATTAATAACACAAAATGATCATTTGAAGTATCCAACTGTGAAGATCTATCCATCAACAATATCCTTCTGCTCAGCACCTTGCTAAATCTCCACTGCTCTTTGCCACCACCACAGGATAACTATTCTTCTATAAACATGAGGTCATTTGAATTAAAACACAAAGAGCACCCTGTATTTCTTCGGCTTTTTTTGTCTTCATTAAGTCAAACAAATCCATGCAATTTCTCTGTAGGAACCACTTCTCGGATGAAAAAGTACATACTAGTTTACTTACATGCACACATTTGTTTTTTCTCTTTTTCTATGGGAGTGTTTGCTAAATCTCTAGCACATGTTCTTACTTCATTTATCTTACCTCGTCTCTAATTTACATTTGTATATTGGTGTGTGAGATTTTTCTTTTTTTCATTTCCTTTACATGGAAAGCCATGACTTTGAGCAACATTGGCAAATTCATCAACGCAGGTTTACACTTATTCAATGGAGTTAGCGTGTGGAGTTTGCGTTAGGATGGAGTTAGCGTGAAAAAAACTAAATGGAGAAATTTGATGGACTTGCTGGAATTCCACTCACTAATCCTGTCAGGTGCAGTGAACCCGACATTGTGGCCCAATGTGTAAATGGCCGTGTAGCCACTCATTAGTTTTCTAATAGAGCCACATTCATGTCTGACTCTTTGCCTTTTGACTATCAGATGCTTTGAAAAAGTTTTGTTGACATTGTTTTTTTTGAACCGCATTTAGAAACTATTGTCCCTTTGGACCACATAAACAAAGCGTGAAAAAACTGAATAAGATACATAGCAAGAAGGACTCAATACCCTGTTCATTTCTACCTCACTGAAGAGTCATTCTCATATGTCAGGGTAGTTACCAGTAAGAAAAAAAAGATTTTTCAGTGTGGGGGTTAAACACACTACATCACATGACAGGCCTCTTCCTGGAATGTGTCAGGAGTATGGGTCAGACTGGTTTAAGGATCAGAGGTCTCACATCCTCAAGCAAAGTCGGAGTGAGTGGTGTTCTGCATTTGTTGAAAGGTTGTTCTAAGAAAAATCTGAATGACTCACATTTCTGTCTCTAGGGCAGGAAGATGATCCCTCAAAAAGAATTATCAACAATGTGTTCAAATAATTTACTGCAGTAACATTTATGCCAATAGATTAAACAAAACCTCACAAGACGTCAAGACAAGAAATGGTTAAGGATGGCCACCGACTAGGGTGGAGTAATCGATGCATCTGCCCATTTCCCACACATACTCAACCAAAGAAAAACAAAAAAACATGCAATATGTGATGAAAAGATTATAATAATATAACTGCAAAAAAAAAGGGGAATGGTGGGTGAAAGATAAGAAATGTGATCAACTCCACCAACATCTTCTTCCAAATCTTCAAGGCCACCCTGACTGGTCCTGCAAAACAGACAAAAGGTCAGAATTCAGGCACAGTCACAATGAGATCAGATCTCTAGAATAAAGACAAAAAAGCATTGGCTGAATCCTCTCACAGCAACAGACCTAAAACACAGAAAATGGCAGCCAAGTGTCCCACTCAGTCAGCTCTTTATTGCTGGATCAGATGGCAAAGGGCTATTTAAGAGAGGCCTGGAACACAATAAAAACACAACTTTAAGAACAACACGCAGATATAACCAATACCTAAAGAGAATAGGCCTCACACGAGACAAAAGGCTACAAGAACTATTTGCTAGATACCTGGAACACATCAACACAATGAATCAGAGACAGGAAGTAAAACTCAAACTCAAGGAAAATCCTTGAGAACCACAGGCTAATCATAGACATTTCACTCCTGGCTATGTTCTGATTAGTAGAATATCATTGTCCATAAGTCACTGTGTTTCACTTGAGTTCCAAACTAAAAAAGAAAAGGGTACTTGCTACCAGTGTTCGAATTATCCACCGGGCTTCGGGGGGGGGGTCGGACTTTTTGCGGATCAATTGATGACGTCACCCCCCCCCCCAAAAAAAAATATCATGATAATATCATGATATGCAAACACAACAATACGTTATCATTTGCAAACTCCCTGCTAGAGCCTCAGATGAATCAAGTGACCACGTTCGCGGGAAGATCACGTCAAAGCATCTCCGTAAACTCCGTGTTGCCAGATTGGGCTGTTTTGGATGACCGTCTGCGGGTAAAAATGGGTATTGGGCGAGTTTTTCTGTATCTGTATATGGCTCTATGGCCATAGAAATACATAGAATTCAGTTTAGACTGGTTTAGTTTAGATTTAGTGCCTCCAGGCGGGGTTTGAGCATGTTTGGAAATCATCTGGCAACCCTGCAAAATCCGCGCTGCGCAGGTGAATTCAGCTCAAATCTGCACGCAGCACTGTCAAGTTCAACCACCTAGCCAAAGTTTGTCTCACACACGTTGCTGCAGCAGGACGTTGCTAACTTTCCAGTTAGCAACAAGCACAGCAGCAGAACCAACACATGCAGAATAATACATAAATATTAAACCTAGCAACGACCCAACTTCAAACAGCTGTATGGCTTACCAAAAGCCCACTAGCAAACTAGCAACTAGCCTACATTATGTAGTGCCCATGAGACGCAATCAAGAAATGTCAATCAGCAAAGTGAACCCAATGACGCATACAGAATCAAGCTGTAAATGATCAGACTACAACTGCCAAATTCAACATAGCTTGTAATGTCCACTGTAAACAGTGTGCGCTTTTCTTGAGATTGAAAAGTGCTATCAGACAGCCCCGTGGTGCTAGTCATGGTACACTGCTAGCTGCTACATGAAATGGCTTCAAACACAGTCAAAATTATGATTAATCCTATATTTGTCACGGCGGACATATGGTAAGGAGTCCATTTTTCCTACCTCTTTGTGGGCATGCTATCCTTTTTGCCTTCTTGCTCGACACAGCTATCCTTGCTTCTTGCTTGGTGGAGTCACACTATCCATTTGCCTTCTTCTAACTTAGTTAAATTATATTATTCCAATTGTGCTTTAAAAACATGATAAGCCTTGTACTTTATTTTCTGACAAGTATGCTGGTTGGTGTATTCTGGATTAGAGCAGTCCGCCTCTGTCTTTGAACTGAGACTACTTGTGCATGTTGACTCGATGGAATTCCTCTGATGTAGTCCTAGGCTAACTTTTTTCTCATGGGAGAAAGGGAAGGGCGGTCACCTGTCTTGAATGTTTGTTCAGTGCTTTAAAGTTGAAATAATATTAGTCTGATTTGTTAGTTTCATCTAACAAATCACGGGAAACCTCCACCTTGACAGCTTAATTCCACGCGCTCGCATCTCAAACATCATTTTAACGGGCATCAAAACCCTGCATCTCAGTGCATCTCAGTGCTGCCGATGTTTTGGACTCTGCGCGAGCTGCCTGCGAACATGCGAAACGCCCGCTGGTGGTACAGTCCATTGAAGGGGTGTTCCAAAACGCATTTTATTTGGTTATTCATAGTACACATTAACAAGTAACAAGACATTTTCAACACCTGATTTTAATAATAGATCATTTTTTCCAGTACCCCCCAAAAGTGTAATTTAGTCCCATTTGGGAGGTATCAAGTCTCCACCGGGGGGGTCAGACCGGTACCCCCCGTAATTCGAACACTGCTTGCTACACGTGCCTTTGTAATAACAATGATGTTATCACTCTAAGATGCGATTCAAAATGTTAAAGGGACACTATGTAATAAATTAAGTCATTTATTAGCTCAAATCAACATATTCATTCATAAGTTAGTCCTCATTGGTGTAAAATGATCTCTGTCAAAAATCTCACTTATCCTCCTGAGTGAAGAATAACTAGTCTGTATCTACATAGAGCAGGTAAGCTCTATGGAGGCTGCCATGTCCTTCCGGTCTATGAAAAATGACGAAGTGCCGAGAGGGACATAAAGCACTTCGAATCGCGATTTCCCCACCAGGCCTACAAGCAGAAATGACGTCATTGTGACGTCATTTCCGCCAAATGGCTTATTACAGCCGCTAATGCTAAATAGATTTTATTCCTTGGCACATATGTCTTTGTGTTCATTAGCTTTCTTTTTGTAAGTGCATCATCTTCTTCTTTTTATTATTATTCCTATGCTCCCCCTGGATATCTTCTTTTTGGCGTTATGCTCACATTTGTAAACTGTTATTTTGTTGATTTACTAATAAAGTTTAAAAAAAAAAAAAAAAAAGCTAAATAGATTTTATCTCGTAAATTATCCCACTAATAATGCATTGATTGTTACCAAACTTCTGCCGTAGTACACATAGGCTCTTAACTCACAAAACGAGGCATTAGAAAGTTTGTAAGTTTACCGGGAGTTTATTTACCGCTGCTAATGCTCCTATTGCTAACGCAGGCTAATGCTAACGCTGCGTCGACGTCACTTCCGGTAACTCCCGGAATATGACTAATTGCATTGCTTGCACACCAAAGGAGATGTTATGTTATCTGTCATCTGTATTCATAGTGTTGTTGTATGTGTGTTATATAATCCTTTGTACTGTGTGTCTTGATTTATTTTTGTTTGTATGGACCTTGAGTCTGAAGCTATAGCTTCTTGAATCTTGACACATTCCGCTTGCCATAGTTCAAGAAGTTGCAGCGCACATTTGAAAACGTGAGGCGCTAGAGAGCAAATTCATTCAACTTTGCAAAATAAAATTGCACCACTAGATGGGGGAAGAAATTACATAGTGTCCCTTTAAGGAACTTTAAAACAACAAAGCAGCGTTCAAAGCTCGTCTACGGTATGCACACTTCGGGGCTTACAATACACAGTTGACAACAATTACGGTTGAAAAACACAGCATACAAGCAAAGTAAATTTAAAAACAAAACAAAACACCAGATACACAAAATCAAAAACACCCTTTCAAAATAAAAAACTTTACTAAAGAGTCATCACTAGCTTTCAGGGCTAAAATTACTACAGCAGCAGTAGCATTTATCTTGGGTGACCACCAGCACTGTGCACAGAGGGAGTCCTGTTTGTGTTGGTGATGTTGCAAAGTCCAAATGGTGAAATTTTGTTAAGAGAAGCTATCCTAGCTGGTATCCCCTAACCTGGTAGAAGGGGATAAGGAGTGTTGTTCCAACCAGAAACACAAAATAAAAAAGCAGTGACTCTTATTAACCAGAAACTGAAGAAGTGCAATAGTTGAATAGTTTAGAACTATGCCTTAAAGAATATCTTTTTACATCGCTCTGGTTTAGACAGGTGGGTTAAAGATTACTTGAATTTGGTATCAATGGCACACACGGCATCAGTTCTTCAAGATCTGAGCAGTGGCCACAAGAAAAGGTCATTACTTAGGTGTATAAAGGGAATAGACTCCTGTTTGTTTCCTGTTGTGAAAAGGTGAAAAGCAAAACGCTGAGATCAGATCAGCACAGCACTAACAAGCTCCAAAATAATCTCTACAATTTTAAAGCTGGATTCAAGTAATTAGTCCACCTTTCGGATGAAGCAGATCTGTAGTTGGGATACTGCACAGAAAACTGATTTTAATCATATATACTTTTTTGGTAGATAAGTACAAATGTCTCAATCGCAAAGAACAAATCAGAATTCCATTTTTTTTCCTTTTAGTACACAGTGGCTACATAGTATAATAGTCCCTTCAAGCATTTACTTGGAATTCTTCCAGATCTCAGCAGTTCACAGCTTCCTCTGTCAGGTGATCATCACAAGACCAATGCCTTAATCCTCTCCAGCCCTGTAAAATGCAAGAACAGACATTAGGGGCCTTCTTAATGTGCATGTAACCAACTGGAACACAACATGATTAGGCTTTAAAGTGTTGTTTCCACATATGTTAATGCTATCACTGCATCTAATTTAAAGATAGACAGCAAAGGACCGTAGCTGAGTGATATTCCACACTTTTTGGGAGGAAATAATTGACTGCATTTCAGTTAAGAGTTGATCTACAAACTGATTCGTCACCACGGAATGGAGGAAACAAACAGGTGGAATATGATGATTGCACTGGGTCTTGGTCTTCTGTCTTTGCTCCTCTGTCCCGAGCCAGCAGAGGCTCAGTTTCCTCGAGTGTGCTGCACGGTGGAGGGGATCCTGTCCAAGCAGTGCTGCCCTGCTCTGGGATCCAATCCTGCCAACATATGTGGCTCTCTGTCAGGGAGAGGAAACTGCACTGCCGTTCGGTTCGATGGTAAACCCTGGGGAGGACCCTACAGACTCAGAAATGTTGATGACAGAGAGAGGTGGCCGACCAAATTCTTCAATCAGACTTGCAGATGTACCGGTGAGCGCTTTTCAGATTTATTGTCATACTGAGTCAATAAACAGTCGAGGGAGATTCAGTTGAGCCTGGACCATCATCAACTCAAACATTACATTTTCCACTGTACTTATTTTACTCTGTGTTTTAGGTAACTTTGCAGGTTATGACTGTGGCCAGTGTAAGTTTGGCTGGACCGGATCAAACTGTGACCAGAGGAAAGCTCCTGTGGTGCGAAAGGACATCCACTCCTTGACCCCTGAAGAACTCCAAGAGTTCCTGGATGCTCTGGATCTGGCTAAGATCACCACCCATCCAGATTATGTTATTGCCACTCAGCACTGGCTTGGACTGCTGGGACCAAATGGAACTGAGCCACAGTTTGCCAACATCTCCATTTATGACTTCTTTGTCTGGCAGCACTACTACTCAGTTCGAGACACTCTTCTTGGTAAATCAATATGATTCTTTTCATAAAAACCTTAGAATTCTATAATTTCTGTTTAACATTCTGTTTAACAGGAGTGCATTTGCAATACATGTATATGGAATAAAACAAAATAGGAATGGTTCAGATTAAAGTCACATAATTTTGACTTTAAAATAAGGGATATCAACCCGCTTCACTGTGTACAAATAAATCTTGAACTGGATCAGAAGACATTACCATTCAGGATTAACTTTTGGTCTCATGTAAGTCCTCATCAAAACAACAATAGCATTGAATAAGAGGTTGCATTTGAACTTTTTGGTGCTTAAGAAAATCCTATGTTTAAATTTCTAGATAACCCTAACCCGATAACTCAAAAGGTTTTTTTTTTTTTTGTCAGTAGCTGTTGGTCATTGGTCAAGTTATTTTGTGATTTCAAATATTGGGGCTGATGAAACATGTTGTTTTCTTGCAGGTCCTGGCCGCCCATTTAGAGGCATTGATTTCTCACACAAAGGACCAGCATTCATCACCTGGCACAGGTATCACCTTCTGAGCCTGGAAAGAGAGTTTCAGGTATTGTCAAGAGTTCTTTTTTTTTTTAAACTGGTGATAGGGAATAGGCTGCTATCATGGAGGAAAATATATATATTTTTTTAAATTGAGATTTTAATCTATGTATGCCTTGCAGTCAGATTGAATCATGTGAATTGTTGTTTAATATGCACATGGGACTTTTCTTAAAGAGCCCATATCCTGCTCACTTTCAGGTTAATAAAGCATTATTATTTTCGGGATTGAAGAGGTTTACATACCTTAATGTTGAAAAAACTTAATTTAAGATTACAGTAATACCTCTTGTCACCTTATGTCTGAAACACTCAATTTTAGCTCTCTTGTCAAAGCTGCTTATTCTTTCTTCAAACTAGCCACACACAGGTATTATGCAACTATGTTTCATGCAGATGTCATCAAATAAAGGAGCTCCTCTTGATGGGAATTTTCGGCTTGGAACTCTGAAGACATTTTTGTGCCCAAACGTGCCCAAACAAAACACTGATGGTAAGGGGCTAGGGCTTGGTCCCCCAATGTCCCCAAGGCATAATATAACCACTATGAAATGTGATTTTATTGCACAGTTACATTCATCGAGCTGTGTCATTTTGATAAATTAAAGATTGATAAATCACTCTGACTTAAAGCTGGAAATTTAGTAATTATCTGACATAATTGGTCAAAAATTCTAGAAGAACAGAATTAACACATTGTTTCCTTAGGTGGTTTGAGAAGAAACTAGCACCTGCAGCTCTTATTGGCTGATTTATGCAAGTGTTAGTTCTTCTATCGTCATATCAGATGATACGGCTTAAAGAGCAACAAAGTCACGACAATGAGTAGGTCATTGTCCCATTATAATTGGGTTATTGTCCTGCCCGTGATGATTTATATTGTGTCTAGTGCCTTTAGAGCATGTGCATCTACATGTGATCATATGATGGTACAGGTATAAGACAGACAGAGAGGAGAAGAGAAGAGAAGAGAAGAGAAGAGAAGAGAAGAGAAGAGAAGAGAAGAGAAGAGAAGAGAAGAGAAGAGAAGAGAAGAGAAGAGAAAGATTCAGTTTTTTTTTATCCCCCTTTGGCTTTTTTAAAATGTATTGGTGTCATATATTGTTGATGATCACAAAATGATAGTGAACCATGGTAATTAAATGTCATCAATGACTGACTGCAGAAGATTTTTACAATGCAGAGTACTGATGGGGGGGAAGGGGGGAAGGAGAAATCCCATGACTGGATTCAAACTAGATGTTGCAATGAAGCCTGATATGTCAATTTCTAAAATATCTTCAAAAGTAATTTGAGCTAGAAAAATAATGACGCTTGTTATTTCACTGCAGAGGCTGACAGGAAATGAGAACTTTGCCATCCCTTACTGGAACTTCGCCACGGGGCAGAGTGAGTGTGACGTGTGTACCGACTCTCTGTTGGGAGGTCGAAACCCAGACAACCCCTCCCTCATCAGCAACCAGTCCAGATTCTCCAGATGGGGTGTGGTGTGTAACAGGTTAGCATAAAATATTCACGGGAAGGTGGAAATCATTTTCAACATTTATCGGTTTTGTGTCGTAAGGTTGTGAAACGGTTCATATTTGTATTGACGGTATTGAGGCAAAACAATTTTTTTTCTTTCCTTCTAGTTTGGATGACTATAACCGCCTTGTGACTCTTTGCAATGGCACCAATGAGGGTCTCATCCAGAGAGGGATCATGGAGAGGGCCAACAAGTCTCTGCCTACCATGAATGACGTCAGAAGCTGTCTTGGAATCAGGGACTTTGACAGTCCCCCCTATTTCACCAACTCCTCCTTTAGTTTTAGGTACAACTCTATCGCTTCACATTCATAACAAATTTAATCAACTCAGGATGGATTTTATTTTAACTGGCTCTTGTGGTTAAAATCAACAAATAAATGTTTTGAATATCCTGAAAATAATTTAAATTATATTAAAATTAGATAAAGGGCCTTTGAAATACAGATATATGTTTGATGCTATGATACACACAGTCATTTTATGAAGACAACTGGATAACATAAACTAACCTTTGTGACAAGCAACGACCTTGTGAGATCTGCACCATTTGGAATATGTTTGACTCTTGAAAGCTATTGAGAGGAAACTTACCGAAGAGGAAAAGTCACAATTGGAAGTGTTTGGCAAATCAAAATGGATACGAACATCAGTTGTTTACGGACAGCTAACTTATTCTAACAGTTCAACAATCATTGTGCTTTCCAATTCACAGAAATGCTCTTGAAGGGTACGAAAAGCCAGATGGAGAGCTGGATGATACAGTCAGTAATCTCCACAACCTCGTCCACACCTTCCTCAACGGAACCAGCTCTTTGTCTCACTCTGCTGCCAATGACCCCATATTTCTGGTCAGAATCTAATTTCATGGTTTTCCTCTGAAAGCACATGTGGAAGGCATATCCTTCTTCTCTCAAAATAACCATGGTGTTCCTGTTATTATACGTTTCAGGTGCTCCACGCTTTTACTGATGCCATTTTTGACGAGTGGATGAGGAGAGTTATTCCGTCCAATGCCACCTTCCCGGATGAAATGGCCCCCATTGGTCACAACAGGGATTTCAACATGGTCCCTTTCTTTCCTCCAATAACTAATGAAGAGATCTACATCGCATCTGAGCAGTTGGGATATTCCTACTCAATTTCCCTTGATGGTGAGCAAATATTGAAATAATATGTTGAAATGAAAAGGTCCACATTTGGGGAAATATGGTAAATGAAATCAGTATCTTGCTAAGAATAAGTAAGCAGTGATTGCTGTTTCCAAGCTTGTCAAATCCCATGTTTTTAAGTCAGAGCATAAATGAATCAACATTCAGTTGCTTTGGTGAAAAAAAAAGAAAAAAAAGAAAGTGTTTCAACAAATATCTTCACCGGTGCTTCATCTCCACAGATGCAGACGGAGGGCCAGCTGTTTTTGTGCTTGGCTCCACTTTAGGGGGAGTCTTCGTCGGTCTCCTGGTGCTTCTCCTTATCTTTGTGCTCTACCTGCGCCAGCGGAGAAACAGAGGCTTTGAACCTCTGATAAAAGCGGATTTCACAAATAGAAACTACACAGAGGAAGCCTAGCTTTCACCAGTTGTTCTGACAGGCACTTCATACATACCTCATAGCGCCGTAGCATGCAGGCTACACTGGCCCCACTGTGAAGCAATAGGAAAATGTTGATCTTTTAGCTGAATAATATTGTACTTTTTCGATCAATCTAATCATATTGTAGAATAAATCACCTGACAGTCGTCTGAATCATAACTTATACATTTGAAATTGACCCTGACCCTATTTTCAGTCCTTATTGGTGTTTCACAAAGTTAGCATGAGCACAGATCTATTGGAATGTTTTTAATAACAATTTATTCTCAAGAACAGTAACAAAACACAAATGCAATCATCTTAATTGCACTGAAAAACAATAAGGCATATTTGCTCAACTAGTTCTTCACCCCTTCGAAATTAGAGTCAAATTCCAAATGAAACGAACCTATTTAGGATTTGATGTCATATAGCAATGCTCCTGCTCATTCAATGCTTCTGATAATTTGTCCGACCAGACGTCCGTTTTCAGCATTTTATTGCAAAAATATTAAAAGTTCAATGATACAAAACATAAAAAGGGCATCCTGTGAGATCAATTGTCATAATAAAGAATCATTTTCAATGACATTACATGACATTTTCTCTCCATGTTTTGTTCCTGCAATTCTGATGCAAATGAATATTTGAAAGCAGTGAGAAAAAAAAAAGAAGCTCAACAGATACTTGTTGATACATTGCGAAGGGCATAATACAGGCTAATTCAGTGGATATGTAAGCTCAGCTGGCCTGGTGGTTAGGGACCTGACGGGCTCTCAGAGAACAGTGAATGTGCATACACGCTGGTTTTGTGCCCCCCCCCTCTCAGCAGTGCCAGGCCTCTCGCATCCTCTGTAAGTACGCTCTACTGAGGAGCTTCACCGAAGCATTCAGGCCTGTCAAGTCTCCACAGATTCTCATTTCACAGGTGACTGTGGTCGACTTCAAGCCTGTCTGTGCTGCAGACACAACCATTCAAGCTTTCCAGATAAATTTAGGGACCTTTTCTCGGCATTCCCAGGAACCACTTTGTGCTGTTTGCTGCTGCCCCTCTAAATAATTCGCACATCTTTTACAACTATTGTAATATGTATTTCCTATTTTTCCTTTAATCCCGTGATTTCAACTTGACATTTTAATACTGTCTGACAGTATTTTAATTTGGTAGGTACAATGGTCACACCCCCCCCCCCAAAAAAAAATAAATTGTGGTAGCATTCGCACAATATACTCAGGAGTAACAAACACATTTTTTTCTTGTTCTTATATATGCTGTTCAATCACATTTAAAATGTGTCAAAATATATGTAGAGTAGTCTGTGGATGCAGCACTTAACTTTGTAGGTCCCAATAACTGCAAATGAATATAGATATTACAGCAGCACAAGACTGTGTTGAATGGTGTAGTCTCATAGTGCAATGTGCATGACCATTTACATATAATAAACTGTTAGACAGATGAGGGGATAACTGAGGGGCCAGCATTACTTTGATACAGTTGCATAACTGCATATTGGTGGCACTTTCTCTGCAAAATAGGTGGACAAACTTCTTCATAAGTTGCATTATCCTAAAGTAAAGCTTAAAATCCAGCATGGGTATGAGAATATTTGAAATATAATGAATTTGTTGCAAGGCAGATGAGTATATAAAATGTTAACCTTACTGTAATTCTTGAGCGAGTTTTAGCACAAGGCCACTGTTGAACAGATACAGCGAATAGCTAAAAGGCTGTGAAGATCCATGATCAAACTATGATAATAGTGCACCTACAATCTTGTATAACATTATTGAAATCATTGTGACACATACAATGAAGAAACACAATTCAGTGGCTGCATTAGATCTTAAAACACACACACACACACACACACACACAAAAATGACCTTCTGATGAAGATTTGATTGCTATGCAGCATAAATCAAAAATTAGCCTTCAATTTAATGACAGTGGTAAAATAATTCATTTAAACTTGAGGCAAAAATCGCATGTTCCCGAATTATCTGGCATTCGTGTAATTATTAGTTTGAAAATATAATATTAAACGTTTATCAAACTCAATGTACCTCCTTCTGGTGCATCAAGTTAACATATTCTCAACAATTTTGTAGAACACAAACATTTTTTTGCATTTGAAAAAATGAAAACAATCAAAGTGCGTGTTTTATTTTTCCACTTAGAGACCTACATTGATACCTGCCAAATGTGGAAGATACATACATTTATTCTTTTTTTTTTTTAAATCTCTGAAGCAGAGTTTGTTGGGTAAGCATCATTACTAGATGGTGAAATGATGCCATAAAATATCAAGTCTAGCGATGGCACTGCATGATCTTTGGAAAAGTGGGAAATCATGATGCATGACTACTCTCCTTCTCAGAGCAGACTCTTCTAGCATCAAGGCTGGCAGACCAAATGCTTTCTGTCTGACTGTAGCTCCAATCTGCCTGAATACAAAACTGCGGAAAAAGAGAGGAAAGGAAACCCTGCGGTCCATATTTAGCTTGATGCTCCAGTATTATCTCCATTGTCGCTGAAGAGCTAAGGCTGATAGGGCCAGCATGGTTGGCAGGGCTACAGAGGGTGCACAGAGTTGTGCCGAGTCTTCCACAGGCCCACTCCGGTCGGCTCTAACCACTGGGATTTCAGTGGTAGTAGCGTCCATATCTGTGGGGCAAACCTCTGTGCAGCCGCTGCCACTGCCTGAGCCACTGCCTTCATCGCCTGCAATGACACAACAAGCACAAAGCAGAATGAGCACATCAGTGTAGTGCTAGAGCAACAACTCAACCGATTAGAAAATTCTCAACCACTGTTTTGATCTAGATTAAGGAATTTCCTTTCATTTGAATATTAATGATTAAGATTGTTTTCATTTAGATTGGATCAAAAGCGCTATATTCATCCAAAATGTGTCACTTGTAATGACTAATTCCCAAAAAGGGAAAAAATTAAACAAACTCTCTCCCAACCTCATTTTTCCTTAGCGCTCTTGAGAAATTTAAATTCACAGTCTTAACAACAGGTTTTGGGATAATAAATCCACTGACCAAATCTGAATAGCAAACACGTGATAAACAGTCTGGATCATTAAGCTGAGTGTTTATAAGTTCTATACTAATGTGCAACATGTTTCAATGATGTATGTAATAGGTGAAGGGTCTGTAAAAAGGTGAAAAGGTGATACAACTATCAAGCAAATTTGCTCCTTTTTTGTTTTTGTTACAGAGAAAATGCAATTCAGGCAGGCTTCCATTGAATGGTTTGAAATAAATAAGACTGCGTCGTGTTGTCAGAAGATGGCAGAATGGCTACATTATGCCTCTATAAAACATCAGTCATTGGAGATTTAAAAAAGCAACAAAAAGGCTGTATGTTCATGTTATTCAGTAAATGGTGTTGTGGTTGTTAGCACTGTTATTTCACAGTAACGGCATTCCTGACTCGAATCCTTTCTGTGTGGAGTTTGCATGTTCTCTCCGTGGAGGCATGGGTTCTCTCCGGGCACTCTGGCTTCCTCCCACAGTCCAAAAATGTGCATGTTAGGTCAGGGGGTTCTAAATTGATTGTTACGGTGCATGGTTGTTTGTCTCATTTGTCTCTGTGTTGGCCCTGTGATACGCTCCAGCATCCCCACGATCCTGAACTGGATGCAGCAGGTATAAAAAATGGATAAATAGATGGATAACAGTTGATTTGGTTAGAAGATGTTAAATCAAAGCTGATGACTGCAGCACACCCAGTGTGATGCCGTCACATCCCTCATACTGTCTCCTACAGAGACTTTTGGCATTTTTTTCTTAATTACACACCGCCAGTATAATTTTTTTGTACCTTCAGTGTCTCTCTTATGGCTTTTACTGATGTGATTACCTCTGTCTCAAGGTTAACTATCAGTAACACAAACAGGCAGACACGTGCTGAAGGCAAGACTAATCTTCCTATCTTTCCTATCTTACGAGAGGGGGAATAAAAGAAGCACGGTGACACATTGTGTGTGAATAGCAAAAATGGCAAATAGCTTACTCGAGTCTTGAAAGTAGATATCATTGCCGTTGTAGGCATTTTTCAACTTGTTGGTCATCACCCGAAGGGCCATGATCTGCTGACGGATGATGGTGTCTGGACGTGTGATGTCGACTCCCACCTCTGGGTTATTCACCTGGTTGGTAAGGCCATCCTTTTGGACTTCAGGAACGTACCTTAATAGCAAAACAAATACAATTCAATTGTACTTGCTAAAAGAACGGGCCGGCGATTGGTCATTTGTTACAGAACTGCTTCCCTGACATGCGGAGAGTGGACGCATTCCACACACATGTTCTTGTTTTGAGTTATGGGTCTAATTCTCACAGAACATTGGGAAATGGCTCTTTAATGTTCCAATAATATTTTCAAAATGAACATTTGACCTTATCATGTCTGGTTAAATACTGACACACTTGTGAGGTATTTCTCCAGGGAAAACACGTCAGCCGGCTGTACCCGCATTTGATAAATAGGCTGCAGGCCGTCATGTGAGGGCATTCCACAAATCATTTGACACAACAGCATTTGTTTCCCATAAGCCCAGGTCACTCAAGAAAACATGTACCGTTCAAATCTCCCTAAATTATGAGGAAATATTTTTTTTGTCCTTGACTCATTTAACTGACCGGGGGGAAAAAAAGAATGCAGCAGCTGCTACATTAAAAAAAAACAACACTTTCTTTTGAATAATTAGTGTAGAAGGTTATCCAACGAATTTACAATGTATATTCTGAAAATCCTTTCATCATACAGGTGACATTATGAGTAAAAGTAATGCACATATTAATTTACTGTGACCCCAGAAGTGGCTGCTGGCATTTGAAGATATTTATTCTTTAGGAATTAAATCGGACTAACAGAGTTAACACCATGCACCAAGAAAAATAAAAGCACGGTTCTTACAAAAAAAAAAAAACAGCAACAAAAAAGCAAATCATGTAGTAAACGGCAAATGCAAACCACAACAATTGCTTTAAGTTGAATGACTTACAGTGAAAGTATGCCGAGCTCCTACACAATGGAGATTAAGTGAGTGAATGATTAAACAACGTGATTCGAAAGGCTAGGATCAGACTGCTTAACATCAGCCACACTGAACAGACTTTGGACTTCTAAGTAACCTTTTGTGTTAGCCCTCATCAGCCCACGGGGGCTCTGGTGGCTTTACCTGCCCTTGGTGTGCCCGTTCCAACACTCTTCCTCACTGGCATTTCCTGCAGTCACTCTGTCCTTTATGCACATTGCATCAGGCAAGTTGGACCAAAATTTCTTGGACATCTTCAGCTTCTTCTTTATGTCCACCACCTAAACAAAAGATAGGTCGTTACACAAAAGGACAAAAAGAATTTATAGACAGTGATGTGCAAACAGTTTAGGCATTTTGAATATTTTGATTCTATATTTTATTACCATCTGATGGGTCCCCATCTGATGGGTCCCCCAATTTACTTCATCAAAGATGTCATCCAGAAACATAAAGAAAAATCGTACAATTCAGATGGTATCCTCTACAAAGACTTGATATCAACGGCACCAAAGAGGCACATTTTCTGAGGAGAAAGAGTGGTCTCACCAAATATTGATTTTATTTTCAGTACACTTAAACCATACTTCACTTCACTCGTAGAGCCTGAAAATCTCTGTTGTATAAAGTTGATAACAACACAAGAAACAAAGCTACTGAGAGTGCAACATTATCTGGATGCACACTTGACATGTTTTGATATTGACAAAGGCCAAACTTAGATGAAACCACAGAATAAGTTAATCGCAGAGTGACCTAAACCTCGTTGTTTATAGCCCTCAAAGCATTAAAAAAAACAGTACTAATAAGATATGCTTGTAAAAGCATCCAAGAGAAAGTAGGCACTGAAACATATCCATGGCATTTTTGACATAGAGTAATATGAAAAATGACACGTCAATTTTGGCATTTTAGTTAATCATGTGCAAACTGAACTTTCATACACGACTCAGGATGCATCTTGATTGTAAATCTACCTCACCTTCAAGTCATAGCAAAAGGATTAATAACCACTGGATTTAAACCCGAGACACCTTAACTCTACAACTCCGTGGGTTTAATTTTTCTTTACGTTATTAATTATCCTACGTTTGCATCATGTAGGGTAAGACCATTCAGGCTTGCAGCAATAATTTCAGCTTGAAAGTCTGATATCGTTTCCTGACTTGAGCCTGTTGAACTTGAATCTTTCATCAAACACACAGAATTTGATATATTTCACTGAAGCTAAGGGAAAGTGTGATAGCAGCAGGTTGGCCCCATTATCTTTTTCCGTCTGACTTGCTGTTGGCTTACGTGAAATTGTAGTGAACCTGAGCAGAACATGAAAGGTGCTGTACTGACGGTGTGACGCTGCTGTAGGCCCTGACACTGCTTTTGATGTGTTAATCCTGTCACACTGATGCCAAAACACTTCAGCGGCTCTGATACTGCCCAGAGGGTCAAGGCTGCACTCAGTATAAGAGACTGACTGGCAATGTTTGACTAAACCTCATACATTAAGTTTAGTTTAACAAGTAAGAAATTCACCGTTTTTTTTCTCAGGATCTCTTGGCAGAGCAAGGTGGGTGAAATGTGTAATTCAATCAGGAATGCCTAACATTTGAGCAATGGGAACATTTGATTAGCACCTAAATCAAGCATAGTAGAGCCAAGTTTCATGTAGCTGAAAAACTGATTAACAGTTTACTTCTTCCAGTTATTTACACGTGCAGGCTCAGAGGACTTTCATGTGTGGTACTGACACAAAAATGTGCAATTCATTTTATATATAAGTGTGTATACAAAGACAATAGACTTTGATCTTCACAGTGTTTTTGTCTTTAACCAATCACAATAAATGCACAAGTCTTAGCAATCTCACATAAATACAGATGGAGAAGGAAAGCTCCAAAAGCGTCTAGTGGGAATAAAACAAACATACTTGACTAACTCAGACTACTGCAGATGTCTGGTGCTTAAACAAGAGGAGTTAAAAAAAAGTAAAAAAGAAAGGTTTTCCACAAAGATTTTTCACAGAATGGTAAATATGCCCCAGGGAAAAGTCTGCCTCTCATGCCATTGCAGATTGAATAAACAATCCAACTGCGAGAGCAGTGGCTGCGATGCAGCTCACTGCAATGCACACTAGATGGCACTATGTTTCTGAGAAATAGGGAGATGAAAGCATCTACAGAGGAAAAAAAGAAAGGGAAAAAGTAGAGAGTGAGAAAATACACGACAAACTAACAATGTTTGCTGATGTTGTTTCGAGAACATCTGACTCCGTGTGGTCTACCATAGACCAAGTGTGTGAAACAGATGCCTCATGCTCTTATGGAATGGGGGGAAGAAAAAGGCAGGAAAAGAACCCAAATATTTCCAGTGTATACAGAACGAGCCTGGTATGAGAAAAAGCAGTGAGAAGATTCTTGCGATAATCAGCTACCTATTAAAGTACTGACAGCTGTGACATGCTCATTAAAATCACAACCCCCCCCCCCTCCCCTCACATCAAGATATAATATTTTATTTGTTATCTCTGACATGCTAACAAATGACTGTTGTCATGATATGTGATAGTCTCTCTAATTCGTGATGACACCATAGATGGCTTTGCTGTGTTACTTCCAGCCTACGATGAGGGTTGACGAGGCAGATGATATGATTATTTACTTGAATATCATATTAAAACACGGTTTACATGTGAATCTTTACAGATCTTTTACAGGTCAGAACACAGACTCAACACAGACATCAACAGCACATATATTTTTCAGTGTCAGTTCTTTGACGGACACAGAAAATGTGCCAAATATGTTAGATTAACACATAAATGTGCCCATTGATGTCTAATAAAAACACTATGGATTATTTAAGCGTGGTTGTTTGTCTCGTTTGTCTCCGAGTTGGTCTTGTGATAGACTGGTGACCTATCTGTGGTGTACGATGCCTCTCACCCAGCAGCAGCTGGGATAGGCTGTTTCAACGCAAGCAGCTACTTCTCGGTGCCCTTATGAGAAATTCTAATTATTGACAAATACTGATAAGTCTTTAATCATTTCTGGCTAAAGAGTGGGACTGAATGACATGATTTAGAGATGTTTTGGTTTTTGCAGTTGATGCAGTTTTATAAAAAAAAAGGAAGTTCCCACTCTTTCAGTTCATAGAATATTAGGACTAAATTAGGTAAATACAACCTGAGACAAACAACAACACATGATAAATTACACTGTGTTTATTTACTCGACAAAAAGAAGCTGCGTTGGAAAGACTCAGCGCAACCTCAATGCTTTCAGAGTAATTTAAAAGGTAAATAGAAGCCAAGTGCTACTAATTAAACACACTTGATTAAGTGATAATCAGCCAGGGTGATGAACTCTAGAAAAGCAGAGGTTTCAGCAGGTTGCTGCTCCGATGCATTCAGGTATGTCTGAACACGATGCCAAGGAGGAAAGACATTAGCAATGATATAAGAGAAGCAACAGATGCTGCCTGTCAGTCTGAGATGGGTTTACAAGGTCATTTCCAAACTATTTGGATTTCATTATTCTACAGCAAGAAAGATTTCTCACAAGTCGAAAACATTCAAGACAGCGTCATCCGTCTTGAATCATCCCAGGAGCGGCAAGTTCACCCCAAGGACAGACAGTGCTTAGAAAAGCTGCAAAAAGCCAGAGTTACATCTCTGACTCTACAAGCCTCAGTTAGCATGTTAAATGTTAAAGTTCATCCCAGTAAATCTAGAAAAAGACAGAGCAAGTATTACGCATTTGGACGCGCTGCCAGGAGAAAGCTAATCTTTCTAAAAAAGAACATGGCAGCACAGCTTAGGTTTGCAAAGCGCAAATGAACAAAGCACAAGACTCCTGGAACAATGTGTGGTGGAAATTTCTATCAACAAAGCACAGTGTCAACATTTCTAAAATTTTATTTGTACTTCATGAGGGAGAGTGTCAGCTCTGCAGGAGTCTCAAATTCATGACTTACTTATATACACAAAGACAGGGTGTTACCCAAAAGTGAACAACCTGCATGGGACAGATAAGTTTTCCAGTCGCTAACTTCTAAACTTCTAACTTCTAACTTCTAACCTCTAAAGCCACGTCAGTTGTTTGCAACTAACCAAGTAACCCCTCCTATAGATAAAGATGTATAAACGGAAAAACACAGAATAAAACACCCTTTCTCTGAACTAGAAAAACAACAGCCAGCACATGCTAAAGGAGAATTAATAATTTTCCATCAGACAATGTCATTTGGGCAGATTAGACCAAAGTGGAGATGATCGGTCATAATGCACAGCACTATGTTTGAAGAAAACCAAACACAGCATATCAGCATAAACATTTCATACCAGCTGTCAAGCACGGTGGTGAAGGGGTG
This sequence comes from Odontesthes bonariensis, assembly GCF_027942865.1. Classification (NCBI taxonomy): domain Eukaryota; kingdom Metazoa; phylum Chordata; class Actinopteri; order Atheriniformes; family Atherinopsidae; genus Odontesthes; species Odontesthes bonariensis. Next base: position 20,432,142 of record NC_134517.1, on the reverse strand, counting down.
ATGATTTGGGTTTGTTTTGCAGCCACAGGACCTGGATACCTTATAGTAACTGAAATTACCATAAAGTTCTATGATATACCAAAGTAATCTAGAGTCGAATGTGAGGCTATTTGTCTGGCAGCTAAAGCTTGGCTGAAACTGGTTTACGCAACAGGCAAATCTATGTAAAAATAATGGCTGAAAAAGAAAAGAGTCAAGATGCTGCAATGATCCTGATCTGATTGAAATGCTGTGGTGGGACCTTAAGGGAGCAGTACATGAAAGGGTGGCCCCAAACCCTGAAGAACTAAAGTTCAAAGTTGTAAGGAAATTCCTCCACAATGATGTGAGAGACTGATGACATCACACAGAAAACGATTACTTCAAGTTACTGCTGCTAAAGGCAGTTCTACAAAACACTGAATCACGGGGTCTGTTTGTTATTATTATTCTTATTATTTTAATTATTTCTTTATATGAAGACTATTATATCTTGGTATGCAAAACAATAGATCTGACAGAGGGTGCATTACCCTTTCACATGACTATAAGGTTAGATTAAGAAATTCTACTGCCAAGAAAATTTAAAGTATCACATCTAATGCTGCTCTTCTTCTGTTTTATGCATCACATCTTATACATTCTTTACTGCTTGAAGGCAATTTTGTTCAAATGAATACATGTATAATCTTTTAGGAATAAAACATCTTGCAAAAACTGGCATAAAATCATAAGCTACAGATACAAATTGTGACATACAAAATATGAACACACCAATAGGCCCAACCAAAAATCCACATATCAAAAGTCCTATCCATTAAACCCAACTGTCACTCAAGAAAGACATGTACATTCCTCCTTTAGTGCTTCAGTTGTGATGAAATTTACCCATGCATATAAATATGTCTAAATTATAAATAGAGATGTGTATCTATAAGTTTATTTATGAGATATTTAAACAAATTATGGCCAAGGTAGATCGTACACCCATCTTTTTACCCAGTCTGGCTCACAGACAATCGGTGTTTCTGTCTGGGAGCTGTTAATGTCTAGCCTACCAAGATAAAATCCTACAGTGTCGAGTAAGAGACTGTACTTATTCAATGGAACATGGAGATGTGTAGTACTGTGATAAGGTATGCAAAGATGGAGGCAGGTGTAAGCATGTGCAGTGTACAGTAAAACTTCATCCTCCAATTCTAAAGATGTTCATTATGGGTGCACACAGTACACGGTTTATTTTTTTACTTACGTCATGAATTTGCTGTAACCTCCAACACTTTAGTCACATGGGTTTATTGCTGTTTACTAATTAAATTGTTGGATTAAAATCCACATATTGTGCTGCAGTGGGCATTTCTGAGAGAAGCGTGCAGCATGTTTACATTTGCATTAAACTTGGCTCTAGTTTATTATCGTCAGGAAACACTCTTGATGCTGTTTTCATAATTGCTGGAAAACAGTAGAGGTTTGTGGCACAAAAGGATTTGGCCTCATTAATAATGCATGCTGGGATGATCAGTTAAGTCTTGGCTTTCATGTTTGCATATGATTTAATGACAACAATAAAAATACCTTTAAAGGTCAATATCCTTATAGTTTAAACAAAAAGATTTATGAGAAAGATTCAAATGAAAGCTTGAGGTGTGCTATTGTTCATTCTATCCTTTCCACCGTAGCCCCATTTTTCTTGCTCTTACGAGGCGTTTTCTTGCCTCCTGCCATGAACCATAAATTATTTCATTCTGTTTTTCTCTTTCGTCTTGCTAGGACTCTGCACGGGGCTCCTCTGTGTTTGCACTTTCTCTCAGTTTATTTAGTCCTGAGTGAAAGTGAAGGTTTCATGGCTAGCTGACCCGTGATCTTGGAGCAGAACTCCAATTCAGGGGAGATTTGTGAATAAAACCGTGGGTTTCTCTCCATTGTGATCCACAGTGTGTGCTCGGGCTTCTCTATACAGTTCTCACAGCTGTCCTCACCAAACAGTTTTCCACGCCTTTATTTTAGGTATTCTGAGCAGCAATTGGAATGAGCTAGAAGGTGTGAGTGCAGCTGTTCTTTTCTGACAGTATAATACACAGCAAGTATAATTTTCATTTAATTGCTGTGCAGTTTATTTCTCTTACTGCCAAAGGAACAGATAGACATCCCCAGACAAAATGTGATAAATTCAGCACAGAAAAGTAGCCTGTATTCATGCTCACACCTTAATGGGCTATGATCCTAATCGAGTCTCACCTTTAACTTCTTGTTTTTTGTTTTTTTTTACATCAGTGAAATCCATCCCAAACAATGAGGTTATACAGTATACACACTGTAATGCTTACTCTCGGAAAAAAGGAATTGGCTAACCCAAATGGTCAAACAGGAGAAATTGTTTACAGAGAATAATTATTTCTAAAAACAACTGCATGAGTCAATGAGATAATGGTGTGAGCAGGCTTAAAGTCTTTGTGTTTACAGACACCACAGATGTTTGTTCTTTTTTTTAAAATATAATACTCATCATCAATCCTGTTTGTCTGTGTATGCAGCAGAGCGTGCGGACAGGCAGATTGTGTATCCCTGTGCATTGTGATGGATGTGTAGCATCTCTCAGCTCAGAACAAAAAAAAATGTGAGTAAACTGTATTTCGACCACTGGTTTTCAGGTGCCCTTGCTTATTCTGAAATCAAAAGCGGATGTGTGACTTGCTTTGAAGCTGCAGTCACACTCTTGGCAACAGCACAATGTCAGGGGCCTAAGCTCTTATCGGTTTGTGGGATGAGCCCTGGACATGCTATGCACCTTTCAATAGAAAAAAAGAAATATGTTGTTTGATTATGTAATTTTTTTTGTTGTCTAAAAACAGACACGCATCGCCCTAATTGAGCTGCCAAAGCTGACCTTCAGTGATCGGTCTCCCCCATGGCTGCTCTGTCAGCTGTCAAATGTTCCTTCCTCCCTCTCACAAATGTTAAGAAAACCTTTCTATCTGGTTAAATTAACAATCGGTCCCTTCCCATGCACATATCTGCAGGTTGTCAGCACCACTTGACACAGAGCATATCCTTCTTTTGTAAGTTTGGGCTAATTTAGAGCAAGTTCAATCTAATCATAGCCTGGACAGCAGGTCCTACCACTTAAACCACAAGGGGCAGACAACTCCTCGATCAACTTATTTTCCCTGGCAACTGCTCCTCCTGTCTGCGTTAAAATAGTTTTTCATTTGATACGAATGTATTCTTCCTGCTTCTCAATTACAGAGGTCAGGGAGTCGGTTCTGCTCATACCAAGACCTTGGCCTTGCCACAAGTCTCTCCAAGACCAGTGACCACTTTGAGGAGAGACGGAATAGTTTCTCACCAGGAGGAAGGCCACAGTTAGAATAACTCTGCCTTTTCATCACATTCTTGATTGAGCTTTATTGTTGGCTGAGTCAAACTTAGAAAAACAATGCACAACTAATGCACTCCTTAAAGGTGATGTTTGAAACTGATAAGCTTAAGTTGCCAACATGTTGAGATTCAGCAGATTGAGACACTATGGGTGTACGTTCCTGGATATGGCTATTAAACCTGGTGTTTAAAATCTCATAAAGTCCTCAGTTCAGGTTAACCAATTCACACAAATACTCTCAACCAAGACCTACCATCTGGTTTTGATGCACTTATTAATGAAAAAAATTGCTTCAATGAAAGTTCCATTTGCTAACCCAAAGCATACCCTGTAAATGACCTCCGTGATGTTGCTTTGAGAAGTAGTTGTCTCTACTTCGTCATGCCCTCCCTTTGTCATTGACTGGAAACATTCACCTCATGAGTGACTGGCAGTGTTGCATAGAGCAGGTAACTATCGGGGTAAATAAAGACTTGGGCTGCTTTTCATCAAATCAATATCCATCAACAGAGTGGAAAAGCAGCCCTTCTCCTTTGTGACTTCACAATATATGAGACCTGAAAGACCTCAACCAGTTGTTTAGATGGCGATGGTAAGGCAGTGCAAGTCGTGGTTAGAAAACAGTCCAACCACTGGCAGACTAAAATGCAGTTTGATGTGATGGTGCGGTGCAGGATTTGGTCCTCTGCTGCTGGGCACACAGCTTGTGTTCATGAGAAATTCATTTTTAGCATCTTTCTGCAGACCACCAGGCCTTATGCAGCTCCCTCATTGTTTTCCTTGATTACCACTGATTATGTCCTTGAATAAATATGCCACAGCACAATTTTACAGTGTGATTTGATATGGACATCTCAACAATGCATCAACCCAGGCAGCATCTCTTATACATCAACCGGTGACAGCACTGTCACACTGTTATTATGCAGCTCTCTGGTAACACAAAGAAAGCTCTACTGTTGTCTGAAACTACACATTATTTTCCATCTTTCCTGATTTCCAGCTTGGGCTTAAAACTATAAGGGAAATGCAGTAGAATCCATCTTAATGGTGTGTCTGACTAAATCTATGGAAATAACATTGTTTAGGCAGACCAAACGCACTTAAGAACGCCTGCTGAAAAAACTTGTAAATTGAATACAGTGTGTTGATGCAGTTGCACCACTGAAATGCTGAATTTACTGTGCCATACTGTGCTGTCAAATTTAGGTTTGATTCCATCCTTCATGTAGAGAAAGCACAACCGAATTTAAGTACTCAATTCTGTGAATCCCCAAAGGCATAGCTTCCCTTTCAGCAGTGTTCTTAACTACTGTAGGGAAAACAATTCATCATGCCTTTAATTCAGCGCGACAATGATTTCTTTGTGTACCATGAAAAAGAAGAAAGAATACACATGAAAATTTTTTTTTAATAATCCTTCCAAAAATAGCTACAATTTTGAGATGCATAATTACAAACAAAATACTTAATTGATCATTTTACAAAGGTTAACAAATTAATCTTAAAAAATCATCTTAATCTTACAAAATGATGTTGTCATCCTTTGTGATTTTAGGGACATCAGAGGTAATGCTTATATAGACATTGTGTAAGAGCCCCAAATAGGCTTGCTTGCATCAGATTTTTTGTATAAACTTCATATGACATAATGTTGAGCAGACATTTCCTTTATTTATGACAGACTAATTTATATTGTTGCGCATGTTGCATGTTAACGATGCTGTCAATGAGCAGTACTGTACATCATATTCAGTGGCCCATTTTGAATATCATAGCCTCAAACCATAGGCTCCGTCCCATGATAACTGCACAGTTCGGCAATATGGTTTATCATAAAGAGCAAAATTTATCACACAATTATCCCATAGTGAGAAGAAAAATGACAGAATATTGATGAAAACGCTGGTGAGTTTGTGTGTGTGATTCGCCCACGGCTACGACAGGGGAAGTTTGAGAAAGCGAGATGATTAAAGGAAAGCTATGCTCTGTGGAGAACAGAGCAATCATCAGCAAGCTTGCCTTCCCCTGCTGCCCTGGTTCCCTGGAGAGGCAAGCAGCCTTGAGTGTAATGGGGCCAATGTGCCTCATTAATGTATTGGCATATATGAAAAGTAGCAGAGCCTTCATGGCACCGCCAATAGTCCATGTGAGAGGTTGGGTGATGTACGGTTGCCTCTATAGATGCAGGCGTGATCGGCCTTTAATTTTCACCTTAAAAAGGTATGAATTTAACAACTGAGGGAATGAGTGACTGGATTGTCATAATGACAGCCTGCTTCAAGAAAGAAACAGTCAAACAAGCAAGCAAACAAACAAATCGACAACATTTTCTATCTCAGGTGACATGCAAAATTTGTGTTGCATATGTGTGTGTATGACTGAATTTCAAAAATGTCATTGGTTAAATTATACGATTTGGAGATTTTGCTCTGCTGACATAAGGAATCTATCTGAGTCCAAATGTTAAGTCTTAGAATGTCCTTAATACCAGCTACAAAGTACATTACTAAAATTTCACATGCATTTCATAATCAAAATAAGGATATTTGGTCTAAAACTTTACATATATGACTCATTACAATATATACAATTGCCCCCACGTTACTTTGTATCCCAAATAACTCACTCTAAGTACACAGATGGGGAGTTTGCCATTTTATCTTAAAGGTCATTTCTCTGATAGGAGAGTTTGCTAGCTTCCCAGTTTTGTATGATAAAGAGCTTGAAACATGACATTAATGTAAAAAAGAAGCAATTTGTGGAACCCTGCAGTGTGCATTGCTCTTGGTGTAATTTTTGTTTTGCTATTTAGGTTTCAGCCAGCACTTGGTTCCCCATTTTTAATTGTTTGGTCTGCGTGTGCATGTACTCTAAACAAGGGCACAGGTGTATTTATATTGTCCTTTGGGCCTTAATCTGTTAAATGAATAGTGTTTATGGGTTATGGAATATTGTCTTATTTTTTTTCTTTGCCTTTGTACTCCGAAATGACTGCAGTTGAGGACTCTGCGACTTTCTGAACCAGTAATCCAGAACCAGCGTCCACATTCGTCAAACTGGAGAACACACACTGCTCTCAGATTCTCTTGAAAAAAAAAAAGATGTTCATTTTTTTTTGTCGAATGTAATGTTCTCGTGCTGTGAATGCTCTACTGCTGACAAAGGATGACAAACAAAATGATCATACTCTGTGTTGTTCAACAGGGTGCTTCTACCTTGGCAGTTGTGATACATATGTAGTCCCCTTGGTTTGCTTATGACATATTTTCACTGATTTACCTTGAATGAACAATGCTGTATTCTATTTATCCAGTTTGTACTTATATATATATATATATATATATATATGAATCAATGTTGGGCAATTTCCTGTTTTTCATTGCCATTTAATCCATTTGATGGCTTAAAACTCAGCCACGTACACACTGACTTAGATTCTACATCGAAAATAATGACATTTCCAGAATTATAATGTTTGGGGAGTGTTACCCTTTGCTTTATACAACGTGACCACGTTAACATTGTTATGAGGTTGTCTCAGAGAATAAATCAGTCAGGGGAAATTGTATTACTTCTACTTGATTCTCTTAATATATCTATCCTGCTCAGCCCAGCCAGCAGAAGGAATCGGCAGTCATTCTAAATATTGCTTTGGCAATTTCAGCAGCTTTGACTTGTCAATGACAACAGTAACAATGACATCACTTACAAGCATTCAGAGGCTGTTGCACTTTTTGGCCAAACGCAGCACGTTTTCATCACTACCAACCTAAGCTCATAAAGCTTTGGAGGGTTGCATGGTTGAAAACTCACGTCTATGAGAGCTGGATTGAGATGTGTCACTGTGGAACACGTCTCTATGTATGTTAGTCATACACATTGTATAATTATAAGTGAGATGGCTGTGCGATGAAAAGGGCTCGACTTCCTTTTCATTTACATAAACAGCTCCTCTCTCCCTTTCCAAAGGTTTTCTTTTTTTACTCATGCAATCAGAGAACCACACTCACAGCCACAACTGTGCCTGCTTTTTTTTTTTTTTTCAAGTAACACTTTTATGAGTGCTTACTCTGGAGCTTACATATATTGGTGGATGTGGTGATTTTTGATTGCTAGTCACATGAAGTGTGCAAACAGTACACTTTGTAGTGTGCAAGGAGTCATCTACATGGTTACACACCCACACAAACTGGCCTTTTCTTAAACCCTAATATAGACCCGATATGATTGAACGCTCCTTTCAAGGAGCACTCTGCTGCGCTTTCACAAAACAATGCACAGACAGTGGTACTGACTGAGTTAACAGGGTATCAACTGCATGCCATTGCTCTACCTTTTCCATGTGGATCGATACTGTCGGTGGCTGAATCAAACTAAGAGCACACCGAGTGTTTATTTTTTAAATGAATAACTCGGTGCATCAGCTCAATCTGCTAGCTTGTGAGCCACAATAAGCCAGCACCCCTCAGATTCATATCTGGATTAGAAGAAATGACAGTCAACACAAAATCTTACCAATATGTACAGATCGACATGTCAAGAAAAAGCCAAAAAACTACGTTTTACTGACAAACAGCATGCATAAAACAGGCACTGAAAGGTCATTACGACATTCCCATCTTTAATCATAAGAAAACTATCCAAACTTTGATCCAGTCTGTCAATCAGTGACAATTAACCATCATATTGATTTTAGGATCTATTTTCTAGCCCTTACAAAATAATACTTTTGCCTTTTTCATCTTGTACAAAGTGTAAAGCGACAGACAAGTGGAGATGCTGGATCTTTCATTGTTCCAGACAAAGCTGTGTTATTTGTCTATTATGATATAAGAAGGGGCAACTATGAAACAGTTACATTGAAAATGTAGAAAAAGAAGAATTTTTTTCTTTTTTTCCTTTCATAAGGGCTTGTTTGTACCTGTTGTAGCATGTTCTACCTTTGTACACACATGTATGGTGATGTTTTGTTTGATGAAACATTATGTTATCTAATTCAGTTTTAATGTGATGGGTTGTATGTTGGCTCGTTTTTATCCAATTACATGTTTGTGAAGTTGAGATGTAATCTAAAAGCCTAAAGGGCTTTTTTCTAATCTCAACTGCACGTTTAGCTTTATATTTAGCGTGTTTTCACGACTTTGTTTATTTGTGTGAAATAAATAAACTGACATTAAACAATTGTGGTGCCTGCCCAAAACTGCCCGACATGCCAAATGTCTTGGGTTTCAGCAGGTACATTTTCTGGGAGGAAAAAGAGAAAAAAAAAAGGTTAGAGTTTATTGAGAAATCACGGGAAATCTGTGGCTCTCAGCTCCCAGCATTCAACCTTTCACCAGAGCAGCTCCACCCGAGATCCTCCGTTTCCTGTCTGACAACAAGCAGACCCAACACCAAGCTTAAAAATGTCATTTTAAAGACCTGTGGTCAGACCATGTGAGTAAATAATGCTTCTGCATGTGGGAAGTTTCGAGGCAGCGATGTTAATGCTTGTATACAAGAACGTATCACTCAACGGTGCACTTGTACCGCTGTGTTTAAGTTTCTTTGGAAAAATGTAAATGTGAAAAATGCTGAATATCTGTACGTGGTGCAGCGCCACAGTTTTCGTACTGGAAAAGCACATCGTGGTATGTTGTTTAGAAAAAGAAGTTTCTTTTAGCTCGGCAACTGTAAACACAGCTGTTTTGCTATAAAAAAATGTGTCGCCTTGACATCACAGCTGCTTTGGTGAGTTCTTTTATATTTCACTCTTCTGTGTTCTGCCCAGATATGAAAACATGACTCGTGTGAGGTGCCAACTCTGTCTCACAGCAAAACGTTGCATAGCCAAGAAAACTATTGATTCGTGCCCATATACACAATTGTTATGGTTTTATCGTGATACTAGAGAAGAAAATAACTTTACAAAGGAACGTAGTGCTACCAGATTTCGCATAATACTAAAAAACGACGATTGGGTGGAATTTAAGACAAAGTCCACATATTGAAGTTGACGGAGTTCAGGGGGTGGAACTGGCCTAATAACTGTCCGGCTGAACAAATGAGTTTTACTCACATCCCAACCACTGATGTTTTAAAGTGGATTTACTTTGAAATGTCATCAAGGATTCAGTTGCTGTTCCGTTGTCGTAAACCTTTTGAGGAAAACCTTTCGGACTGCATTAAATCAGACACTATAATGATCTATCAAATCAAAATATCAAATTCCTGGGTTACTGGCCTTCAAATCCTGGTCGTTTGGCTTAACACACAAAACGTGTTAGACGCGTGAACTGACATCCTGCTGAAATATATCATACTGACATTTGTTACTCGTTGGCAGGGAAAAATGTTCATGTGCACTCTTACAAACCTTTCTGATTTGTGACTACTTCATGTTTTGCTGTGAGAGCGAGCTGGCATTGCACAGATAAATAAACTGAAAAAAGGAAAAAAGGTCAACGAAACCTTTCATTGAACCTGATGCAGTCACCAGTGGGTCTTTTTAATGAATGTTTTCAACGCTCTTCTGCTAATAAACTGATAGAGGGTTTGAGTTTCACACAAATAATCTGTCCATCTACACGTGGTGCAGAAGTTGTGTTTCACATCTAAATGTGTATTTGAAATTTGGGTGGCTTCTGTTTTCGCAGTCAAAATGTTCATACCCTGAGTGCCAGCTCCAACCCAGGCAATTGTTATATTCACAGTAACAGTATAACGGTTTCCTGAAGTATTCTGCCACATATACACTGCTAGACTGTTTATTTTTGTGTGGTCATACAAAAAGTATCAGTTATGCGAGAATCTGTGGAATCTCCATAATTGCACGCCTTGCCTGTACATGCAACTCAGAGGACGGAGCTGTGGATAGGCCCACTTTACTTCCATTACACTGTATCCAAAACAAGAATGTTTCAGTGGCTTGACATGTTCCTGGACTGCAGAAATTTAATGCCAGGGTCAAGATTTTGGAAAGAAGTGGTTGTGGGTTTTCTTTCCCCCCCTTTTTTTTTTGTTGTTTCTTTTTTTGTCCCTGACAACTGACTTCACAAACCACTCTTTTTTTGTTTCTCTCTAACTTAAACATGGCAAAGAATGGAGAGAACATTCAGTTTTACTTGTCACACAACATCAAGTTATTCGTTTGCTGCTTGAATGAATTATTGATCTTAACATCTTAAGCAAGTGGAGGATAGAGGTGAAGTCACAGTTTCACATCACAGCTTTATGAGAAGTGTTCAAGTATTCAAGTTGACAAACTGTTCTTGGCAAAATCCTCAAAATCAAACTGAAAACTATCCTTTTTTCACATTTCGTTTACTTACTCACACCCTTCATACAAGCCTATTCAGAATCATGGAAGGCTATAGCACAAATATGTGTCAAAGAGCAAAGCAAAGCATTGGAAAATTCACTGGTCTGTCACAAAGCCAACCAATATTGACACTCAGTCTCAGCTATTTATTGACCTCATGGTAGGAAACTGGACTGCCTAAAGAGAGGAAAAAAAATCACTAACCTGGAAGAAACTGAAAAACGGTCACCCACAAACTGAAGTGCACATGAACAAGATAAGGAATAATCTATTATGTTGCAGTGAGGAGGATGGCTTTGGGTTATTTTGTCACTTGTGGCTATTTTTTCCTTCAGTTGGAGATAGAGCTCCTCTTGAATCTGAGTAAATCCTGTAAATCCTTTTAAAAATGACAGAGAAATCTGAACCAGATTCTTCTGTGTCTTGCAGTATCAAATTATAAGCTGCAATCTATGAACAAATGCTTTGATAAATGGAGCGTGTTTTGGTGTATTAAGAAGGGCTGCAACTCTGTTCTGCACCTGTGCATGCTGGTTAGTTGTAGAACATGCACAACTCTAAATTGAATGCTACTCAGAGACTTTGAAACCTTACTGGTGACTACAAGCACCACAAAGTCATATCTATTTCCTGTCTGGCAGTTTTCCTTTTTTCTTTTTCAACACTTGCTTTCAACACCCTTTATTGGTCGATTGAAAATCCATACATTAAAAAAAATAATAAATTGCAGCGCAAATTCCAAAAAGATCTAAACTAACATAGCCTGAAGTGTTATCATGGCATGCTGTAGTTTTGTTTCTCTGAAACCATTGACAGGTATATATTTCCTATCATCTTAACAACCCAAATGCATTATCTTACAATTGCTGGTTGAAAAACCCCTCACATAGAAGACCAGCCTGAGGAAAATATTCCAACAATGTTTTATAAGAAGCATATTTCTGTTCCTCTTTTGAACAGCAGTCAGCAGTTGCCGCAGCAACTTTAGAACAATCTCAGGGAGTTTGCCTGACTGCATGCTACAGAGCCACTGTTGATTGTTGACTTTCAAAATGTTTGTTCTATCTGGCTGTGCAAAAGGGTGAGACAGACAATGATGTAGACGGAAGTCAAGAATTTGTCATAACTGGGTGGATGAAAGCAGAGCTCCAGTTTGTTTACAATTACAGCTTTTCCATTTGATGTGCACTGTCTGTCAGTAATCATCAGCCGTCAATCGTGTTTGTGTGCAGAAAAAAAACCAAAAAGTAAATTTAGACTGCTTGTAATGGAAATTCCGACTATATTACTTAATTGATATCTAGAACCAGAACATGACTACCAGCCCTGAGATGGACTTGCGACCTCTCTCGGGTGACCGGCCTCTCATCTGATGGGAGATAGAACAGGTTCCATTTCACAATGACTGTCAATTGCAAAAAGTGTTTTAGAAAATGGATAGCGGCACGACTAGCCTGTTCAATACGATGTGGATCGTTGTCTATTTGTGAGAATTTAATACTTTTTGGAAAAACAAACCGTAATGATTACAGACTGAGCGTAGTATTTTTTTGTGAAGGGAACTTCAATTAGATATAAAGGGTTTTAGTACCTAATGATACAAAATTTTGTACATGCTAATTACTTAGTTGTAACTTAAATAAAAAAGAGAAGTGTTCTGCTTTTCTGGTAAACATACATCTCATTTACACATGTGGTTAAAAAATGGCGAACTGAAAGCTATGCAAAATCAACCATCCAACCATTCACCGTAAGCGCTTTTGTCCAATCCAGAGTTGCAGGGGACCTGGAGCCTATTCCGGCAACCACTGGCCAGGAAGCAGGGTACACCCTGAACAGAAGCAAGCAGCAGTGCACGCTCACCGCTACAGACAATTTAGGATTGGCAATTAACCTAACCGGCATATTTTTGGAGCGTGAGAGAAAGACAAAGTGTTAGGAGAGACACCATGCGAGCATGAGAAGAACATGCAAACCAGACACAGAAAAGCCCCAGCAGAGATCTGAACCGTAACCTCCTTGTAATGCATCAAAGGTCTAATTTTTGACAAATATTGTTCCAAGCAGGCTCTACAATTGTCTAGTTCTCTTTGTAACGTGTTATCATTATTGCACCATAGTGCTAAATATATATAAAATGTAAGCCATGTACTGTATTATACAAGGGAGACAAAAGGGACCAATAAAACAACTCTAAATTGAACTGCATAAAACTTTTTACAAATGTCAAATTAAAAGCTCTGTGTCTTATCTTTAATTCGCCTCTGAGCCTGACAGTGTGTTGTGCCTTTATCCCCTCTTTGGACTCTAAAATCTCCATTTCTCTCAAAGTTTTGAGGGTGTGTGCTCTGACAGAATGTCAGGCAATTAAACAGTCATGGCTCATTGAGCTGGGGGTGGGCCTATTCCTCCAGGCTCCTGTATAAGCAACAGAAGAAATGAGCGCAGGCACTCCCTGCCATCCCTTGCTCATTCTTTGACTCACAAACTTCACAGTAAATCCAGACAAGAAGGTCTTATCAAAGGACACTAAACTATCGTCAACTTCCGCAAGACTGAGCACTGTCACTGTCACAGGTAATTATCCTATGCCAGAATGTACACAAGGAAAGTGAGTGGGACAACAAAGATGCGCTCTTGCTCGAGACCTCAGCATGTTCGAGCTCTGGAGGGCCTGCTGCAGCATAAACACACGAACACCATCACACACTAATTAAGGCACGAAGCACTGTTAATGAAAGATGAAAGATGAAAGAAGTAGAGAATTGAGAATCGTAACCAAATGAGGAAAGCAGCATCATAATATAACACAGTAGTATGACCAGATGAGTTTCAAAGGGAACTTATAACTGCCGGAGGTTTTCCAGCATTTACTCTAAGAAAAAGCCCTTTTTCTACTCACTCGATTTACCTCACAATGTATAATTGCAATAGAGTATCATAAAATGAGTTTTGCAAACTCAGGTGTTGGGCAGACAACATTAATAGGTGGAACGACAACTCCAAGGTTGTACGCTCAAATTCTAAATGGAAAGATGACTCATAGCTCCAAAATGCAAGGCAGGGGAGGACGACAATTATCCTTGATGCACTGCAGCATGTGAGCTGAGCCAAAAGATGAGGCTCCTGTTTTACCAGGCCGTCAACATCTCCGTCCTCACCTTGGGTAATGACCAAGAGAACAAGAAAGCAAATACAAGCAGCTGAAATGAAATGAGTTATCAGTTGCTGAGCTTGTTCTCCAAGATAGAACAAGGTCTGAAATCTGAGGAGCTAAGAAAAGAGCCGTAGCTCCTCCACAATGGGGAAAGCTGAGGTGGTTTGAATATCTGATAAAGATGCCTCCTTTAGCACCTTATTTTAGAGGTCTACCTGGCAAAGCAGTTAAATGGATGCTGCAGGGTTGAACCACGACTCACCCAAGGGTAAATGTCTCATTGTTGACTTGGGAGTACCTCGAGATCCCCTCGAGATCCCCCTGAGCTGTAAGATGTTGCTGGAAACTGAGAGGCCTGATCTTCTCTGTTGCTATAGTTTTGAGAATGAATGGATGAATGGGCACTGTAATGCTTTTGCAAGTTGATATTTTAAATATGAAATGTAGTTAAAGATAAGAGTGAAGAATGCATTTCGGAACAGAAGCTCCTTTCCTTTAAGAATTATTGGGGCAACAAATAAAGCCAAAAACAGAGTGAGTATTCATCAAATTGACCAGAATAAGCAAAGAAAAAAGTATCGTGGCATCTACTCTCTGCGTCTGGTATGGCTGACCAGATAATAATTGTTGGCTTTTTTTAAAGTTAATACTGGGGAAAAAAAACTGTTATAGTAAACAGCATTCCTTGCTTGCAAGTAACTCACTGAAAATAACAAACTTTGATGAAGCTTTGAATCATGCTGTGATTTCTGTGAATGTTTTGAAAGACCAACAAAAGAGTATGTTTGCAACATTTGCTTCCCACCCGGGATGGTGTAGGCCCATAGGTTCCACCAAAACAAGCCCCTTTCAAACGCTATTTTGCAGGTAGCACCATTGTTGTGTTCTGGGCTTAGTGCTGCCAAGACCATTGTGTTTAGTTTTAAGGAATACAAAAAATATATACATATTTCTTTAGTTGTTCCTGTAATGACAATTGCAAAATGCAGTCTGACCACTGACCAACTATGACATCGTGCTGTGGAGATAAGTCTGACAAGTTCACCAATGGGAAAATAAATGTTGCCTTTATAGCATGTTTTGGTTTCTTTAAGTAAAAAACAAAACAAAAAAATCTGTTAAGTGCTTTAATGTATTTCGCAGTGTGACAAGTCCAAACTGATAATAGGAAACTAAATTCCGGAAATGCAGCAATTCCAAACACTCACACAGCAAGGAAAGATATACTTTCTTACGGTCTTAAAGCATAAATGAACACCAAACAACAGCACTAAGGGTAATAAAAACAACACAAGTATAAAATGTTGAATCTTACACTGTGCTGCATCGTTTTCCAAACAATCCGCTGGTTTGCAGCATAAAGGCAGGAAAACAGACATTTGTTAATTTAGTGTAGGTGGAAGAAAAACAATGATGTACACATGAAGGTAAAAATGGCAACGGCTTTACTAGAAGCATCAAAGATGAATTGAGAATGAACTAGACTGTGAAATAACTAACAAAGCATCAAACACATATCTATTTCAATTTTTGCATGATTCAAAAGCTAGAAAAATGACAGAAGAAGACTGCTGTCCTAATTAGCCATCCTAACTAGATAATTATTTTGGACACAAAGCATTAGATTTAACATCCTTTAAACACTGTTAATATCATAAATATCATCGTAACTGAGGTACACTTCACTGTGATTTCCTTGAAAAATCGTATGAGGATGACTACAAAGTCAAACTACGATGTCTCCGAGCTGAATTGATGCAGCATTTTAAGTTTCAAGGTTGTTCAAGATGAAAATCCACGTTTCAAAATCCTCTTGAACACACAAACAGAAAATAAAAGTGTGCTTTGGAGCAAGAATTGTTATGGTCAGCCCCACCAACTCTTTCCATCTACTTTCATCCTTTTCTTCTCTGTTTGCCAAGCACACAGACACAAGAAGGGCACTGATCGCAACCCTTCTTCCGCTGCCCTCTTGGCGTAAAGCTGTTGATTCGTTAGCAAACATAAATCGATAGAGGGGTCTGAATGGAGGACAAGTACAAAGAATTAATTTCCGGCTGAAGGGGCTTACGATGGCAAATCACCAGCTTTAATCAACGGTGTCAAGACAGAAAGACAAATGATGCTTACACTGAAGCAGTATCTTGCCTGAAAACAGCAGCATTGGCTTTGTGTCCTTACCAGTCTGTCTAAGCTTGTGCCAGCTGCGGTGGTAGGCCGCTCCTCTGGGCTGAAGGGATTGAAACGGGCGTTGAACACATCCGAAACACCACGAGTAGACCTCGTGATTCCTGCGGGTTTTGGCTGACCACAACCTTGAAAAACCTGCAATTACAAAAACATGGGCACCCAGCTGTCAGCGGTTTGAATTACTTGGGATGCAGAAAATAGGGGAAAACATGCTGTTTTGTTAAGGTCTTGTGAAGCCTTCTCCCCACACAACCGGTGTGACAGTGCTCTATGTCAAGTTGAGGCAACCGCACCGATAGGTGAGTCAGCTAGGAGCTGTGACCGATGCTATTTAAGGTCGGAGAGCTTAGTTTTTACAGGCTTTTGGGAAAACACAGCATATAGTTAACCCATAAACAAAAACTGCATCTGTTGCATGGGAAAGCCAACAGAGTATTTAGCTTTGAAAGGGAACTGGCATCCAAATCAGTGTAGGCAGAAAAATATTCCTCACAACCACCTACATTTTTTTTTCTTTCTGACTACAATTTTGTGGGCAAAGAAAAAATGCAGTAAAACACAGGAAACACATTAACTACTGTTAGTTGAACTAAGATTATCTGAACCAAAATGAAACATATAATTCAAATACAAGGCCTAAACTTGGACATAATTAGAACATGTTGTATTACACACCTTAGACATTCCAGCATAGACTTCCAGCAAGCTCCCTCCTCAGTTTCTCATAAAGGTGGACTTTAACAGCTTGTCTACTGTGTTGCTTTTCCTCTTTGGGAAATTGACTTACCCTGTAGGAGACCTGGGCACTGTTATCTTGCATATTCATAATGGCCTCGGAAATCTTGACATCAATGGGATCCATGACAGACTCAATGTTGAAAGGCCCTTCCAGCCTCTGTGCCACCAGCAGCATGGCATCTGTGCCAGAAGAAAAAAAGGAAAAAAAAGTGTGTTGTTAGATAGATGAGAGGAGAGGTGTGATCAGACTCGCATTCAATTGAAGAAACACTTCACCGCTATCTGGGTGATCAAACAATGTACATACAATGGTGGTCCTAAATACAGCAATTTATTAAAGTCTATACATGGATGCTCATCGACTCATTGAATTACTTCAGTGGACTTGGATGCAGGGACGAAAGGTAAATGTTTGAACAGCTTTATCATGTGTCGCTCTTCAAATCCTTGGTAAGGAATGTGTCACAGTCCATATTGTAGTAGCACGAGAGCACATGGTACACTGACAAAAGCAAATTTAGAAAAAAAAATATTGAGCAGTATCATCAAGAACAATCAAAAGGTTCCACTTACGTCCATGGAAACATTTCCAAAGAGTTGCAGCTCAATAAATTGAGTGCATATGCAGTTTCTTTATATAGTGTACATTTGCTAGTGTTTAATGACATAATTACTTGCATGTTTGTTCTTGATGTGGATTTCAAACTGCAGTACATAGGTTATGAAACTGGTTAATGCCTTTTTTTCCATTTACTTCTGTCATCTCAAGTTGTAGTGCCCTGTAGTCAAGGCTCTGCCAGCTTATTCAGGCAGAAAAAAAGAGTCCACAGAGAATAGTATACTAATCTCCTTAATCCTTACTTCTACTTAAAATTCTTTTAATACTCCAATGCTGTGCCTGCCTATTTATTAACTAATTAAGGAAAACACCAAATATATATATATATATATAATGTACACATTAGGATTAGGATGTCATCCTGGAATTTAAAATACCAAATAATTCATTACTAGGGCTGGGCAAGTTAACTCGTTATTATCGCTATTATTAACTCGTTAATTATTTAACGCTGATAAATATTTTATCACGCATTAACGCATTTTTTAAAATTTATTTATTTATTTTTTTAATTAATTTTATTATTGTAAAAGTCTGTTGCTCACAGGCATCTATTTTGTAAAAGTCTGTTGCTCTCTGCTGCAGAACCGGAAAAGAAAGTAATTGGCGGATCCACCAAACATGGAGAAGGGTACGGAACTTTTACTCGGCCATTTACATTTTAAAGTTTTTCCAGATGGCGGAATCGACATAACCAAAGTCATCTGTAAACAAATGTTATGGCACTTTCATTCATGTGGCAGTACATTTAAAATAAAAATAAATGCTAAAAGCTATGCACTACTTTTGAATAAATTTTTGGACTTTGCGTACAAATGCGATTAATCATGATTAATCAGGGAAATCATGTGATTAATTAGATTAAAAATTTTAATCATTGCTCAGCCCTATTCATTACTCAACAAAGAGTCAAGCATAAATGTTAAGATAAATGTTAACTTTTTTACAAACATTTAACTAACCAAACTATTGTATCTGCCTTTCAATAAACAGCAGTGCTACAGTTTTGTCGTTTGCGGTCCTTTCATCACAATCCTCAAACCGACTTGGGGAGTATAAATGTTTCTTGCAGCAAATTCAATTTTTATGCAGAGCATTTCAATCAAGTCAACAAACAGCAAATACTGCTGATGAGTCGCTGATTTAATCAAAAAAAAAATTGAAAGCCCAGCATATCAGCTGTGGGAAGGTCAATGGTTTATTAAATTGCGAGGACACAAGCCAGAGGGCCTTGTTGAACATGAGACACATGCCATTATTGTCTCCATTTGTTTTCATCACTTTCAATTACCGCCCCTGGCCTGTTTAAAAAAAGAAGTTGCGGTCAAAACATTTAACTTGGACAAATGTCAATAGTGCAGAATTCACAGTAGCTCAATTATAGAAGGGGTTAAGAGAATATATTGATATTGATGTGAACCTGTAAAGTGCTCACAACCCAATGGTTTTTATATTAAAATGAATCATTCTCAGTAATGGCAGGTCTGAGCTTAATGGCCACAGAGAACTGGACATCACCAAACCACTTACTCATCTGGAGACAGTGAGTCTGTCAGGACAGGTTTCTCTTTCCACAGACCTCCCAAGACAGGACCTCACCAGCGGGCCGTCATAAGGACTCTGCAATTACCTCGTAACTGAATAAGATCATCCTGTCATTTGGACACTATAGAAACAATTATTTCTAAAGTAGTTCTGATGTTCTTAAAATGTTTATTTATTCCGAACAGAAATTCAGCAAGAAGCAAGAAGCAACCGCCCCACCCTCATTTATTCCAAAGCTAACAGAACAGATAAGATCTAACCTAATCCAGCCTAATATAATCTTAACTGGAAAAAGAAGGCTAAAGAAAAACAGACCAACGCCATACAGGGAACACAGGGATAATCAAGCGAACAAACGGAAAGAAGAAAAGTCTAAATTTGACTTTTGTTCTTCCAATAGCAGACTTGTCCAGACTTTTATTCTTTTGGGATCACTAATGGCAGAGGAAAAAAAAAGAGAAGAAAACATTGGCTCAGCCCTGGCTCCATTTCCTTTACAATTATGTTGAAGTCTCAGCCTTTGAAGAGCTCTTTTGTTTGTTTACAGCGTGAATTGTAAATGGCCTGTGACGCTTGCTGAGATCTTAATGTACAGATTGCTTTAGTACCAAATGTTAGCTAGTGAATGAGTAGCTCCTCATTTGCATCACTGTGCAACCACTTGGTCTGTAAGATATATCACCACAGTCACCACAATGGTCAGACAAAATTGATTAGGATTTTTACAACATGCCTGTCAGATGTGATGTTGCTCAGTCTTCATTCACTGCTCTTGAGTTTAAATACTTTATCTTGTGGAAATGACTTGCATTTTGTGATTTAATGTGATTATCATGTCATTTAATTCAGCAGCCTCAGGTTTATCTGCTCAAACCCATGGAAAAGAATACCTTGATTCGAGCATAAGCTTAAAAACTGTGAAAATACTGAAAATTTAGGTCAACAAAGCCAACTGAGAACAACTGATTTTGTGCAGAAAAAGATAGGAAAAAGCCCGAAGCATTAGAGGCAACAATGATCTTTCCCGACAGCTTTGAATTATTCCTAACTTATCAGATGGGCTCAACAAAGAGATAGCTGGAACTTTGTCTTTACACTGAGGGAAAGCAGACAGAGACAAGAGAGACAAGAAAAAGACAGAGAAAGGAGAAGAGCTGGAGAATAAGGATTAAGGCCGACAGGGTTGGTATGGCTTTGTCCCCGAGGAAGGGAAACTCCTGCATTGCATGTGAAAAACTACCCACATAGAGAATTAATGATTCTCATTTATGAGGAGTATGTGAAGTCCAGTCCGCTGTGGCACTGCTGCCACACTGAGCCAAATTTTCCCTGCATCATTTTTTTGCAGTGCTGAGATAGGCTGCTGGCCAGTCAGAGGAAATCTTATCAGCACAACACAGCCATTTAATTTGATGCATCATATTCCATTCTGAAGTGTGTTTTTAAAAACAAATCGGACCTCTTTGACAGAGACGTGGAAAACTTAAAGTCACCATGACGTAAAGTAACAGTATGGTCCAAATATTTTTCTTTCGGTGTAAAGGCTTAATATTTCCTTTTTTTTTTATACGAAACTTCCTTATTTGCCGTGTCTCGCTAAACCGCTGAAAAAAAAAATGGACGGGGTAATATTACTCTGGGCTCTGCCTTTTTATCGAGATTGATGTCCACTTAAAATCAGGCTATGTCAGCCAGCGGCAACCTCCAGCAGACAAGGACAAATAAGGAAAGTGAACAGGCCCATCTATGGCTCTTTGCCTTTGAAGAGTTCCCTGGGATGAAAAATGGCTCCAGTGTAATTTTGATTCTGTAAAGCATAGCTCATCTCTGGCCCAGTCGACCAACTAATAGTGCTATGACACAGCAAAGAAGAAAAAAGAAGGAAAGGATGAAGAAGAAAAAAAAGCCTGTTGTTTCTTGGTCACAATTTGTCCTGATCAAATAGATAATGTCCTCAAACATACATATTTGTGCACAAACACTCACAGACACTTTACTTTTTTTTGCATATCTTGGCCGGATCAGTGGCTAACTTTGGCAAAGAAAAAAGATATGTAAATGTAAATGTATTTTATTTATACAGCCCTTTACAAACAATCATTACGATGTACCAAAGTGCTTTACAGTAGGTAATAAATAAAGAGAAGATTTTTTACATGGCAGTGTTTGTCTGTATTTAAAAAAAGTAGAAAATGGAAAAATGCATTTTTGTCAACTCCCATCCAGCATGAATCGTAAGGATGTTGAATATTCTCGAAGCACTTTTCCTATCGCCCCTCTGTGTGGCTGACATTTTTGGTTAAGATACAATACAGATATTGATACCTTATAAAACATTGCTTTGACTTTGGCTACAGACACTCAAGGTCCAAAGTTATTCAATCCTAATGAGTTTTGGCGTTATCTGGACTTTCCTTCAGTGCCAATATGAGTTATAGAATTTTCAGTTTAAAGGGCCTATGCACAGCCTTAGAAAACTACTGGATATAACACTACAGAAGCCCATCACAAGCCAAGCCAAGACAGACAGTGAAACTTGAAACAGCACATAAAGCTTTCTTATTTTTCTGAAAAACCTAGCAGGAGGCTTTTTAGCTAAAGAACGTGGTTTATTTTGTGAGGAACTATCTGAAGTCCACTCGTCCTCTTCTGCACAGCAGGGGCTCTGCAAACAGAGGGAGAAGGCTGCACTCCTGGTACAAATGTGAATACACTGCTAGATCCTCACAGAGCAAACAGTTATTTACAACTTTTTTAGGTTTTAAATATTGTATTGTGAACCTCTAAGCAGCTTATGATGTGACTTGTATGTAGCACTGTTTCTGTTGTGTTTTGGAATCAAATTTCTCAACGACAACTGAGAGGATATCCACAAAACTTTTATGACCCCCTGGATTCTCACCTTGTACAATCGCACGGCAAAAATGTCAATTTGTCATTGACTTTGAATCACAGATCAGCAAAATAATGTTATCCCCGACAGCTTCAGCATTATCTCATTTATTTGTGATGATAGGTAAATGTTTGAGTGTCAACAGGCCATTGAAGTATAGCAGTGAACAGACTAAATATGGCCTCCTAAGCATCAGCATTGCATCTTGGCACTGTGAATGTGCAGCAGGACAATCTTAGCATTTCGCAGAAATCCCCACCAGAAAAGTGCCTACGCCTAAGAAACATGGTCGACTCTTAGAAATAAAGACTTTCATCGTCGTTCTATTTCTACTATTAGCCTATTACTTTGCAATTAAATGATTACGGCACTCCAAACAATAAGCAAGACTTCTAATGTTAAAGCCATATAGTGAAGCAGCATCTGCAGTGGACTGCTCCTCTAATCACATGCAGCAGCTGTGGTCGAACAATCAGCTGTTCAAGATAAGATTATGTTACTGATTACTTGAAAGATGTCCCAGTTTCAGCCAAAGATTTCTGAGCAGTCTGTTTCAATTATGTCGCTCATAAAAAATGTTGAAGATCTTGAATCCTTTACCGCAAAGCTTACACGTGCTCAACAACTGCGCAGCTCTTCCATGCTCATAGACACATGAAAGTGAATGTTTACTCCTTCTTCTTTGAATAAATAATGATATAACTTCCCCCTTTTTTTGCAGCAGATTCATAATTGCGCAGGTGGGAAAAGAAAAATCTAAAATCAAATCAATTGAACCAAATCTTCATGTAACCGAATGCTTAGGCAAGCAGGTAACTGTAAAACAAAATCGATGCCATTGCGATGGATGCCATTAGAGATAAACTTCAGAATGATACAGTTTGTCCTAACTGTCAGTCAGAAATAACTCCAGAGTGTGGAGGGTATAATGTAATGTAATCTTCTCAGCTTACAGTTTTAAAGATTAGTTCTCCAACAGGTGGGAACATTATCTATAGTCACTATGTACATAACACACATAAACAGAAGTACATTAATTAATGTTGACATATTTCATCAGTCAAATTAGTTTTATATTAGTTATATAGAATAATATTTAGACGTTTTCATTAGATATACAAATTTGTAATAGAGATTTAATCCTTTCCAATTCAACTATGTTGGGTAAATATGACAAGTAGCTTTCCTGAAGTGGAGAAACAAAGGGCTAATGGATAGTTTCACTCATTTTTATGTACTAGGGCAATTTGTTAAGTATTTAGCTGAAGATTACAAAGTAACAGCGTTATTCAAATCTGATGATTGAAAAAAAGAGCAGTCCCTCTTGTTGCTTGAAATAAATATTTTCAAGCTTGAGGTCACTGATTTCTATGATTATCTTCAGATTTTTTTTAATGAGCCACTTTGCTAAACATAGCTTCTTTACTATTATGGATCTAACTGATGACCTCAAAGAATCAGGGAAACTCACTATGAATCTGATGGCACCACTGATTGTGGAATCAGAGCTGTAGTGGAATGGAAGTCAGAGTCTAATAACTCAGGCAGTCAGATTCAGCCAAGGGCCTGTATATTTAGTTGGCATTTCAGAGGCTGAAACGCCCAGAAGAGGGAGTGGATTTTAAATGAATATGTGCACTGCTCATACAGCAGGTTATTATTCCCTTTCTTTGTGTGAGGTGCAATGTATGACGTGATGTAAAAAAAAAATTAGCATAAAGTGTAAGACAAATAGAAGAATATGTTCGGTTAATGCCTGCCCTCCCCATGTGTGGTCTGAATTTTAATCCAGAGGAAAGGTGCCTCTGAAAATCAGCCATCAGCTGATTAAAAACTCACTAAAGCAGAATGCTGTTAAAAATTCCGAATTAGATAAAGATAGGGATAAACACACAGTGACGTATGGAAAGGGACCTGAGGCAAAAACAAACAAACAAGTACATGAATAAGCATTTCCTTTAAAAAGCCAGAAAATGCTCATGAGGAGGTGGGAGGAGAGATTTGGACTGTGGGGAAATAAGGAAAACTTTCAATCATTCATTCAATAATTGCACAAGTTCATGACCAACATATGATAATGGCTTTTTCCTTTCTGAGCTAAGCTAATAACACATCAATACCTCTGTCACGTCCTTGTTGGGTTTAGGCAGTAACATAAACAGAAACA
Organism: Odontesthes bonariensis; assembly: GCF_027942865.1. Classification (NCBI taxonomy): domain Eukaryota; kingdom Metazoa; phylum Chordata; class Actinopteri; order Atheriniformes; family Atherinopsidae; genus Odontesthes; species Odontesthes bonariensis. The sequence continues at coordinate 20,408,172 of NC_134517.1, read as the reverse complement.
TGTTAGGGCTAATATTCATCCTTTGAACAACCAACTGTGACCTAAATGGTGCCATTTTACTGATTGCACTGGTCACAACCACAATATGTTACGACAAAACTTCCTTACTTCCTGGTTGAGTTTTGATTAGGGTTAGAAATCAAAACTACTTGGTTAGGACTGAAACACATTCTTTTTATAATTCCAAATGTAATTTTTGCAGTTCACATGCAGTGGTTTTCATGACCGCTTGAGAACACGTTTTCCACAAGTGTAATTATAGACCATTTCGACCTGCATGAACAAATGCCCCACGGGGACTTATTTGAGTAGAGGACAGTCTCATCTTCCAAGTAACGGAGTGAACATTTGGAAAAGAGCCACAAGATGTTTCTCAAAGTCAAGGATGCTTCCTTAGTAGGCCGGGATGTTCCATGTCGCATCTGTCTTCTGAGAAAAGTTTTCTTCCTCAAATTTCAAAAACACATAATGAAACAGTCCTTGGAAAAACTCGACACAGGTCATGGCAACAGTCCCACCATTAATTACACATTACACACACTCAACAGCTAAAACATTGATCTGGCTCTTATAGCTGGTAGCTGTTAGCTAACTGCCAAACCACATATACTGGCAATTTATACTTTGATTTACCCCATTACAATACTAACCCAAAAATCTAACAAAGAAAATAAGTGTATATTACACCGTTCTTCATTTATCTTCCATATGCCATGTCTTCAGCTTGGGCAAAGTGATTAAAGGAACATAGAGGTAACACACAGGCATCCTTAAAATCTCACAGAGCAAAGGATGAAGTCCTTCAAAGGACGACGAAGGACGAGAGACTGTTGGAATCGGGAGTTTCCTGGCAACCAGTCTTGTCGAAGACATAGGGCAACAAATAATCACATGTGAATATTTTAGAGTTGCTGGGAAGCAGACTTATCATAATCATTTTTGTTGTGTTTGGATGTGTTGTACATTTTCATTTGAAGATGTTTTACAGTGTGGCATACGTTTCCTCCAACTAAAGCATATTATTATAGAAGTAAAGTGCATCATTAAAATCTGAAACTTTACCTTCACACACACATTTCAGTGCTGGAGATAAGTGCAGTTTCTGTCTTTCATTCACCCACTATTCTGCCCCCTTTATGCTCCCGGCTTACTTAGATGAGATTGCAAAAACTCCCCAAAAAAACTCAAATGAGTAATGGAAACACCTGTACACTAAAGGTGAGTATGCCGCATTCAACTCTGGTCTGGAGGAAGGTCACGGGTTCATTTTAGTAAAGGACATGGGCTGTGAAATACATGCTTATGAGGCAAAACCCTCCAGCATCAATATAAGTAGGAATTATTTGTGTGGTCCTTCTTTAAGCCACAGAATGATCTCTCACAAAATGCTAGGCATGTGTTATTTATGGAATTTTTTCCACAAAGAAAAAGATTTGCTGTCTTGAATTTATATAAAGAGGTTGTGGCCGCCTCCTGTTACCAAGTGAAACAAATCACCTAATTAAGAAGATATGAGCAGATAGAATCAATGCAGATCGCTTCCAGTGCGGCGACGTGCCTCTCCACAGGGAATACTAAAAGCCTGTAAACACGAATTCAACGAGATTGCAATAAAACTAATAAACAACAAGCATATAAGGAAAGCTGGCAGAGTCAACCAGTTCACTTCAGAATGACTTTAGGCCTGTAAAAGTTTTGTGAACAAGACTAAACTGCAGAGCACAATATTTATCACGACCGTTTGTCACTGATGTTTAAACATCCCTAGTTTCCCATGACATCTACTGGAGTGACAGTCTGATCTCATAATAGCATCTAAAGTTGTTAAATACAGGCTGCTTGACAACTTTATTCAACAAAAAGAAGACAGAACTTGATGAGTTTCAAGAAAGAAAAAAAAAAAAAACAGAGAAAGACAATTACACTGTTAAAATGATCATCCTAAAGCAGATATCTAGACAGTATATGATCTTGTTATCCCGGAGAACTCTGCACTTGGATTCTGGCTACGTTAAGTGAAAATCTCGGGTGCTGCAAACACACTGTCAGCTGTGTATCAGTCGCTTCATGCTTCAGCTAATTAATGTAATTAGAAACTAATCTGATTTTGTATCTCATCATAGTGCATATGCCTTGCTTCTCAAAAGGAAGCAGTGTACAGAACGCAAACTTAATCACAAATCTATTCCTACTGCAAAGCATTAGCAATGCCTTTGGATACAGCTGAACGCTACATATTGTAGTTTGCATCTTTTTTCATAGTTAATGCACAAAGCCAAGTCCAAGGTAAAAGTCAGCAGGGATTATGTGTCATGTTCTGTGTTGCTGTGATGTTTTGTTTTTTTAATGCTTGTTTTCATTCTGTTTCTTGTTTGGGTTCTGTCATTTCCTCACTCACTTCTTCTGTCTCTCTCCAGTCGAGCCATCAGCTCCACTCCCTTCACCTGTGTTCAATTTATCCTCAGCTGCAGCCATTCACCAATCACTCTCCCCACAGTATTTAGTCTCCTGTTGTTTTGTCACAGCATTTGCCAGATCCTCACCGTTATTCTCCCTCGTGCTACTCCCAGTTCCTCGTCTCTGTTAGTTCCTGTGATTCAGCGTTTTGATTTAGTTTTTTCATGTTTGATTTTTGTATTTTTTCCGGCTTTGCCGTGCTTCGTTTTAAAATAAATAGTTTTCGATTAATTTTTGCCTCCTGGCTCTCGTTCCGTGTCTCCACCTGAGTCCTCCTTCTTCGCCTCCACCATCGAAACGTGACATTATGACCTCCTGTGGGTGTGAATGAATTAGTTACCAGCTACTCAGCAAGGTTAATGTATTCTACTGTAGGATTTATTTAGATAAAAACTATAATACATGATCAATATTATCCAGCATCATTGCATATTATTGTTGATGAGATGATAAACTGGAATTTAAGCTATATTTAAGAGCAACGTCTTTTTACATTAATTTGAAATGACAACGTGAGTGGCGGCATCTATAAATCTAAATTTGACACTGGACCTTTGGAGGTTATAATAAGCTAATGTTATGAATTGTCTAAATAATCTCAGGTTTTAGGGGAAACACAACAAGCTTTTGAACAAGGATGTGATTATGCAAGAAAAATAAGGTAGACACTTCAGAGAAAGGTGTCATTATTTAGACAGTACGCTTTCTCTCACATAATACAGATAAAAGGGGAACAATTATTCGTCTTTGCAATGTTTTCCATCATCTTTTTCGAAGCTGGCCTTAACAACAAAACATTAAACCGAAACATCCAAAAATGAGAAGCTTGAACCTTTTTTTTTTTTTTTTTTTTTCTTTGGTTCCCAGTCTGGTACAAAAGCAGAAAATATTAAGACATTTTGAGACATTTCTAAATGTTTCATATCTCTCCCATCACCCCATACACATATCTTATTTGCCCCTCACTATGCCATAACAGCCCCTTCTTTTTGTGTCACACTAGTACTGCAGATAAGGAATGGTAAGGCCATGCTTTAATGTGAATTGACTTTGTTTTTGTTCCTTTTTTCAAGTTCTCTCACACATTTGAATTTATTTAATGAGAGCGCTGTTATTTCTTGCAGTGTTATGGGGGAAATTGCTACTCCCAGGGGCACAGCCTCCAGGTTTAAAGGATTTTCCCTTTCTTTGGTTGGATCAGTTTTCACCTCTCATATCTTCTCTGGTCAGTGGAGTCGATATATGATGATGGTCTGAATGGATGTGACAAGAATAATAATAAATATATTGCTCTGTTACAGATATGAACAACTCTCAGGTGTTTCCCCCAAGTTTCTTTTCAGCCAGAGCCTCTTATTTTTTACTTATGGAAATGCACTTATACTGAAGGATTAATATTAGCATACAACTCACCTATATAGCATTTCATACAGACTAATCCGTCTGTATTTGCAAAAATATGAAAGAGGCTGGCAATTCAACACCCACAACCGAGTCAATGCCTTTTTTTGTGATTAGACTTCGAGCAAATTGAAAATCTTTCAGCCTATAATGAGCATGAAATGTCAGAGCCAAAAGATATAGAACTGGCATTTAATCTGCACCAGGGAACAATAATCCAATTGACAAGAGCTCTGATAAAGACAGAAAGAACGTTGCTCCAGGATTATTGGCACCAATGCACACTTATCAAATTGAAGCTGTCTCTGAAGTACTTTTTGCTCGAGTAAATATAAACATTTCTCGTTGGACAGAGAGAGAGGAGGCCTGCTATGTTTTTTGCAAGAGAGCAGCAATATTCAGAATTGACTCTCAACCTATATTACTAGCAATACGACGTAATGTTAGAGTCTGCATATTCTCCCTGTTTCTGCACGGATATCCTCGAGAAACCCAATTAAGTTAAATGGTGCTTCTTAATTAAGTGAGAGAGGATGTCAATATTTCAGTGACGTATTCCATGATTTAATTTTGATTGATCCACAAGCCAATCGCTGAAATAAAAGTGCGTTTCAAAATGAACATTTCCAATGGACACCCTGTTTGAGTCTGTGATGCATTTAATTCATGGTAACAAATATATATAGTGAATGCACAAGGTGAGACGCATTTGGATTAAAAAAAATCACACATTGAAGTTTGTGAATAGACTAATCAAGTGAGATTTCATGCATGTATATGATTGAACTCTTTGGTTCAAGTATAACCACCACTATGATTTAAATCTAGTCGGGGGAAATCCATTGTAGCAAGCAGACTTTCACCAAACCTATAATACGTTTCAGCAACACCACCACCACCACCATAAAAGGTCACGTGCTCTTGTGTTAACATACTACAAGTCTGGGAGATGACTAATGTGAAATACCATGGCTACATGGAATAAAGGTACAGCTAAAATGACTATTTCACTTATTTACATGGACCAATTTAGAAAAATATATACAAGAAATGATGAATCTAAACATAACACTAACAGTAAAATAGCAACAACTGAATAAAATATAAATTGTATTACATGTTTAAGTCTTGAAAATATAAAAAAAATGATCAGGATTTCACTGGAATCAAATTGTAGATTTCCATGAACAGAATCAGTTTGAGCATAGATGTCAAACTCAGGCCTATATTTGACCCGCAAGATAATATCAAATGTCTACTTGAGCTGGCCCGCCGGTAGACAGCGCATGCACCGCTAATACTAAAAATCCCAGAATGCTCTGCTGATTCATTGGCACGTCAATCAGGACCCACAAGCGCCCTCTCCTCTGTTGACATTCATTAGTGACCTCATGCTACCACTCGCATCACCCCTCTCACAAATGGCCAAATGAAAGGTGGGAAACAGAAGCTTTCTAGACTGACGGGAAGCAGATTATCTGTTTACAAAATAATAGCCTGTGGAAAAAGGTTTCCATCGAAATTTAACTGAGAAGGCTAAAAATAGAGAAAGAGGCGTAAGAGTTTAAAAAAAATGTTATTTAAGAAATGAACGCCACAGATGTGTCTTTTATTTGACATTTGATTCCACATGTGTTCATAGCTTTGCTTGTTCTAGATTCAATGTTTGGTTTGTTTCCATATGAAAAGGTTCATAGTTATATCTGAAGAGAAGGAAAAACCTCCCTTTTTTCATTAAATATGTAGGCTGGCCCGTGACTTTGTCCATGTTTTTAATCTTGGCCCACTGTGTATATGAGTTTGACACCCCTGAGTTAGATTTTTCATCTTCCTTTTTTTTTTTTCCATTGTTAAAAGCAGCTAAATGCAACTTCTTGGTATTTAATGTCTTGTTAAGCTCACAAGGGCTGGGCATGGTACAAGGCATTCACATAAGCAACTGGATCACAATCATTTATCATTTTCATCTTTTCCTGTTGTAGGGTTCCTACAAACACAACATAAATGTCAAACGTGCCCTTTGGAAAAATCACGGTTTAAGAAAACTAGCTCAGATGTTTTGCATCAAATCACCCCAAATAAGGCTTTTTCTATTCAGCTCAGGGCGATGTTTCCAGATTTTGACACACAAAGTGAGCATATTGTAAGCTGCATCTAAAAGGACAATTTGGCAAATATCATCAATGTGTGTGTATCCCACTACACCCTTATTTTTAAGGAAGGCTAACTCAAGCTGACATCTGTCAGTCTCATCCTGTCTGCTGCTACACTGCAGCTGCTCACCATGCGCTTGTTAAACGCAGAGACGCTTGTGTCTCTGGATCAAGTACGAAACAGATCGGTTCCAAATTCATTCGAATGAATGCATGAGGCCACTTCGATGCATAGTCAGAAAAAGTCGCAATGAGTTGTTTTCCGTCGGTTGGGAAACCAAGTACAATTGTCCCCGATCTACTTTAAAATGATCTTCAAATCATTAAGCCGAAGACAAAAACTTTGATAAATTCCCCATAACCTCGATGACATTTTAAAACAGAAAATATATATATTTTTCATTAGGAACCAACTCTACATCTCTACTGAGGACTTTGTGTAATAACAGCAGTTCTCAAATTCTATGTCTCTGCGTGATTAATTTGAAGTTGCCTTTTATAGGAAAAAAAAAATAGTTTAGAAAAAAATCAATCAAAAGGTGTCAAAGATTTGGAAAAAGCAGTGCCTGTGTAATTACAATGATGTCGTAAGTTCCATTTAAGTATAAATTGTAAGCATTACCTTCGCTACCACTGACAGGATGCAAAGACTCACACAGAACCTGAACTTACACAAGTTAATTTGCACAACATTTACAGTGTTAAATTACTGAGTGCCAGATTTATCGGGACAGGACACAGGCAGGCCAAAAAAAAACCAAACATTTCTCAAGAGGAAGAGCACCAAAACCTTCATCAATTGGACCTATATACAATTGCACTATGTCGCCAAAACTGAGCTGACTCTGTTTAGTGTGTTAATTTGCTACCTCGCAATTAATGAGCTAAACAAAAAGCTGAAATATGAGAGCTCTCGTCGAGTTTTTTTTTTTGTGTGTGATGCGCAAAACTGTGTGAGAGCTAAAAAAACCGACTGGGATGCTCTTTAACTCTCCATGAAGCAGTAGCAGAATCTGTTTTGTCCCAAATCTATTCTATAACAAGGCAATAGCCTCAAACATACAGCCAGAGCCATTAACTATTTTCAGTCACAAGAGGAACAATGAGTTCTGCAACAGATGGTCCATCCCCACAGAGGTCTGATGTCTACATTGTCGAGTCAGTGAGAGATTACAGGAAGAGAGAGAAGCAAGCAAGACTGATTAAACCCACAGAAAGCTGAAAAGTTCTCAGAGCTGCTTGTAACATTCGACCTTCTCAGTAAAAGGGTGCAAAAATGTACCAAGGTTTTTCTGAGCGCAGGTCTTAAGGTGTTACAGACAAACATAAACTATTCATCGAAATTTTTTGTAACACATTTCCATCTTTCTTTTCGGAGATTAAATCTTGATAACGTTGTGTATTTCCGATTGAAACAAGCTCAAGGCTTTAGTTGACCAAATCTCTCAATCTCAAAACTGTGCTGACGCTCTAAGCAGCAGTCTCTGGAGAATCCTCAGCAGTGGTGCTAGATCAGGACACAGAGTATGAGTGAGAGATTTAGTCAACACACAAGTGAAAAGACGAATTTGAAGTTACCAGCAACATTTACTGTAAACACACACTTCTGATCCGTGTTATCATTCGGATCGCTGCCACTGTAAACCAACAAGTGATGATTTCACATGATGCGAGAGTCTGCCCGTTTCACATTTGTTTGGATACGGGTTAGTGCTGAATCTGTGCTGAATAAGTCATTCAAATATGTAAATGCATAAAAAATGTTTTATTCAGTCTCTGGCACGCATGAAAAAAAATGAGAGCCTTTTAATGTTTATTTTCGCAAGAAAAAAAGAAAAAAAGAGGGTCTTTCACCGAGACATGAACCTCCCCACTGTCCTTGTTCAAAATGCTGTTTTTTTTTTTGTTGCATTTTATGAAGGAGTTGATTACATCATTTTTGGATGACTCTGCAAGAGAGTGAGTCACTTCTTATCATGCACTGCATTTACTATACAATTACAATGCCTTGTAAAGAAGGACTTGCTGTCCCCTACAATTCAATTCCTTAAAGCAGGGGCTCTTTATTAAAGAGACCCAATTAGGCCGTAACGCTATAATTCTATACATCAGTAATCAATGTGAGAAGGTTACATACACCATATTAACCAAGTCAATCCACTTCCCTCTTATAGGTGATTTGGGGAGAATATAGTGTCAGGTAATTATATTTTACTTGTAATCAGGATACTGAATATGTATGTTTTGGTACAAAAGTGAAACTGTATCTTTGTGCTTATTATATCCTGCAGTGTTTAACATATTTCTTTCCACAATCATCACCAGGCAGCCTCAATAAATAAGAGATTCGGATTTCCTTTGTTTACCTTCCTGGAAAGCGTGTTTTTGTATTTTGGTGTTGTGAAAATATAATATGACACATCCATCCAATTTCCCACCAGGTAATATAATTAACACATTTCCATTGGGAGCTACAATCATTTTACTTTTCCTCTTTGAAATCTGAATGTCACCTTCATTCTTCATTTTTTAAACATATTTTGCAGAATCATTTTTTTGGGTCACATGTTTGGGAAATCATTTACCTTTTAAATGTTATTCCATTAGGCTGAAATCAGTCCATTTAGTCCTGGGTCTTCCCTGTTAAGAAGATGACTGTTCTTGACTTTGTGGTAGTAATGTCTGAGCAGGAGAGGGCAATATAAATCTTGCTTTTCTATTTTTTGCCATATCGAACAACCTTCTTTCTGATCACAACAGCCAAGTCGTGTTTTCAGTATTGCACCTTTAGTTCAGTCCAACATAATGAGCCTATCTAACTGACAGCAGGAGTCATGTGGCATTCTATCAGATATTCAGTAAATATTGCATTTATATTTGTATTGTTTGTGTGTAAGGTAAGTTTTGCGGTGAACTTCTCAGAAAACTTGACACTCCCTGCAATGCAGTTCTCTCCTATTACCAGTCACCATTTAGCCCAGCAGGAGAGCAGAATCCTATGAATAAAATCTTTTCAAGCAGGAAATGTTGATAGAAGAATGACAAATACAGCATCTTCCTATCCAAGGGCCAAATGTAAGTCAATGACGGAGATGTTGTCAAATTATGTTAACAACACAACACAAGATGTAACATCTCTAAGAATAGTTTAAAATAAAATCTTTTGCCATTTTGAGACATTTTTTCTAATTTCATTGATGAAAACAAGATTAGTAAAAGATTCATGTGAAATTGATTTTACTATAGTGTTAAACACATAAAGGAATTTGCATGTTTAAATATTTAATTTGTTCAATCAAGTGGTATTTAAATATTCAGTTACTGCCATGTTCATTCTTTGCCTCCATAAAGCATTAATCCCAAAGCCCCTGGATTTCAACACTTAGGTGCTCACTTATTCATGAGCAGCACATAAAAGTGTCAACAATGTCAAGCTATATCTGTGTTACTTAAAGCTTTGCAGATTTCGGTAAAGTCACCCAATCAACACCAAAGTGTGCGCCTTCCAGCTCACTGTCGTAGTTTGCTGGTACAGACCAGACAGCTTAAAAGATTATTCAACTCGTACTATTATTGGTACGGTTTCAAAGCAAAATATGTCATTTTCTGTTTTGGAATTAATGGTGACACTGCGTGAGGCAGTATACACAGGTAGTGTCGAAATGAAAATTGAATCTACAAGTCTCACTTTTGTGAGTGCTCTGATTATGTAACGTGCTCTCTGCGATTTTATTTCCATATCCACCACATCCATTAATTCAGTTTGATCACACTACAGAGCCATTCACCCAGGCATTAATACTGTAACGCATCTAATTGGTACAAAGGAGAATGACATAACAGCAGAGCCAAGTTAAAAGAAAATTGCTTAAATTCTGCTTGAGGAGACTTACCTATGTATTGGTTCCATTCTGGATCCAGATCAGCTTGATTGGCCAGGCACCCCTTCATCACATTAAGGCAGTAATTCTTACATGGTTTTACTGCTGGCATGCCCTGACAAAAAGGGCAGTACAGCATCTTTGTCAGCGCTCGTATACAAGCTGGAGTGCTGCTTACCTGCAAGGACACAGAGTGTTACAACAGTCATCAGTGTCTGGAGAGCCCCACAAAGGTCTGTGGCAATTGTAATCGTGGTCTGTCTTTTACTAATTTTATTTATCCATTTTTGACTTGTAAGAGTGTCATTTGACAATTTTGTACTTTCTCGACTACATTCACTGTAACTTCACACGTGACCTTAAGAAATCCTTTCATTTCTGCTATGAGCATTCAGACAAGATGCGCATTGAAACGACTTATCACATAAAGAGGGAAAAGTCTCATCGGGTTTCAAACAGACATTGCAAAATACACACCCAAACTTAGAAACAATGAGATGAGCTCAGACATCGCTAAATTGTTCATGTCAAACCAGTTTTATTAGAACAAAGGTGCTATAAAAAATCCTGTGTGTAAATGTTTAATGTATACTTAATGTAAATGTAAGAGGAGGATAAAATGATGATCCCTCATTGCTGCCTATATGCCTGTAGATGCATAATCCCAGCTCAATAAAAGTCTGACCCTTTAAATCATAATGATCCGCAGCCAGGGGGCTGCTAAGCACTTGCTTAGCACTCTAAACTTTGAAAAATAAAAACTGGTGACCACAAAGCAGGAGAGCTGAAAGAAGAAAGCAAAAAGCAGGGCTTTTTTGGTAATCAGAGGCTTCTTCAGGTTGAATGCAAAAAGAGCCAGTACAGGAGGTAATTCCTGTTAATAATAACAGCTTTACATAATGACTTAGAATGACACTTATTCTTTTCTCCTTATTATTATCTATTTAAAGATTTCTGCTGCAACTATTTGATTTCCATTTGGTGATTAAGTATTATTGAGATGTTTAAAGGTAGGGTAGGAGATCCTGGATTTTGAGTCCAGCGAAGCTGCATTTTGAAAATACACAGGTCAAAAGTCCCAACCCTTTTCTTCACTTTCCCCCCGAAGCCACGCCTCTAGAGTACATGAACGCGCCACGAGCACGAAGGTGCACGAGCGCTGTTCTGACAGCAAGCATCGATCGTTGCCGTATTTAGTATTTAGTAGCCGCAAACAACTGAGTGTGTTCAGTCAGAGGCTTCTTCAGCGTCTTTAAGCAAAGAAGAGCACAGGTGGTCGTTCCTGCCCACAGCAACATCCCTACACAATGACTGCTTATAAGAACAACTGATTGACTATCGTTTGTTTATATGATATTATTGCAACAATATAATTTCCCCTCAGGGCTCAGTGAAGTATCTTTTATTTATTCATTTATTCACTCCTTCATTTATTCATTTGCAGATGGAATTGATGAAAATCCCCTAAACAAGAACTGAAAGAATCTCAGTTGGGAAAAAACATTATTTTCGAAGAAATGTTTTACTAAGAACTGTCGAAACTTTCGTGGTGAGTCATATTCTATTTTGAAACTGTTTGAATCGGAAACAGAAAAATTCAAATGCAAAGCTCCCCATAACACAATTTGCAGATTATGATGCTTGTCAAATTTCTAATACGAAATTATAATCGTAACAACAACAATATCTAGATTTGAATATATTTAGTCTTTTTAGGGAACAGACTAATCATGAGAAAAATCACAAATATGAATGGCATCCTGTGAAATGACACCCCTACAAGCAGCAGGAGGGAAGGGAATGAGTCATATGAGTCATATGAGTCCTTCACCATCAGAGCAAGCATCATTCTCAAGTTTTTACTTTAACCAGCCACAAAATCTTTGTACGGAGGTAGGAGGGGTACTTGGACAGAGAGGTTACGAGCCGAAATTGGATGTAGTTGGATAGGTAGGTTACGAGCAGATATTCCAATTATTTGCGTCTTCAAGACCAACATAGGGATGCTTTTTTTTTTCCACTTTAAAAACATTCGGTTTAAAGTATCACTTACTGAAACACATTAGTTACTTCATAGTTGGGTTTAAGGCATTAGAATCACTTGTTTTGAATTAGAAATAATCACGGTAATGGCTATAATACATTGTTTTTGTAACATTACGGTCACCTTAATGGATGCCATTTTTACACACAACTGCTCTCATGACGACAAGAGGTGTCAAAATCTTCAAATGCAATTAAAGGTCATTTTGGCTTGCGTGAGCAACTGAGTCTTGGGACTTTATTTGGGTGGAGGCAGTTCTAAAAAAGTTCTACATAATCAGATGGTTAAAGCCAAGCCAAACTAGAAGGATGTGGAGGTATGCAACGCAAAATCTCACCTCCACTTTGCAGTCTGTAAACTTGTCAAGCAACAATATACTAAAATACAAAAATGGATTTTGTTATACCAGATCTGAGAAGAGGACAGCACTCAACAGTCTCACTTTTATTGCTCTCAACACCCAAATGCGTGCACTCAGAGGTCTTGTTGAGATGTTCGACATGAAAGCTCTGGGGTTATAGCTAATGGGCTTTTTTTCATGAAGCAACAATAGGAGCTTTATTCAGCAGCTTTCTCTTTGAAAACTTGTCTTTTAAGATGATCCCGCTTTGATACTTGCTATAGTCTTGTTAGTTTGATTTAAAAAAAACAAAAAAACAACATTTATTATGATTTTTTGTTGTTTCTTTGGAAGAGATGGACAAATAAGTTTGGACGACATTTGGCTCTTGTTGTGTTCAGCGTGAATGCACTTATTGCAATTTGCTTTGGACAAAAGCCAGTGCTAAATGAATGTGCTGATTGTGATAAAGAGCCTTTTATTGCCTTACTCTGTGCTTTTTGAGAAAAAGATTACGTGACTTTGCCTGCTTGAGGGCAACACGTACACTATGGCACCCTTTTGCTACATTTTTAAGATTTTACATCTATTAAGAGGTGAAATTAGGGGTGCCATACAACTAATAACTGTATCACAATTATTAGAACAAACTGGGGAAGTTTAATTTTGATAGTCAAGCATTTTCTTCTATTCAGCTGAGGTGTTTACCTCAAAATTTATATTTTTGCCTTCCATATTTCCAAATTTTTTACTTACATAAAAAGGATCTATTTTAAGGTGAAAGTTAACTAACTACTTGAATATATATTAGAATTCATTCTTTCCAGATGAAACCTGTGGGCTTGAAGCTTCACAGATCCTCACAACTTGCCACTGAGCAAGAGAACTAATACTTGATGGATATCTATGGAGGCATATTACTATCTTTTACCAGGAGCACTTTTTTTTCAATTTGAGATTAGTATTCCTTGTTCAAAAGCTCAAATACTGCACTGATTACCCTAAAAACTCTGCCCTAACACTCCAAAAGTTCCTGCGTGCATGTAAATATGCTCTGCTTTATCTCAAAACTATGCCCTGCTCTCAGGTTTAAGCCCCTCTCCATTCACTCTTCCAGGGTTCTTATTTTTATCATTACGATCCAGTGCACTTGCTCAAAGATATTATGATGTATAAAATTTTTATCTTTTTTTTTTTTTTTTTGCAAGCACTTTCCAATTATTTAAGAATAGAAATGCAGTTACATGGCTAATCTAATTAAACGCTTTGACTTCTTACAGTAAAGTATTGCAATCTTCTCATTTAACAAAATGGATGTGTCCAATTAGTGGTTACTAGGGCTCTCAAAGAAACAAGAGGACAAACAAAGGATGTTGTTTTCATATTGTCTACGTCTGACTGCAGTTAACATATTCAGAAAACAGAAATATTCTTTTCGACTGTGACCTTATATGATTCTATCTATTTATATAATTCGTATTTATATACGATTAAACTTAATCTACTTCAAACGAACAAAACTATTCGTTTGGAATATGTTTGAACTGTCCTAGAGTTTCTTCCAAGCTCCGCTGGGGTGTGTGTTTAATCTCTTCCCCTGCAAAAAAGGAAACAAAGTTCTACATCAACTACTTCAATGAAATATATTGCAAGGATGCTACATCTTAGAGGCGCTCTGAAACAGACACCTCTAGCTGGGTGTCTCATTTCATTATGCTTACACTCAATCTGTCATGATGAGTTTATACCCTGGGGATCAAAGGGCTGCAGTCTCAGACACATGACCTCATCGCAGGTCCCACTGAAATGTCAAGAGGTGAAGCCGGGACATGTTGGCTTGTGAGAAACACGCGGTGTAACCCAATAAACACGTACTAATAAGACATCCTCTGTGACTTCTAAATGAGCCTAACCACTATTACTGGGAAGGGGCGGGGCCGAAGAGATGGAAACAAGTTTAAAGTTCATTGAGTGCACTGTGGAGAGGACAGGCAGAAAAATTAATGCTGGATTTAGTTGAGAATTGCAGCGTCTTTTGCTTCTCCCTTTTCTCTGGTTCTCTGATGATTGAGGGTTACTATATTTTCACTGGCTTCTGGTTATACTGTACAGGGGATCTATAAATATTTATCATAGGGTTGATAATTGAATCAAACTGATTACAGGAAAGGAAAAAAAACCACTGTGGCTTGCAGTGGACTGAATCGGTGCTTCTCTCAAGCCCTATGACAGCATGCAGAAGCAGCTTTGTTGTTGTTGAGTGTGACTAAATCCAAGCCTTAGCCTTTTGCTTCTCCTTTAATCTAACTTTGTACATGATCAGAGCAACACGCACTCCCCAGGCTATGTGCTATACTGCAGAAGCTGCATTAACTTTACATTGCTTCAAACGGAAAACGACAGCGGCAGCATGATTAATGGCTAGTGTGCACTCCGTGAACAAATATTAGGCGAGAGAGCAATAAACACTGTTAGCAGAAATGTCTTTTCTCTCCTCTTTCAGTGTCTGGACATCTCTCCTGTTCAATCCGCACACCTCTCGACACTGTTTTCTTGACAGTGACTGATCGAGCTGCTCTGAGCCCCACATTTCCTGATGTATGTATCAAGAGAGCCCTGATACATACATGTATCAAGAGTGCCTTTATTTGTCAGAAACAGTGTCTTGGGGAAAATAGAAAGATAGAAAGTTTACAACTGAAACACAAACCAAATACGTCTTCTGGCTTGTTATAATTAGTTTCGGGTTGTATTTACCTGAAGTCAAATGTTAAAAAAATTTCCATTAAGAATCAGCAAATAAAATCAGCTTCAGTATAGAATCTGTGCCTGTGGGGCTTGGGTGGGTTGTTGCTCATTGACCATTTATTATTATTATTATTATTTCAAAATGCTATTAAAATGGTTAGGATTTTTACCTTAGAGACTCTCTGGGCCACTTCCCGGCCAACGGAGAGCCCTTGGACAAATGTCCGTGCAGCGATGAATGCACGGGTAATCTGAGCCTTGAGCTTCCTGGGCACGTCTCCAAAAGGCTTGAGCTGGTCGGTGTACTTGCTGATACACTCCAGATAGTCCTCAGTAATGACATACTGGGAGTTGAGCAACGTGAACATACGCTCCAGCAGCCGTGACCAGAAGTCATTGAGCATTTCTTCCAGGTTAACATTCCCTCCTGTGTAATAGCGCTTCAGCTCAGCAAACAGGTTCTCAAAGACCTCTGAGTTCTGCATGTAAGGCTTGCCGTAAGTCCTCACAAACATCTCATTCAGAGACCTCTCTGTGTTCTCCAGCAGCTCCAGAAAGAATTCTGGGTTAAGAAATGAAAGAAAAAAAAGCATTAGTTTTTGTCCAGTCATCTCACACAGAGGGTTACCCTGACAGAGTTTATTGTATTCATATATAGATATGCTTTGATATGACGACATGATTTCCTACATTTATGGTTCAATTAGAAACAAAAAAAGAGAATCTGTGTAAGTGCAGAATAGAACACTGTTTAAACATGAAGTCAGTCACATTGATTGATAAGAAAATACAGAACATATTTGCTTCTAAAATACACATGTAATTGTAGAAGAGAACACTCTTTAAACATGATGAAACATTGATTGATAAGAAAATACAATACTAGTGACTCTATAAGGGCATTGCTTTCATTGGGAAGAAACTTCACAGATTTATTGTTGTTGGCTATGGGATATGTGAAGTTTCTTCCCAATAAAAACAACGCCCTTATAGAGTCACTAGTATTGTATTTTCTTATCAATCAATGTTTCATCATGTTTAAACAGTGTTCTCTTCTACAATTACATGTGTATTTTAGAAGCAAATATGTTCTGTGTTTCAGTTGTCTATACTTCACTTATATAGCTACCTACCCAAATACCTCTCTACACCTCAATACAAAGAACATGTATTGCTCAATGATGTCCTACATGTCCTACTGAGTAAGTCTAAAAAAATTATTATGATTACAAAACCCAGTCTGTGGGGTTTACAGCCCTTTTGCATTCTCCTCTTGCACTTGTTTCCACTCTGACCTCTTCGACGCATCAGAAATAAGAATAAAATTTCTGACCATCTGCTACCCATGATGATGATACTAGCATTCAAACACCGTTATTTGATTTAATCAAGCTTCCAAACTCATTAAATTCTAGATAAATTAGCAGATTTTTTTCTGTGTAATGCTTACTTTAAGGTAACAATGCATCTGGCGAATGCAAATCACCTCACAATTTTCTTGCAAAATTATGCTCAAAGCCAAATCCTCAAGCCCCTCTTCTGTTGTTGCGCAATCTGTGACATGTTGGAGCACACTGAGTTTGTCTGTAACAGGGATACTGATAATCCATCCTCTTAGTCCTGTGCGGCTCCGTGTATCAGGGTAGCAAACCTTGGATACGCAATTAATACAAGTCAGAGGGGTTTGGAGGCTTTGTCACGTCATGTTCCTGAAGCTGTACCTGAAGCTGTACCTGAGCGGCTTTTGAAGTGCTGTATTACTGGGGGAGGCTGTTGCTGTCGAGGGACGCTGTTGCCATGTGGAGGTGTGCTTGGTCTGCAACAGTGTTTAAGTAGGTGGTACATGTCAGTGGTTTTGTTGTTGTGGCTGATCATTGTTCATATCTATGTCCGACATTAACTCTCCATGTAGTTCTGCTTTTGTCTCTGCTATCTACTGATGGAAATAAAATAGTTCTAATTTCTTTCTTTTTTTATTATAGTAATGTGTCGCACTATATTTTGACCACAAACTTTATGGGTGGATTAATCTATCAAAATAGCCTGCCTGCTGCATCTGGTAACGAGGGAATCAAAACAAGATGAAATATAAACAGAAAATAAAAATATCTTATATCATATATTATATATTTTAACTTGTTCTGAACTACAAAATTAGATTATTCTTCAAGCGACCCCTCTATCATTACACATTTAAGTCACTGTTTATATAAATATATTGATTAGTGTTCTTTTAAAGTCTCTAGTTTCATAGAAGCGTGAAAGGATAAAAGACAGTGTGGACAGAGCCAGTATCAAAACACTATTATGGGAATAGTTTAAATAAATACATTAGCAAACAAACAAACATTAAATACATAGACAGAATGGCTGCATATGCTGTCCCTGTACAATACGTGACCCATTGATTCTATGAAATTTGTCACGGCCAAGGTTTTATCTCAGTCACAGTTGTGGACTCCCGAGACAATGCACAATAGACTACTGAATCTGCAGCAGCTGCCGCCTTTTTCGGAGGGGGGAACATTTTCTCACACAGTTCATCGCAGCTTGGTTACATCTCAACACCACATTACAGCCAATTATCATAATGGCCCACACAAAAGTGTAATGGATTTGAAGTGGTCATTAGTGCCGAGCAGTGCAGGTGAAATTACAGATTACAACAGCGGTTAGAAAAAAGAAATGGATGGACATTCTCTGTGATACCACACAAAGTCACATCTGAGTAGTTCTATCAAGAGCTGCCCACATCAGCAGGAGGTAAGAAAAATGCCTTATTGTCAAGGTTGCACAACACTTACACTGCATTTTTTTAAATATATATACACATATATATTAATGTGTTTTCATGATTGAGACAGGTGTATTTTTAGCTGGACGCAGCAGGTATAACTCACTTTCTATTAGCTTGGAAGGTATAGATTCCAATACGGCATAAACCTCTTCAGAAAAAAACTGCCTGATTTGTCACACATGTTTCAAAAGCGACATGCTTTTTTAATCACAATTAATTACCGTTCGTTTACACATCTTGCCAAGCACCAGCGAGTGTTATAGCTGGAATGGTTCCTCTGGGGAGCTGATAAAATTAGCTTACCTTCACACACACTTCTGTGCTCATCATAAGAAGATCTGATTTGTTCCTTCTAAATACAGGACAATGTAGGCCAAAGTATTTTTCAGTATTTTTGAGAATAAATAGTAAATGACTCAAACGAGCAGTTACTAGTAAATATGCAAAACTTTAAACATGATTTGTACCCAAAAGGCTTGTTTATTGTAACAAGAAGAGTCAGTGGTGCTGAATGATATGTACGCTGCTTAATGACGGATTCTGAGTGTTTAAGATTTAATAATGTCTGCATATATGTAATGTTTTTTAAGTATAATTTATCTTTAACACGGATAGCATATTTTGATCTAATTCTAAGCTGTTTTGGGGTGATTAGGATGCATGATTACTGCGCATTATAAATTGGCTGACTGAAACCGAAGGAATGAGTGAAGGAGACATCATAACCGGAGAACATTCAGGAGGAGTTTCATATTTCACAATAAATATCGTGCAAAATGTCGAAGACAAGAAATATTATAAACCAACATTAGAGCACTTTAGTAATTAAGTTGTTTGTGCACATAAGTGTTGCAATAACTGCAAACAGATGATACTGAAACACTGGACAGCAGTGGTTTAAACACTTAACATTTCACAGATGAAGCTCAGTTTGGCTAAGACTCTGTGTAAACAGAGCTCTGCAGAAGTATCATTGAGTTATTCTCTCTGTGATAAAAAGAAAATCTAAGTTTCTGTGCTTCTACAGAAATCTACTGATCCAGGTCTTCTGTGATCAGCTTTTAGGATGTCAGCTGTCTATTTCAACAATCTTGAGACATAGGATTCCTGCTTTGAGCTAGATGACGGGGAGGGCAAGTTTCATGAATTTAATTCGTACGCACGCCACGGCTTTTGGAAACAACAGAACCTACGAAGTCAACCCACTTAACACAACCAACGAATGGAGCTGTGGAAGGGAGGACTTCTACTCTGAGGACTCTCATGGGAAGTGGCCCGCAGAATTAATTACTACAAAGGCTCTTGAACTGTGACCAGCCAACTAAAAAGGTTAATAAGGGTAGTTTTCCACCTCAGTTCGGCTGTTGTCCTTTAACTAATTGCAAAGTATAATGATGGAAAATAAATCAAATCCTTACATTTTTGTGCACAAAATCTAACAGTATCAAACAATACCTAAAAATGTATTGCCATGTGTGAGGGATGTATTTTCCCCTCACTAACATGTGTATGTTTGTATTTTTTTATATTCTGATTTAATGTGGGTTTTTCTGTTTCCACACGGTTTAAACTTGGTGATGTGTTAACTTAATGTTTAAGATTTGTGTTGATTCTTTTCTCCTTCTTTTTGAGGTCACCTGGTCCTGTGTTGCCATGGAAGCGCGCCCATGAGCAGTGCTGATTAGGACCTGGTGTTCTCAATCAGCCTCATTGGGGGAATCCACACTGGTTGAGAGGGAGGGGAGATATTTAGGAATGTTGTTTAGATTTTAGATTGTGTGTTTAGTGTTGAGGGTTTTTCACCCCTTTGGAATTAGAGGTGGTATAGGCTGATAATTTAAAAGGGGTGTAATTCAGAATGTTGGGGATTTTTTTTTGTTTTTGCTGTCTCTTGGGGGTTGAGGAATAAGAAAATGGCATCCTGTGGCTATGTAAAGTAAGACCTGTTTTGTTCCCTATGAAGAGAAATATATAAAAGAATCAGAGCTCTGCAAACTTTTGGATCATGTTTGTTTTTTCTCTTTTTGGTGTGCATTCTTTGGACCACCGTGGACATTTTTAAGCCTGGAAGGTTTGACTTACCTTTGCAGTCTTACACCATGTCAAAGACTTTGTACTAATAACTAATGTATATTGGAAAAACTGATTGCAACATCTGTGGTAAATTTTTCCAAGTTTCACTTTAAATTATATTGAGGAAAAAAAGATCATTCAATATGACTTGCAGTTAAAGTGGAATTTAAAATCTGATAGAATTCCAGGTCACTACTTTAGTATATCAATAATAGTCTGCCTGGCCAAAAAACAACACCAACAAAATAAACGATTAAAAAGATGTCAGCTCCTGGCTTATCACATCTATGTGACTAACATGTTTCAGCAGGCAAAGCTATTTAACCCTAGATGATGCAGTGAGCTGCCCCTCATTTCTTCAACAACAATGTTAGAAGATACATCCTGTAACTGTGGCAAAGAATTGTGTTTTGTGTGGCAAAAGGGTCAAATTATTGGTCTTCATCAAGCAAACAAAATGGTCGAGGAGACTAATAAAACCCTGAAAGGATTGTGGTGAGCCATCATCTTCGAGTAGGAAATCTTGAACGGTCATGGTCAGACATCCATTAAACGTTTGGTGAAATCAAATAAAACCATTTCCACAAGCACAATGTGGAGAAAACTCAAGCTGTGTAGACGCAAAAAAAAAAAACACTTCTCTCTGAGGCTAATAAAAAAAGGCTTCAACTTGCCGAGGAGCATAAAGATTGGACTCTGGAGCAATGAAAAAAAAGGTCAAGTGGTCT
This sequence comes from Odontesthes bonariensis, assembly GCF_027942865.1. NCBI lineage: Eukaryota > Metazoa > Chordata > Actinopteri > Atheriniformes > Atherinopsidae > Odontesthes > Odontesthes bonariensis. Next base: position 20,387,550 of record NC_134517.1, on the reverse strand, counting down.
GATGAAGCCATATTTACCCTGTTCCAGAGTGATGGGCACCCCAGGATAAGAAGAGCAACTGGGGAGGTACTGCACCTATCATGACTAATGTCTGCTGTGCAAGCCTGAGGGGGCAGTGATATGAACTGTGGTTTCTTCACTTGGTCATGTCTACGTTCAACAATGTTATGTGGCTAAGAAATTAGGTTAGCTGACAACCAGAGTACACTGGGTGACCAGGTTTTTCCATCAATAGATTTTATTTTTACCTGATGGCAAGTGCATATTACAAGACTCAAATTGTTATAAAGTGGCTCAGGGAGCATGAGACATAATTTTCATACATTGATTGGCCACCGCAGAGTCCAGACATTAACCCCATTGATCTTTGGAATGTGCCGCAGAAGACTTTGCTCAGTGTTCTGACTCCCTTAGCTGCACTAACTGGTTAGTAATGAAAACAATGAATTTCCGACAAAACACACCACGGCATTATCTCTCCCTCGCCCTGTAATCACAATGTTATCGCAGTGAGCGACTTTATTTGTGGCCAGGCAGGGAACATCTGTTTGTGAAAGTTTCACCAATTAACTCCAACAGAAATTTCTTTGTGCTATAATCTTTATGAAGCTGCTGTGGTGCTGAGAATGGTAATCATTTAGAGGTAAAACACACCCCGGGAGAAGGTTGCGGCTCGGAAAACAACTTTAAAAGGATGGTAGGCTTGTTGATGTCAGGGATGGATTTTTCTTTGGACTGGCTTTACACGTACATGATGGGATCAGAGTTTGATCATTTTCTTAAAGTAAATCAACAACCAATTGGAAAAACTACACTTTTCCAGAGAAAAGCAGAGATTGCTCAAAATGACATACAACTGGTAGTGATTTTATAAATGCATTCATCCTTGATCCAAAAAAAAAAAAAAAAAAAAAGAGTAGCGGGTATGGAATTACATCAAATTTCAAGGCCAGTAACATGGCACTAAATACGCCAAACGCATTAAGTACACTGTTTATGTCTGATCAGATGTCTCCTTCATTCATGCGAGCATCACATTGTCAGAAAAGTTATCTGCAATGCCACCCTGGGTAAAGTAAACAGCTGTTATCACCTGCAGAGCACACAGTGTTCTCTGCAGGACTTCAGCTAGCAAAAGAAGAAACCCTTCTCCTCCTATGTGACAACTAAAAGAGCATAAGATAACACACACAGCTTGGTATCCAGCCTTCTTAAGGTTTCGTGGCTATACATGAAACCAGCTATTCTGCAGCACTTCGAATTCCACGTGTCAATCATAAGCTCAGTCATTGATTGGTCTGTCAAGCAGTGCCCGTCTACAGAGAGCTGCTCTGAGAGCTGTGCTACCGTGGAGAACATGACAGGCTGACCTTTCATGTCTCCATTTCCTTGTGTTAATTCCTGTGGCCAGCCTATGGTGAATCACAAAGTGGCACTCACAAGCACAGGCATTCAATATACAATCCCGGATAGTGGCCTAGAAAAACAACCATTTACTAGTGAGTCAAGAAATATATACTGTAACTTTATATTTGACTTTTTAGACATGTAGAAACCTTGTGTGCCGCAATACTGTGGCACTTTTAATTTAAATTCAATGCACTATCCAGGTCTCTGACTGGATGGCCCAGTTGGATTTATACACTAAAGAAAGATTTTGCTGAGCAATCCCTTCCAGCACAACGCATGGTGAAAAGTATAAAAATTTAACAACCTTTAACAACCTTCTAACAACACAACAACATCGGTATTGTTGGCAACAGTGGCTGTCGGCAATAACAATAACTTAATTAAATAGAATTGTGGAGAACGGACTGCATTGGTATTCTGCCTGGAAACCCAGCATCACGGTGTTTTTGGCCAGTAGAGCCAAAATCTTAAAAAAAGAATGCTGGGTTTGATTTTTTTTGTAGGTTTTTTTTTGTGAGAAACTAAGAAATCTCCTTTTTGTCATGCTTTTTTTCCCCCCATCCCATCATCTTTAGGACCTGGTGTCTATTAGCTAATTAGCTGTGATCCATCAAGTGCCAAGGTGCATGCATTTGAGCTTATTCTAAAGTATCTGCAGGTAACAGTAACAGTGGGCATGATAGTCTGTCTTTGTGTATTACATCTGTGATGAATTGCCGACTTGTTAAGGGTGTAGCCTGCCTCTTGGCCACTGGCAGCTAGGATAAGTACAAGCCCCTTGCAACCATAAACAAGATAAAGATGCTGTAAAATGTAGATGGATGGGCAGGGAAGATAGAAAATATGGTTCTATATAAAAGAATACATCCAGCTGGAGTTTCTATCCTGCCTGTATAAGTGGATGCAACACTTGTAATGCTGAAAGTAACGTCACATGAGCCCAAATTTGTTTTCTAAACGTCCACCTCAGTGTTATGGAGAGATCTGTTTGTCACCATATGTATACAAATTGAAATGTTGGTGGCCTCAAACACGATGTCAAATTTCTGCCATTTGTTTAAATGTCAAAGGCAATCATGAACAGCGGATGCATAGTAATTTAGCTTCATTACATTGAAGTAGACTCTAGCCCTGGATGAACGAGTGGACAAGTGAAGTGTTTAAACACATCTTTTGATGCCTCCGAGATGATGTGGATATTCCTGTGTGGATGGCTTTGGCAAAGCCAAAACCAATGCTCTCTCACTTTGGCACAGAGATTGTGGTGTCAGGAATATGTGTGGGCTGCCCAACCACTATAAGCGACTGTAACACTCATCAAAGTCTGCTTAAGGAGAGAAAAATATACACATGCAGTATATAGACTGTGTGTAGGTGGGACTCCAGCGCCAGGTGCTAAATACATGGTAAAGGGCATCAAAGTCGGCTAAGAGCTTTGTATTGTTTAGATCTTTAGGTGCAATAGATCGGTGTAATTATTTTGGTAACACTGCTTTATCATGGAAATCAATACAGTCAAAGAGAAATACAGGAGTGCATAAAAACTTATCTCTGAAACATAGTTATCTTTGCTGACATTCTTCCTCTCAAAAAATATAACCATAAAATGTCATAGACACGTTCTAAATCATTAACATAAATAAAAGGAATATATTTGAATCTAGCAAACAACACGTCAGATATCCTAAACCGACAATGTGTAACACACAGTCTCTTGCATAAAACCTGCAGATGGCATTTTCTTTCACTCTGATGAAATTATGGAGAGTGGCAGCAAACCCCAAGAGAAAAAAGGATGCCTGGAGTCATGCATCTAAGTGCTGCTGGACAAACTCCATTTCCCTCCTTACTGGAGGCCTCCCATATTTACTACCTTGACAGGGGATGATCAAAATAACACTAATTTATTTATGCATAGTTCCAGGAATCACATGTGGGTTGGAGAAGTGTATATTCCAGGAAAAAAAAACAACAAACAGACATCACCCAGGCATTGTGACATTGAGTTTCTTGGCAATATGAAATCATCTGAGAGCTGCAGTCTGTAATCCAATAGCATCTGTTGCATTTAATATGTTGATCTGAAAAGAATGAGGATAGAAAGAGGAGACATCGACTTCTGAATATTAAATTGCACTGCAAATCACTAAACCATTTTCAGTGGTCGACAGTGGATATATGTAGGTCTATGCTTTCACATCTGACGCTTGAAAATCAAGAATATGTTTGTGCTGACAATTTTTTTCAGAAAAATTTGACTTCGCACATTAATACCTAAACATTCTCTAAGAACACCTCCTACCGCTCACTAACTTGCTGAGGCATGGACGCGGGACCCCTGGGGGGATCCTTTGGTATGATAAGATTGAAATACGTGGAAGATTTGTTTTGTTGTGCGGTTAGTAAGGGTTATCCTGCTGTGGGAGGCCGCTGCTACTGTTGCAGCATCACCTCTTCCAAGGATAACATTGCAAATTAACAAGATGATCGATATTGTTCACTTTGTCTGTCAGTGGTTTTCATGTTGTGGAGGTCCTGTGTGTATCATATTCAATATAAGTATATTCAATGGATACTCACAGATTAGGTAACAAGCTCTTAATGATTACTGTTTTGTATTTTGGGGGGCATATAATAACAGCACTGGCACATAAGGCAAAGCAACTTCAGTGTATAATATAATTGGCTGAAATTTCTGGGATTTTACTGTCAAGACTCTGCTTTCCCCTTGTATTTGGAGGTTAACGATGGACAGAAAATCTTTGCAGTGTAAGCAGCAAATGTTGCGGTTAGATCTCAATTTACTTTTCTGCATTAATACTGCCATCACCTAAGTGTGACCCTAAGCATGGCAGCGAGTAGCTCTTCATTACACTAGCCCTTGATTTGACGAATTACCGATTAGTTCAAAGCTTGCCAAAGTTTGATGTTCACTGGAACTTTGATCACTTTGTGAATATGAAAAGACAAAAAGACAGATAAAACTGAGTTGGCTTTTCCATTTTTCTACTCATTGAAAAAAAAAAACGGGGGGGACACACACAACAAAAATCTTCTTTATTTTGTTTTCTATAAATTGCTCATTTTCTTTTTTTCCGTATGGAAATGCACAGAGATGGCACAGAAATTAACATTAATTTGGACCAACATATGGCAATGAAAGAAAGAGGCAAAACTGCTGTATAATGTAAAAGTACATGAAAGCATGCATTATGTAGACAAGCTGGATAACGTTAATAGATCAAATAATTGATCAATAGTTAATGCACCATGAATTCATGTAAGAATAAATCTGAATAGACGAAGCTACATGGTTAGGGATCTCTAAGTTTCCTACATTTATATTTGACGTGAGATATTTTCATCTGAAAAGAGGGTAAGGTATTAAAAATCATGTTCAAATTATATACAGCAAAGAGAGCCCAAAGTAAGATGGATGCGCATTTTTACACATGTCTCATAGCAAATTAACCTCATCAATATTTCATGTGTAGCCTAATCATTTCCAACACAGGAAAAGGATCAGTCTGCACCTACAGCTGACTGACAACCTGTGGTTTTCCACACGTCGACACATGAGCATTCACAAAGTCAGTGCCGTCCACAGGCGGGGTTCTGTGCTTTATAACTGCTGTTCACACTTTTTATTTTAGCAAAAGTCGGATCTTCTTGCCAAAACACATATTTATATGTGTTTTTCAACTGTTTTATTTTTTATATAATATTTTCACCATATCATTGAATAATTTCTTGTGTGTATAGCTGTTTTACATAACTTTCACACATCTGCCTATCTTGAGTTTATCCTATGTCTTGTCAGACAGAAATGATCACCAATGCAGAAAACCTCATCAGTAGGAGCAGGTAGCTGTTGTTAATAACCCCTAATGCTGCTTTTGTCAGCTTGCATGCTCGTTGTGTTAAAGTCAACAACGACAAGGTCAGTTTTTTTTTTTCTTTTTGGTTTAAAGTAATGAAATCAAAAAGATATACAGACAATTGTAATTCAATTTGATCAAACTCTTTCCCTTGGAGATGAGATACGAATCAGTAAGTTTTTGAAAGGTTTTTTGAGTGTGACAAAAGGTATTACGCTGCAAATAATAAGAAATTACAACAACTACAAGTTGCTCGGGGCTGATACGTTTCACCTCCACCACCCCTCACCATTGTCCACGGTGATAAGATGCTGCTTCCCATACACTCTAATGGGTGCAAGGGGGATTATTATATCTCATTATACTGTAGCTTTAAAAAGCCAACTCCACAGAGAGGGATACCAAGAGGGACAGTTGGAGAGCTACAGTGACGTTATGTTCTGTGATTAGAGTCAAGACAGTCCCAATGGGGTTAAGACAAGATCACTCACAGCACAAGACCCTAAACAGCCCTAATAATGTGGAGTTTTACTCAGTGTTGCTGTTCAACCGGTCAATTCCCTGTGCAAGAAGCCATGTTTGTCTAATCCAACAAGAGGCTTCTCTGCACCAAGGCATATTAATGAGATTTTCACATCTTGTCTCCTCTTGAGGGAGGACTGCAAAAAAAACCCTTTTAAATCAAGACATAAAGTCGCAGTTCTTGCATTTTCCTTTTAGCAGCTTATTGCTTTAAGACCGTTGAGACTAATTAAAAAAAGACAGCAAATAAAAAATATAAGTACGAAGCATTAAGAAATAAATACATACCATCAAATCTTTTATGTCTGGAGACTAAGGTGCTCCTCAATTCATGACTTGTTTCATCAAGCAGATTCTCAAAGTCCTGTTTACTCTGTTGGCCAAATCTGTCCTCCATTTCCTGGGTGCAGCAAGTATTTCCCTGAGGACATACGCGCAGATGTTCCCCTGCCAAGTAGAAAAATCAAAACAAAAAAACGCTGGGTCACAAAAGCTGACAGACTTACTAAATGCAACATTAATATATTCCTCAAATCAGACATAACATCAGAATTTGGTGTAGATGAGTTTATGTTTGGACTGAGTAAAACAGGGTGTCAAAATAACATTTAAGATGCGGTTCAATTATTTCGTAGTAAGTTAAAGAGATGTTGTAATCATTGTAGTATAGTAATAAATGTATAGCCAATCCAGTCAATATAGGTGAAGCATTCAGATCATTATTTGTAAATCACAGTGGTCAATGCCTTGAAATATTTCCAACACCAACATATTGTTCTTTTCAAGAGCTTACAATATATTCACAGTCATGTATGGTTTTACTTTTTCTAAAGCAACCTTAAAATAAAAAAATGTATCAGTATAAATTCAATATTACTAAGAAACTATAACTTAGAAATATAACAAAGAAAAAACAGGTGTTGAATAAAATGAAAAGACAACATATTTCATTTACTAATATGCATCAGTATTCAGACCCTTTTATCAGCTTATCTGCATCATTTGTCTAATAATGGTCTTTGAGATGCTTCTACTCGAGTCAAGTTAATTACATCTTATTTAGTTCACTGGACATTATACAGAAGGAACACTATCTAAATAAAGTCCCACAGTTGATATTTTTATTTTGTTCCTTTCTGAAGATCATACGTACTTATTTCTCACTCAAAACCTCTTTTTTTTTTTTTTTTACAGTTTTCCGCAGTGAACGTTCATGTCATTAAGTTGAGAGAATTTTTCATAGACCTGTGACGGGACTGTGTCAAGGCACCGATCTCAACAAGGGCACTAAAAACATTCTGCAGCACCTAAAATGCACAAAAGAACAATAGGCTCCTTCATTCACCAACAGACCTCCGAGATCTGGCTGCAAAGCAAATCTGAGTAGTCAGTGATGAAAGATGGATGGTCGACCAGGTAACCAACAAGACAATTGTCACTCTGAATGAAATCCAGAGCTTCTTTGTGGAGATGGGACAAACTTACAGAAGGACAAGTACAGGTGTAGCACTCCAATTATCAAGCTTTTATGGTACAGTGTTCAGACACAAGCATTACTAATTAGCTCACACTTGCCTTCTTTGCTAAAGCAATTTGCCAAAGGCACCTGAAAGCCTATCAGATGAGAGGCAGAATCCATTATCTGATTAAATGAAGACTGAACTATATGGCCTCAGTTTCCACGAGTGTGCACTGAGGAAACCAGACTGTGCACCACCTCAGCAACACCACCCCTACTATGAAAACATGGTGATAGAAGCATCACTCTGTGGGAAAAAATTTCTCTGACACAAGTCAGGAAACGGGTCAGGACACAGAGAAAGTTGGGCGCAAAAAAAACATAGAACAATCCTGACAACAAACTAAACATGCTGCCAAAATTAATTAAAAAAAGCACAAAAACTTCAGAAAACTGTGAAAGTCCTTGAGTAAACCAGTCAGAATCTGGACCCTAAGGCCTTGTCTCCACATACATATTTGTATGTGAATAAGAGACAGAAATCCATCCATTCCTAAAGGGAATCTCTGTAATCTCTGATAGATGTGTGAAGCTCTGCCATCCATCCATCCATTCATCCAGATATTCTACTATTTTTTTTTTTTTAAATATGACTGATCTGAACCCATCTTGAATTTAAAGGGGAACTCCGGGGCATTTGAAGCGCAATCCCATTGCTAGAGGTTGTCAAATACTGACAGTAGGACACAGACTGGTGCAAATCTGCGATCCCTGTGTGGAGATCGCGCTGTTCGCACAGCCTGTCATGCGAGGCTAATACGTGGTGGCTAAGGGGCAAGTGCTAACCCTTCCACGTAAAACAACAACTTGCACACTGCAGAAACGTCACACCACTTTATAAACCATCCGACAATAAAGTCACAAGCCTTACCATCAAAACCATATGCATGGTTCTCACATTACTGGCATGGGGACGTTACAAAACAACTTTATAAACAGCATGTCACTTACCGGTTGTTGGTATGCTCGCGCATGTGAAAGCCCAAAAGAGTCAATGGACGATACTCCCATATACAAAGCAATTATCTTCTCTAGAAAAACTGTGTTCAAGTATTTAAAACATTACAACAATACATGCCCAGTAATATTGTTGTAATGTTTTGAGTTCCCCTTTAATGGCAGCGCTAAGTCTTGAAAAAAATTGTGAAAAAGTAAGTGGAACTAAAAATAATTAATGAAGTTCATTAGCGATAGGCCAGTAACATGTTTAAGTCAAATATTAGCACCTTAGGGAGTCAGAGTCTCTCAGAAGTATGGTTAGAGATGGCAGCTGGAATCCCATATCAGACAACAATGGGACAACATCCCTCTCCCAAATGTCCAGCAAGTGGTCTCCTCAGTTCACAGACATTTACAGACTATTGGTAAAAGAAAAGGGGATGCTGCACAGTGGTGAACACGGCCATGTCCGGACTTGTACACTTCTGAAACCTATAAAGGATATATTTGGGTCTTTCCATTTTAAAAATGTCAATCTAAATTCTGCCATAATGGAGATTTGTTTTTAGATTGAGGGCAGAAAAATGAAAATAACTGAATCTATTTTAAACTGCGCCCAACACTTAAAATGTGGAAAACTTGAAGGGGCCTCAAAACCACTCTGTTTATCCGGTACATGGAGGGGGTGGGGAGGGGAGGGGTAAGTTTAGAAGGTTACAAGGTAACCAAATCATTATTATTATCACCATTATTATTATCATTATGTAAGCCCTTGACCTTGGAATACCATACTTTATATTTCTGCTGCCAGCTACGTAGCACAACACACCAAAAGTTACTGCTCATCTTTGAACAAATGGATGTTTTGTTTGGTTTTGTTACGCCCCATATTCATTTTTTTAAAAACTGTAACGTCAAAACCATTTGCAAATTCAGAGACATGACACAAAAAGACTTAGCCATGAAGTAAGAAAAAAAATATTCTGGTTTGTTAGAGACATTTTAAGCGGTTCGACACAAAAGTGTACAAAACAAAGGGGGTTAAAGTAGGAGAGCACTACCCAAAATGCATTGTTACCTGGCTCTCTCACTGACATAATGGTATTTAAAGTGTCCTTTTTCACTCTAATTTCCTCTGAACAGATAATGAGCTTTTTTTGGACAGAAACGGACAGTAAAAATAATGTTTGGAAGATTTAAAAATTGTGTTTGTAGTAGCGTTTCTCGATTGGTCTGACAACAAGGGGACTGGGCATTACCATATGCGAATCAATGGGGAAACAGATGATACATTCTATTAAAAGATTCTCTTACATTACATAATTGATGACGCTAAGGAAAGCCTCAGGTTAATGAAAAGTTTATGACCCGTATCATTCAATTTTCCAACCAGATATTTTAAAACAGACATGGTTCAGGCAGACTCAGTCTGTCACAGAATTCCTTTCACAACTACAGTCTGCTGAACTCTTGGCTCGATACAAACGGCATGTGCTGCCTGGTGCTTACAGATCAAAGAGGTTGAGACACATGTAGCCTGGTGACAAAGGCACAATAAGATCAACTGAAAGATCACTTTTGGGAGATTTCAACTTCCTCTCACAGCCATCATCACAGTGGTAGAACTAATGCAATTACACAAAAGACGGCTTGCTGTTACATGAGTTATTGTAAGAGTCGGTTAAAAGATGAAGTTTAGGATGTTGTTGAAAGCTCTACACTTTATGACACATACTGATCTCAAGGTCAAGAATGCACCTCCATGCTTAAGACAACAACATTGTACGTATCAATCTATTCTCTTCTTGCCACATTGTACAAGTACAGATGCGGCGAATGTTGTCTAAAAAAGTCCCAACTTTTGTTTCATTCTTTAGCAAAACATTGCCTCGTGTATTTAAAACACACTGAAGTCTGTCCTTTATTGAGCTTAATATTAGCGGACAAAATATAATAGAACAAGTGAACAACGCAAATGGTTTCATTTACATGCTGTTTAGCGAGTAATGCGATGTTTAAGGGATATTTGTGTGTGTGCCCAAGTGTGTTGCACACTCGGCCAAGACAAGAAAAAGAGCTTTGATTGCTGGAAACGTGGATTTTTGAAAAACAAAAACTATGTAAAGCAATCTAAACATAAATCGTAGTTTTTACATTACAATATACAAGTTTACTGCATGCAACAGCACTTCAATGTAAGTATTGGCACAAAGCCTTCCAAATAATAATGGATAGTAAAAACACATCTTTACCCAAATGATGCATGCCTTATGTATCATACCGTTAAATAACCAAATGATCATGCAAACAGGATTTCATCATTTCCAGCAAACACATAACTATAAAATTCTCCTACATGTTCTCTGTGTTATTGCTACACAGCTCCTTCACTTCGGATAAAATAGGCCAAAAGGCATCAATTCTAAAGATGGAAGAACTGCAAACATGTGTCAGAACTGCAACCTGTCTGGAGTGTCCAAAAGTAAAAGGCGTCAAGTGCTCAGAGACATAGGCAATGGAAAATAAATAAATAAACCACAACTGAATACGACTCATAGGTTGAAGCGTCGAGATGGGCCAAGAAATACCTGCAGACAGATGAAATGAGAGTGACTCTGGATGGACCTGTAATGAATACAGAGCACTTTCAAGTCAGCGAGGTGAAAGAGGAGTCCTGGTGTGGACTACTGTTCGTAAGGATGAGCTTTTTCCGCTTGAAGGTTTACTGAAAATCACTTCCAACAATTGCTGCTGCTTTCTGGAAGTTACTTTCCTGAAGCAGTGGTACAGGATAAAGTCTAAAGCATTCACGAAGGCTGTGATTTTTATGCAGCACACTGCCTCATCGCATGAGCCAAGCACTCCATTGCTTGGATGATCAACAAAGACCTCAAAGACAGATGATAGAATAATGATCTGTCCCTATTCCTCATCTGACTAAAAAAAAAAAATCACTTGAGAGCATATATTTGGGTTTCTGAAGTCACTGCCAACACAAAAAGTCCAAAAAAACACCAGCAGCAAGTACCAACGTTTGAGTGGAGCCTTTCATCAGTTATGTCAAAAGAAGGGGGAAAAATCCTTCTTCAGACAGCAACACTACAGTGTGCTCTTACAGTCTCAATGGAGAAAAACATCCCTTAAAAATAAGCCTGTCATACATCAACATATGGGAAGGAGCTTTCAAGGGACTTCACCACTCAGAAAGTGCCATGACCTTCCTAGCCAAGGTTAAAACAGCACTGTAGTCTCAAAAATAATCTGTCTACTGGAGCACAGACCACACATTAGCAACAGACAGAACAGAGTGGCCCAGACAGCTCTTTTACATCATGAAAACACTTGGTCACTAAGGTCATATACAGCTTAACCTTTAATTTAACTTCACTTATATTATTACATTACTATAATATACTGTCCTATATCATATTTCATAAGGTTATTTTGACAAAATATTAAATGTAACATGAAACACACTTTGGCCATTAATTAATTCGACCCACAATAGCAAAAGCCTGATTTTTCACCATGGATCTGCACTGTCTTCAAGACAAACATTAACAGCTGAACTATAGTTATTTGGAGGCACTGATCTTGTCACATTTTGTCACTGCATCCAAAAAGGCAATTTACAACTCCACAATACACTTGTGTATAAATAATGAAAATAAATAAATAAATAAATGAATAAATAAATAAATAACAAAAAAAAAAAAAAAAAAGACAGAAAAGCAGCCGCCCTCTCTGGGTCCTGAGCTAATTTAAATGGACTGAGGCGAAGTAGAAATTCTTTCTGTGGTACAATGTGAACAGGTTTAAGTTGTTTTCTTGGAAGGATCTTTGCTTATTTTAGCAAGACCATGCTAAACTACTTCCGGCACGTATTACATCAACGTGGCTTTATACTGCAGCTTAACTAACCTGCCAGCAGTCCAGACCTGCCAAACAGTTGAGCAGCTGAAATGTTATATGAACAAAAAATAAGAAAACATGTCACATTCACTGAGGTAACAATTTCCGTATCCCAAGTTTTTGAAACATGTCACAGGTTGCCAGAAACATGTTTTAAATAGCAACATAAAGTAATAAATAACTTTAGATATGGGCTGCACGGTGATATGGTGGTTAGCACCTTTGCCTCATAGCAAGAAGGTTCCAGGTTCAACTCCAGGCCGGGGCCTTTGTGTGGAGTTTGTATGTTCTCCCCGTGTATGCATGGGTTCTCTCCGGGTACTCCGGCTTCCTGTCACTGTCCAAAAACATGCATGTTAGGTGAATTGGTGTCTCTAAATATTGTCCTTAGGAGTGAGTGTGAGTGTGTGTGTGTGTGGTTGTTTGTCTCTGTGGGGCCCTGTGATGGACTGGCGACCTGTCCAGGGTGTACCCCGCCTCTCGCCCGATGACCGCTGGGATAGGCTCCAGCCCCACCGTGACCCGACTGACTGATTAAGCGGGTATAGAAAATGTATGGATGGAACTTTAGATATTTTTTAACACGGCTGTGTAAGACGTTATCATGATTCCTATGATGAACTTTTCCTAATTTTAAGCTGTTATCAGCTCTTCTATCACCTCATGTTCTTTCTTTCAAAGAGAAAAACACAACAATGTTACTGCGACTCCCGGGAGTTGCAAGGGGTTTTTGGGAAGCAGTTGTCAAAACAAAAATGTTCCTCCAGCAAATGTGTTGGCACAGCTACAGGATAGTCTCCCTTGGTTTTTAACTCATCGGATCCTCACAAGCCACATCTTATGTAGATGCACTTTTTGTTTACTTTTGCCTGGTATGGTAGCAAGTATGACTTTAAAATAAAGCTGTCTGTGATCCTGAGCAAGCCATACTTCAGCAGCTGGGGGGAGGGATTATTTTCCACTAATAGCCCCATCTGAAAGCTGGCCTCTGGAAAGTCTTTCAGTATTAAGAGGACAGTAAGGGTGAAAGAAAAGGTCTAGTTCCTGTCTAACTTCAGTGCGCTAACCTTCATCATCTATTTGTCCAGGGCTTACAGGAGGATGCAATACTTCACTTTGCATCGAGCCATGGGACCACACTATGCTTAACATGCACGCAGAGAAGCAGATCCTGCTCACATTAACATATTAATAACAAAACAGCAGCAGATTCAGTACATACTAATGTTAAATCAGTTCACCAACACAATGCACCAACTCTGTGGAAAATGTAATGCTTAGTTTTAATGAGAGGGCTTATTCATGCACTCAGACATTTATTAAAACCTACCCAACCTGTCATGAAGAGCTTCAATTACCTCATGTCACTGCCATGTTTGTGATCAAATGGAGTGTCAGTCAAATCAGCTGGCATATAATCAGCGCTAATGAAACTCTACAAAGATATTTGAATTTTACCTTCTCACTGCTGCGATGGGCTCACATTTAATAATGCTTAAATGCCATTTAACAGCTGGATTTTGTCATTAACTCATTGAAATGCAAATGTTTAAGGTAGCTCTTCTATTCTTCACCAGTGTAAAGCAGTTTTATTAGGTAGGACTTCACGATATTCTTTTGTTTGAGGCTAAGCAAGAACGTTTTGTTTACCTCTGTGCTTCTGTACTAAATTAGGAATCAACATTGAAGTTGCACCATGTGAGTCAATTGCAGTTAAAGTTAGCTATCGGAGCCAGTAGTTCTAATACAAAGCAGAAAAAAATTAGGCTGGAAATAAAACCAGTTTTGTTTTCAGTTGGCGCTGCTTTTTTCCCTGAAAATGTGTGTGCTTGTCTACATTATATTGATGCAGCCTAATTTCCTTTCACATGATTTTTTTTTCTATTTGCTTTGTAAGACAACAAACTAAGTCAGAAATTGTCACTGAAAAGCAAGCCACCAAGACTATGTGTCAACCCACAATAACTATTAAAGCATTGCTTCTATAGACTAATAAAATCCTGATTTTATAACAGCATCTGATACAACCCGTATCCAAATAATTCCAAAGACATCTGTGCAGTGATTCTGGATATAAAGCTCATATGCAAGCACCTCACAGGCACAGAGGCAGGGCAGCGTGTTCCTGCAGCACTAGAGACCTCACTCTTTTAAGGCTGTGCTTGGTAAGGATTCCCTAAAAGTTGCTTGTTATGCCACAAGTCGCTGCTTTTAAAAAAAGTCAATGAGACGGTTTAAAAAGCAGCAAAATCTTGCATAAGAAAATGGACATATGGCATGAGAGTGCACAAAAACATGTGAATTTTCTGTTTTCTGAGACTTGAAAGCCCCCAAACAATATTCCTGCTTTCATTTTTCCCTTCTGCTCTCTTTGCACACAGTGTACATCAATGAATTGAACATTTTCTCCCTTGAACCCTCGTGCTGTGTGCTTTAAAATCCTTTTTGATTTGAAAATCCTTTTGAATCGAGAATCAACTTTGAAACCAAATTGTGACCCAAAGATTCGAAGTGTCTAAAGTTTAGCATCCCTGATGTCAAACGGAACCACGTCCTCTTTTATGATTCTGTGACATAATATAAAAATTGCACATGCCTTAAACATCAATGTTGTTTCATTTCCACAATAACATAGTTGAGTCGAGCTACGGTTAGAATTTGAAAGGGAAATTTAACTGGACGATCCTTTGAACTCTTTACATGCACAGAAGCAGAATGGAGTTATTGACTCAAGCATGTCTGACATGACGCTGAAGACTACGTGATAAAAAGTCTGAAACGTTTCACCGCTTTTGACTTTTTATGTGAGAGATTGTCATACATGTAAGTATAGCCAAATTCAAAGCAAGGATGTATTTAAGTTACTTTAATGGGGATTTTGTCAGATGACACTGTGGTTATAAAATCTTTACGAGAGTAGAGCGACAGTCTGGGAATGCTTTCAGCAACAGCAAGTTGACACATAGCCTCAATGGGCTGATTTTTATTTTATTTTTTTTAAATCATTTATGCCGTGTTTAGCCATCTGACAAAAGAGAGAAAAATATGTGAATGACAGCAGCTTTTTTTGGTAATTCGGCTGTACATAGTCACAATTTACTGTTGTTACAAAAAGATGCAAAAAATTTGAACTTTGAAGCAAGTGCAGAGCACCTAAGATTTGAACTCCAACTGTATAATCTCAGTTTGAGAAGCCCAATTTCTTACAATTGAGGTCAAACTAATATGTTTACATGCATGCATGCAAGTATGATTTTGGTCAGACTAAACATTTGATTTGGCAAATGTTTGTGCTGCAAAAAGGGTTTATTCAGACACATCATGGCAAGTGTGTTTTGCACAAACTAGTGACGGGTTGTTTCGAAGTGTGCCTTCCCCAACAAAGGTAGGCCACCTCTCAGAAGTATTCCTCAGTGTACCTGTCCAAAGAGACTCACAGCATGTGCTCTGCCATCTGCTGTGCCCCACTGTTCCCCCTGACAAATCTTTTATGGATTCACAGTCGCAGCCACACTTGGGTCCTAATGAGATCAACATTACTGGTGTCAGTCCAGTTTCATCCCTCTGTCGGATCAATTTACCAAAAAAGCCCAACATAAAGCTAATTTCATATTTAGTCTTGTGAAGAAGAAAGTAAACCCTTTCCCTCACTTGTATGGTCAAAGCAGATTATTCCAAAAGTCTTGGCTTTTGTTAAATAAAAAATGGCCCAAAGTAATATGTCATGATGTCATTCAGCTGCGGTTACATTTACCTAATTTTATGGCCTTGAAGTGACCAGATGATTTAGTTTTTAGTTTTGTCCTGATATGCAAAACCTGACAGCTGAAAAATGTTCTTTCTTTTTCACATAAATGGAGCATCGCGTTAGTTCTGGCAGACCACGTAGTCAACGCGCCCTTTGCCTATTGGCTGACGCCGACCCAACCCTTATGGCCAGCTGCGCTCAATGGGTAATCAGCTGCTGCTCGCAATTGGATGCTGGCATTTGGGGCACTTCATTTAAACTAGGTTTGCTGTCACTGCTTTTTTTTGCTCTCTGCTTGCACCCACCACCTCCCCTGCTCCTCCGACTTCTCATTGCCAAACAATGTCATACTGTTGTTCATTGTTGCTTGCTCTGTTCTAGGGGGTTTGTTGCCTTTACAGCAAATGGAAGGCACTCCACCTGAGGATGCTGCTGTTCCCTGTCTTGGCTTCCATGGAGCTCATGGGAAAGTCTGGAACTTGCTCCGAACAGAGCCATACCGCCAAACATAATTGTATACATTCAGAGTAAGCTTCTGAAATTCATCTCTGTTCTTGTCTCGTTTTGACGAGAGTGGTTCTGACAGAACTGTGGGTATAAGCACCTTTCTCCAATGTTTTCAGTCCATGAATCCTGAATATCGGCTGATATTCTCTCCAGATATTTAAAATGGGACGGTGTCAATTTTTATCCAAACCACAATCTTAATTCTCGGTTCAAGAACCACAAAAGGAAATCCAGCCGACATTTAAGCCATTAAGATTACTGTGAACTTCGCTTTTTTTAGGGCAAAGGAATTTCAAATGGTGCATAAGAAGCTAAATTTCAATCAGATAACAGCCAATAGATTCAAGATTGTAGAGATCTGCAAATGTTTTCTGGGTCTTTTGCTCTTCACATTACTGTTCATGTGTGTGCATGGTGATTTCTCAATGCTGCGTAGACTAAAGTGAACTAGAACGCTAGACACTAGAAAGCCCCTGATACAGGAAATCTTATCCCTCACCCATAAATTCAGATGTTATACAAATATACAGATTTTTTTTTTCCCTATTAGATTTAAGGTCCAATGTGTACAATGTAATGACATTTATTCTACTGAGGTTAGAAGAAAAGGACTCTTTCACTTACAGTAAAGTTTTGTAGGATAACATTTGCTCGTGGTATTTTCTTTGACCATGACCAATTCATTCAATACGTTGTTTAATCCTTTAAAGCACCAAAGGCTCACCGTCAGGCCTTCAGCTGTTTGCTACACAATTTTTGCATCATATGATTTTGCATGCTGTGTAGAAATACAAGTGACATGCCATTGGGTAACTGAGATTATTGCAGTTCAACTGAATCAAAGCATCTTACAATAATGAGACCTCTGTGAGGGCAATCGGTACC
Organism: Odontesthes bonariensis; assembly: GCF_027942865.1. Taxonomy (NCBI): domain Eukaryota; kingdom Metazoa; phylum Chordata; class Actinopteri; order Atheriniformes; family Atherinopsidae; genus Odontesthes; species Odontesthes bonariensis. The sequence continues at coordinate 20,370,230 of NC_134517.1, read as the reverse complement.
AGAATCAAGGAAAACAGAGATCACAAAATGGAGGTGCCTCTTTCAAAACATCTCCTGGTAAACCACTGATCAACACTTTCCATGTTTTTTCATTGACTATGGTCCTGGCAATTCAGTATAATTTTTAGTCCCAAAAAATAGTTTCTTCAGTATGTAACCAGAGATTGCTGATGGATCATCATATAGCCAGAGGCTGTACTTCTTCATCTTTTATCTATTCTCTCTTATAAGGCATGCATGTGAAAATTCTTGATAAAGTGATTTCAGAATAGAGCCAGTGACATTAACTTTTCATTGACACCTCACATGAGCCAGTAGGAGCTCCCGTGTTGTGTCCTCAGGCTTTAAAAGTCATAAAGAATTTTGGGGATTGCCTAGACATACCAATAGAAAAGCCTTTTTTGTGCGCTTGTGATCAGCACCAACCCAATATCAACCCTAGGAAGGGTTAAGAGATAGATAGATAGATAGATAGATAGATTCGCTGGTGAGCCAGGTTATAAAAGAACTAACCATTTAAAAATTTGGTTTTCTGTTTTACATTTTATTACTTCACTGCCTTCTTCACATAGGAAAACCATTTATATGACTCAAGGCATTTTATCTTCATATTTGTCAATCATGGCTAAAGCTAAAGAAAATAAAAAGAATCTTAAAATAGGTTAACCTACAAGGGGTCTAATGAAATGGGTCTAATGCTGACTGCATGAAAGATGGCCAGTTGGACCTAACTTCACTAAATCAGAGCTGTACATAAAATACAGAATTGTTGCCTCCTGCTAAACTTCTTTATAGCATCGGCATGAGGGGTTAAACACTTCAATGTGAAATATTTTCCTGATAAAATTTCTGTGTACAAAATCAGAGACGAGGACACTTAAACCTGCAGTATTAACATAAACAAACAAATACATAAATAAATGCATTTAAAAAAGAAAAGAAAGGGGGAAAAATGCTGTTACAAGCAAATGAATGCTACCCTGTGGTGTCTCAAGAGTTTTGGATCAACAGGCGAACTGCGAGGTTTGTAGAAAATATCCCAAAAAAGAACATTTTGTGAATTATTTGATTGCAAGTGGTGGATTGTGTATGAATAAATGAATAAGAAATATCTAATTTTCTAACATCATGATGATTTCATGAGGACAAAACACTATGTGGGGGTTATTAGATCAAAGAGTAATTTGATTAAGTATATGTCCATTATAGTCACAAGGAAACTTACCCACTCAGATGAACCAAGCAAAAAAACACAATTAAAGTCAGTGACAAGGAGCCGACACTGTTGACTGTCAGTTCCCTTTAAAACCCATCCATAACCTACCAGTGTAGAATGGAGATTGGTCCAAATATTTTTGTTTTGGCCAAGAATAGATAGCTTGAAGTCTGGCAAAATGGATTATCTTGTGATCGTAATTTCGAAAATCTCATGAAAATCCAGCTTCATATGTCCTCAATGGAGGCAGGGAACAAGAGAAATCTTTCTGTTGTTTGTCTCTGCGATACCATGGTGTAATTACAACACATGTAATACAACATAATGCATTATTAAGGGGTACGTGCTTATTGTGTGGTCACCTTACAATGACACGAAATACAAAATGCTCAAAGGTGCTGGCTTATCATTTGAAAGTAATGTTTTTTAAGTTCACTAAGGGCCAAGAAAATCTAATGAAAAAATATAAAATTTGACATTTCAAGCTGGTGCAACTTTTTTTTTGTTTGTTTTTGGTGCATAATGCTTGTTCAGATCCACACATGTACACACATAAAAAAATTTGAATTACACAAGCATTTCCCAAAATTGCCATGAGGCAGGGTTGTCAAAGTATACAACCATCAGCATTGACTTTTAAATCTATGTATTTCAACACAGTCATTTTTAATAACATCTCACGAGGGTTTTTGAGTACAGAATGACTAGGTTTTTGCTCAAGCTGGAACTTGCATTAATCAAGATTGATTGAACTTATTTCTGTCATACTTTGGGTCATGGCAGAAGCCACAGTGAAAGGCATACTCTTCATTTAAATAAGTGGGGGGGCAGCAAGGATGAATAAATAGGAGGTTATATGTCCTTGGGTGAATGAGAACAGGTTGAAGAAGGAATGAAATTTTACTGACATAAAACATTCTACTTTAAAAGCAGCACAGCACAATGGTATGATGGTATTCTTCATCCTCAGGAGAATCGGTGTGAAGGGAAAAAGGACAGGAATAAAGTTGTTCGTGCGCCTGGCAAATGTGTCATTTTTTTTGCCTGAATATGTCACAATATTCCATGCCATATGTAAGGCTGTGTGGATGAAAACAGCCAAGAGTTGACTCAACGATATGGTGTTTCATAGTGAAATATTTTTAAATGTGCTCTACAATAATTCAGCGTGAAGGAGGAAATATAAATCCAAAACACATCCCGGTGTCAGTGTTAAAGAAGCATTTTTAGACTTTGAAAACGCAGCTGAGAAATCTAGACAATATATTTAGCTTGCTTGCTGATTGTTCCCAAACCCTGGCTATAATGTGGATATTTTAGCATTTCTTTGAGGCTGTACCTGATGTCTATTCCTTAGGAATCAAAGATGAAAATCTAGTAGAGAGTAAAGACTATGAAATCTCAGGGTAGGGAACAGGGAATATCCCTCTTTTGAGCAGATCATTTTTTTTAAGATTAAGAATTTAGCTATTACCAAGTTATTTACTCGAAAAGCAAACTGTTGGACTTGCATTTGCAGCTCGTCAGACATGTGGATTTACTCCCTTTCTTGCATATAAATGATACTAGAAAGCCTAAATTTGACATTTGGCCATAGGAAATTGTTTTATGATTTTTTTTGTTTGGTTTTCTGATCATTTGACTAATGTTGAAAAGACTAATAAAACACATGGAATCCCGTACACATAAAACATGCAAAGTACTCAATTTATCATTGCCAAGAAGATTAATAAACAACCAAAATGTACAGTATGTTTGACCTTGAGGGTAATAGCTATAAAATATTTATGTGCCATATACCCTTGTGGAAGGTGCAGCAGTATCATTACAGTTAAGATTAATGTATGGATTTCCCTAACACCATGTGCAGCACATTTTGGAATGACAAGTGCAACATAATCAGCATACGTAGCTCTATGTCTGGCTTTGATGAGGAGTATGTCATAAAAAGCCAAGTGAATGCATGTTAAGTCCAGTGCGGTTATTCGATCTAGGAAGCACGCCTAGAAGACCACCCCTCCCTCCCTCCTGAAAATGAGAAGTGAGCAGGCAGGCCACTCTCGCCTGCATCAGTTTGCTAAGTGGAGCATGGCAAACGATTGCACTACAGGTAGCAGCTGGTGGCAGTTCAGAAGCCTGGACAGCCCTGAGACTTGCACTGATCATTACCTTTCACTCAGAATTTATGGTTTAGTATAGATGAACACTGGCTATTACATCTTATTACAGTGCAAATGTCCTCTGGACAGCAGGCTGCGAGCTGCGAGGGAGAGGACACAACTCAGCAGAACAATACATAGATCCCGACAACAGCTTGCTGAAAAAACAAAACACAACCCAGAACCTTCCTCGGGAGCAGTGTAAAGGCAAACATCCTCTCCAGTTGCACATCAAGCCTCGTCAGACATTGTCAACGAGACAGAACTGGCAGACGAGTGGCTAAAGATAGATCCAAGGAGGCATTTGAGGGGGCTTTGTTTTATGATGGCTAAATTTTGACAAGCAGACTAGATGCGGGGGGGGGGGCACCAACTATATGTCATAGCCAAAAGCCAAAATCTGATCCTGTTGTCAATGAAAACCAAGCACTGATATACCGAAGGGCTGTTTTTGAAAAGTGATGATTTGTTGATTGTTTGAACAGAGGGAAACTGCACAAAACTGAGTAAACGCTTCTCGGAAAGAAAACTGAAGGTAATCGCATATCAGGGGTGAGGCAGGCCAAAAATGTCTGAGCAATAACTACTCATGCAATGAGCTCACACATATACAGAGCAACACTCTGCCTCCTTTGATGGCAATGAAAACATGTTGACAAGCTAAGTCATCCTAACTATATTCCTCTTAAATTTCGTGAGATTAAGGCAACTGTATACATGTATTTGGCTTAATTGGGCTGAGAGCAATAGTGAAATGAACTGAAAAGCTCCTATTTCAATCACATCAGGCATGAAGAACACAGTATGAGTGGGCGATTGTGGTAATAAAAACAGGATTAGTGACAACTGGAAATGTATTTATGCCGACTTCTTAAAGAAGGAGTGAACAAGACCTTTCTTATTGGCTCCGGTTAGAATTTAATTGGGCAGTTACTGACAGGAAGTAATGGCGCAAAAAAACATGTATTCAATTTTCTATTGACAACAGGAGCCCGGAGTTAAACCGTTAAACTGTTGCAATGCCAATATCAGAAGAACCGCTTCAATCAAATCCTTATTTTTCGCACATGATTCATCTAAAATGAACCTGCCAAACATTACCGGTAATTCGACATGGCAGCAGCATTAACAACTGTCTGACGATAAAATGAACAAAACACACAAGTTTGTCTACGCTTCACTGTTTTTTTCCATCTTTTTTTATTTTGATTTGTTCTCGTGTATGCACTCAGAAAAAACACATCCCCGCTATTGAAAAAGCAAGATTTTTTTTTATGCCGTGAGGTAATAAAACAAAGGAAATTTTAGTGAAAATCTGAAGGAATGCGCATATGCTCAGCAACAGAATATGCAATGCAAAAGAGCAACACACAGTTGGCTGAAATTTCCTCTGGCTGTACCACATGTCAGTGACATTCAAAGTTTAGCTATAAGCATTATCAGCAAAAGAGAGCTGAACTTAAACTCTGCTGAAGGCCACAAAGAAGTGTGGGAGGGAGCAGTGCCTTATCACAAACTACACTGAAAACTTAAGTCACAAAAAGGATCAGGCATTAGAAATATTATCCAGGAAATACTTTCAGGTGTTGAAAAAGAGTAACCCCGAGGACGCGAGTTTTACTCTGTCCGGAAAAAAATATATATATCTGAAAGCTGTGCGTTTTAAACTCTAGACTTCAGGCTGACAGGATGGGGGGAAAATAAGAAAAAACGGTTTTGAAATGTTAGAAAGAGATACAGTCATGACGTGTTGGCTTTTTGAATGTGATCATTCAAGTGGTCGGCATGTAGGTGATGATACCCAATGTAAATAAGCAACGAACAAAATGAAATTAAAAAAGAAAATAACAAATGAAACAGAGGCGTTGGTGCTTAAACATGCTTTGAGTGTGATGTTCTGCTTCCAGTGCAGTAAAACACCTGCGGGACACAATGTTTCCTGCAGCTCTCAGAGGGAGCACATGCAGAGGCAGCCCATCATGAGGCCATTTTGGCATTCATAAGCATGATTGATGACACAAGGATCGAGACAGTGCTTGAGAAATCCCCTCTGCCACGAGAAAATTGATGACTGCTTGGATCCCCCCCCGCCCCTGATAGTACCCCCGACGCTCAGACAGATTCACATTACATTATGGAGCAGAATGTAGGCTCAAATATTAGTGCTACCGCATACCACACAAAAAAATTCCCGCCACTCCCAAAGGTCCTATCATCTGCAAATTCATCCCAAACAATGTGATAATTGCTAAGTGAAATAGGAAAACATTAACCCACCATAAACCCACTAAAAGCTGCGATCCCTCTCAGGACCCCCAGATCTATTTCCACATGCGTGACTGACAGGAAGGTCACAATAATTTCACAATACATCACAGCAATAGTGAAGCATGCTGGAGAGGCTAAAAAAAAAAAAAAAAAAAAATTGCTTGGCTATTTCCTCTGCAGGTCTTCTCCATTTAGCCCATTTTAATCCTCTCCATCCCATTACATGACATGAGCAGACCTGTGCTCATCACACTTCGGCAGAGATCATTTGCCTCGTTATGCATGCAGAAGATCACATAAAATATCAGCACCGTTATTTCTGTCCCACTTCCATCTCCTGACTGGCAGTAAACAGAGATGGACGTCAAATGATAGCGCAGAATATGACATGCAGAGAAGTTTCATTGAATCCAGCGGTCTGGTGTGTGAGTCACTTTCCATATCTTGTCTCAGACGTTGGGTAATCCGCTGAGTGGAAACTGAGACAGCAAGGGCAAGACTGAGCGCATGTCTGATCTTTAACAAGAGCAATGAAGGAGTGGATTTAAGAAGCAGAATAACTCTACTCTATAATTGTCAGGAGACAAATTAAAAAGTGAAGTAAAAGTAAATTATGTCGTATGGGTGGTTTGCATTTCTAGATGTGCGAATGCTCAAGACTCTCAGAGCAATGCAGAAGTTCATCACCAACTAGCTGCTGACAGCCTGGTCAGCAGGAAAAAGGTATCGCCTCAGCCTTGTGGAACTACCTGCTGAGCCCTTAGGCTTTGGATCATAACAACATGTCTGTCAATAACTCAGTCTCCAGTGCTGTCATTCCACCTGACCTGTTTCCTCTAACCAAGCACCACAGTAAAAAGATCTAGGATTCTAAGCTTTTTTCCATGTTTAGCTCCATGAAAAAAAGATTTTGTAGCTGAGTTTGTGCATTTCAAGCAGTGCTGAGCACAGTACTCTCACAATAACACCCCACTATTTCCATGTTATTTATTTTCCTCAAATAAATTTGGAATGATTCCCGTGAGTTACTTCTGTTGGCCAAATATTTGCCCATTTGAAAGGCAACAAGTTGATATATAAAAGCTACAAATAACCTAATGTATGTAAAGACATATTTCCTGAAAAATCTCATTTTGTACAAAGTCTCTAATTGCCTGAAGATCCCACGCATTTCTGCCCGTCTCTGTAAGTTGATGTTCAAAGCTCTTCCTGTCAGGTAATGACAATAGATTTTCTAGGATTTGCACCACAAAAAAATCATCATTTTACAAGCACGCACAGTATGTAGAAACAGCGAAAGCCATATTTGTAGAGGTGGACCAGTAATATGAGCGTTGACATTTCTTCCGCATCATCGGCGAGTTAATAGAGTGTGATGTCAGCTGTAAGGCTGACAGAAACACTAAGCTATACAGGAAGCTCTCAGAGCCAGTCTTCATTGAGTCCCCTGAGGGCCAACTAATCTACAAGTGCTGCAATATGAACTCCATTTTAATGTTGTCACTTAAGCTGATCCCTGCCTGCCACACGAATGCTTCTGCGCCACCTCCTAAACAGCTCCTAAACATATTACCGGCCTCCTACTCTGTCTGCCACAATTATTGCATAATCAACTAATTGCAATTGTCTAAGTCAGCAGCAATCATTTTGCATGATTGATTTAATTGTGCTGACATTTTGTACTTCCTTCAGTATTTCCATGTCGTTTTCCAGCTGTTTGATGTTTGACTTCTGTTTTTTTCACTTATGTCACCTCAGTGTACCCGCGCCTTTCTACTGTGGTCATTAGGGATTTGGCTGCAAAGCCAACCAACACAGAATTGTTGTTGGAAAACGTGGTTTGGAAGCCAAACAAAAAAAGGGCCGACCTATAACTAGGAAGGTGTGATTTTATGGATTTGGAGAAGAGAGTTTGCAATTTAAGGTGCAAATACCACTTTTATCTATATATATATCTATATATATAGATATATATAAATAAACTTCTAAGTATCCACCACAACACCCACTTCTCCTTCTTAAAATGTAAGTGTATTGTTCAACATTTCTTTGGCTTCTATAACTGTGGCATAAAATGAAAATCAACAGTGATTGTTTTGTACAACAATGACCAAAGACTTGATGGACTGCTGCCAATACTTATATAAAATAAGTTAATAAAAAATTCAAAACCTGTGTTTGCAGTGTTGATGTTTTGGCAAACGTTCAGAAAACCCATTAACATGCCATGTTTACCCCTAAACTACATAGTAATTCTACTTAAAATATATCCATTACACTGTCAAACTCAATAACTCAGTGAGAAAAAGTCTTATTTAATTAAAAAAAAAAAAAAAGATTACTAAACATCAGCAACTGCTGTGCCTTCAAGACATTTAGTGAGAAAAATAATCTAAAAAAAACCAACTTTCTTTTAAGGTGAACATTAAAAAGGATATAATGAGCTTGTTTTGATTTCCAGCAGATATAGAGGATATATCTTTGAGTCAAGGTGTGAGAATAACTTTAATTCAGAGGTTATTTCCACCCCATGTTCTCATTTAGCTTAGCTTGTACACTGTTATACTGAGTGAGAGGCAATGAGGTACAAGCCTGGAGGGCATCTCCGTTGCTGGATGAAATTTGCTGAGTTGTCTTGTTGTCTTTCCTGAAGATATCTCAGGTTATGACTCATTCAAAGACCAGATCAAAAGGCACTTATTCAGGATGATTTCACTGAGAGATGAGAGATGGACTTTTTCACTCATTTGGGAGATTACCTGTGATGTCAGAGACACGGATCTGAAGGATAGTTATGAGATAGTTATTCAGCCCAACTCTGAACAGGTGTGCCTGTTATCAAATATGCAGCCTTGTACACATGCCAGATTTCCTGCTTTATAGAAAGAATCATTGGCCCCGAAGCATAAAAATGATGACAACTCAGCTGGGATGACATTAAAAAAAAAACACCCACCTTTACAGATGCAACAGAAACTATTTATATGTATTTATTCATGTTGTTGCAGTAAAACAATTCAACTTTGAGGCTTTTTATCATCACTTGAACTGCTTAATCTGAATGTTAAACGTTCCATATTTCCCTGGGCCCAATTTCAAGATGTTTTTTTTTTTTAAATACACATACATGTGATGTGTATTTTAAAAAAAAGCACCTTGAAATTAAAAAGCAATTAAGTTTCAAGTCTGGACATCCAATTAAAGGCTGAAGTGAACATCATTAAATCTGTAATTTGCATGCTTGTCAGGGTGCAAATGGCCCTTCCTTATTATAACCTACAAGGTGAGATAACTGCTCAGTAGATGAGCTGAAACCGTGTTAAATGAGAGACTCACCGGCTGCACTTTATCTTCTCACCTCATTTTCACAGGACAGGAGTTGACTACAGAATTGACCCCCAATTATCCCTGCTTGGTTAACACAATTAGAGACCTCTACTGGACGCATGGGGAGAGATCTTTTCGCATTCTTTTTTGAGCAGGCTATGATATCTGGTTAGATATGGTTATCACAGTATGGATATGAAAGCAGCAAGCCATCACACTTAAACTATCAGTGTTCAGTTGAGTTAGATGAGTTAATTCAAGATAACGGCAGGCCTGACATCTTATTGGTGGAAGCTGAGGGATGCAGTTATCGATCACTGTTCAGTTCAGTTAAGACTGGTTTGGCTGTGGAGGAGCTCCCTTGTGTGGGGTGTATACCTCGGTCGACTCACAGCAGCAACTTCGTGAGTGACAGGTGGTTGGGGTACAGACCATTGGTGACATTCACCTGCAGTCTGCAACATTGAACTCGCTTTCAAACTGGCCACAGTAATATGGATGATTTAGCATCAGAAATAAATTGCAATAAGAGGGCTTGGGATTTTTTAACTTATCCACACAAATAAACAACAAACCCAGACGTGTATTTTTTCTTTCTTTTCTTTTCTTTAAAAAAAAAACGTTTGTATTCCCTTATTATAAATTAATCCTTGTATATTCCTGTGTATTATCATTGGTGTGACTCAGTCCAACCTTACCTGGGATCTCCTGGTGAGGAACATGTGAGAAGCTGAAGCCATTCTCGATGCAAGCCTCCCTCACCTCGCTGCAGTTCCGTGCTTTAAGATCTGCTCTTGCCGCAACTGACAGCACAGAAAAAGTGCAAATGATGGTCTCTAGTCTGAACATTGTTCACTTCTGTAAAGATCCTTATTGTTCAAGGTTCTCTGCAGCCGCGTGCTGGCATGCAAAACTCCCCTGCAGCAGATCCGCAGGTAGGCTACTTAATGACGGGTCGTGAAAGGGCTAGAACTTAACTATTAATATCTACCAACATATATCCCAAAGCAAAAGATCTTTGTATCGCAACCGAGAATGGATGAAAGTCCCCCGGCGCTGCAGAGAAGAGAACTGCGAGTGTGGAGGTGCCACATGAATCCGGGCGGTGCGCTTCCCCGGCGTGTTGACTCAACTTCGCTCAGCACACGAAGCCCCCTGGACGCTGTGCTGAAGTGGGAATGCTCTGTGAAGGGGAGCGCTCTGTGTTCAGATCAGATGCACCGGCTTGGTACAGCCGGACACAAAATGTGGAGTGGAATCCAGGCTCATCCTGTTAAGCGCAGGCTGTTGGCACAGCGTAATGTAGCTCAGTGAAAAATGGAAATAGCTACTGCATATCTGAAAAAAGAGGCTGCTACGAGATCGACTTTTGAAATACAAGTGTCTGTTTGGATGGGGCTTTTTGTGAAAATGTATCTGCTTACAGAGAATTCTTACAGAACATAGTAAGATATTGCTTACACAAGCACCCAAATTGCTACAATAAATCTTATCTCTTCTGGGAATATCCGAGAAGATAGATTATTGATGGAGGTAGTGTTAGGAAATCCTTACAGTTTGTCTATGATGGTTTCACATAATGATTTAGATATTGTGAAATGGTCTAATCTATTCATCCACTGTGTGATCATACTGTGTTTCTGTTCTGCAGAGGGTGATTTTGCTGAACTAAGTAAAATGTTTTTTTTTTTTTTTCATTTTAACTACATTTACCTGACAAAAAAGCATGGCAGAAACCTCTCAAACCGGATAGCTCACAGATGTAAAAGGATATGATGAAGACCAAAAGGCAAGCTTTCATGGCTTTATTGATTCTGGAACAGCTTGATCCCTGGGCAGATCAACAGTGGATTAACATGGCTTCCATCAATGTGCAAAGGATTCCAATTGGTATGGGGTGCCACATTTTGAAAGCATTCTCAAGTGACATTGGCTTGTCTCAGAGGGGAACACCAGGGAGGTTTTGGATCAAATAGTCAAATCCGCAGGTGCAGGTTTAGGGGCAATAGAGATTTGATTTTCTTTGTGTGATAAAAGTGCCTGTTCTCCCTGTTTAAGTGCTCTCATTGTACTGTCTTCATAAGTGAAAATCATTATTTGTACTTGTCAGTCACATCCCGTGAGAGGTCAGGAAGGCATTTGAGTCTCCCTCACCGGCAGGTCTTTATAGAGAGAAACTCTGATTTTCTTTGACATGTTTGACTAGTTTAGTTGTACTGTTTGTACAACCACTATTGTTACCATAATCTGTGATGGGAAAAGTAGTTTTATATAATGGCAGCTGTTCGTCTTTTAACCGTTCTACAACTTCCCTCATGAATTTTCCACTCAAGACTTACAGTTTGACTTTCTGACCTTAACATGTCACATTTAATTAATGTATCCGACTTTGAAACCCACGGGATAGTTCATCCGAAGGATTTTTTAATACAATGAAAAATGAATTTACTGTGAAATGTCCTGCTATTATAGGTGATAGCTTTCAAGTCTCCTTATTATGGAGTAAAACACAACCCCAGAACATGCCTTTTCCAGCAATTTACCCCAAGCTTTCTTTTTTTTTTTTCCTTTTAATTTCCTGGCATTTCCAGACCAGCCATTCTGTTTTTTCCTTCTTTGTGTTTTGAGTATATCTTGCAGTTTACTTTCAGCTGATTAAACCAATTGCCCCTCCTAAAACAAAGGTGTAACACGGCAGATTAAATGCAGACTGACGATGCACTCACATTTTAAGTTTTTTATCTTGATAAAGTCACAGACAACTTGCCAAAACAGTACCATCAAAGTTAGTCAAATATAACGTCACAGTGACTGTGCGGAAAGCAAGAAGCTTTACTTAATGAAATCTTCAAAAATTAAAAAGCATGTGAAATGGACTTTGCTTACAATTACAAAATCATCAGGTGTATGCGCACTAACTACTGCCCATTTCATCTATCAGGTAAAATGACAAAAAACGTTGTAAATGAGTGAAGTGTGCGGGCTAAACATTGTCTGGCGAGCAACTGTTTCACCTGGCACAAACGTGTGTTCCTTTGCAGCTCACGACTACCTGAGCAGCGTCTTGGAGAGTGCTGCAGCTTTATACAACTAAACCATGTCATCTGGTGAAAAGCATTATTACTGAACTCACCACAGAATCCCCATGACTCCCAACAGTTTTGCTCATCAGGCATATCCTGAGATTTTAAGTAGTGATAAGATAAGAGTCACATATTACTGTTATTTCATTTGCAGTATTGTGTTTTGGATTATTGTTCCTCTACTCATCATCTAACAACAACACAAATACTGAAGTTCCTCCTTTTAGAGGACAAATAAGAGACAGCATAAACTGTAGTTCACCAGATGTATAATAGTGTATGTTCATTATGATATAGTTTTATAATCACTTTTGTTTACATAACTGCAGATATGCAGCGGTTTACATAACAAGATATGATGAAAGCATGTATGGCTGGATCATCTATGGTTATTGTGCACAAGACAATTTGTGTTGTGGATAATCAGTATCTGTCATGTCGAATCCATGTCTTATTTATTGCATGTATGCCTGTATGCAATCTAAAATCACACAGAGGCATAGCACTAAACCTGTAGTACCTTCCTGCAGGGCTTTGCTCAGTTGTGGCTGCTTCTATTTGTGCATAAGTATGTAAATGCTGCTAAACAATCAGAAAACAAACAAACGTTTTATTTCACCCATTCATCCGTCGTCTTAGTTGCTGCCTCCTCTTTCTAAATTTACTCTCCAGCTGGGGCTGCACTTTCTGCAGCAGGGAAATAAATAACAATATCATACATAGTGGATATTTTAAGCATCATTTCTGCATATTTTCTGTTTGTGCCGCAAAGTTTTGGCTTCTTTTTTCTTTTGTGTTCTTTGCTGCAAAAATGAATTAGCATTTAGCTTGAGGGTGAGAAAATAAATGTCAATTGCCCTCGATGTTGAGGAATAGGCAGTACTGGCCATTACCAATGTTCAGGTTGTGTTAGACTGAAACTACAGCAATACAATCTATTGCTGAACAGGAGAGAAACAGGGAGAGCAGCAGTGGACGGAAAAAAAGCTTGAGAGTGAATGGGAAGGCCAGGTATGATTGTACTAACCATGAAGTGAATCATAAATTTACAGCAGTAATACTGTGAAGCACAAACAAATCCCCGCAAACCCCCGCAGGAAGGTGCCTCATGGCCAGACTTTGTGTGAATGCAGTCGAGAGGAGAGACAACTCAGTAACTCATATTCTCTTTTTCACACATCAGCAGAAGAATTTGCCAAATCCTTGTGGGACTTCAGACAGTGGTGGAATCACAGACAACCACAAAAAAAAAAAAAAAAAAAAAAGTCCTGGGGACAACATTTGTCTGCATTTGTCTGCACTCTGTCTGAATGCAGGATCAGAGACAGAGAGAGCGGCTCCAAAACATTTTGAAAGAGCAAAAACTGCTGGAAAACCTCAGCCAGCCATTGGTGTAACTTCATCAATGAGTCATACATTGCTGTTAGTGATGGGTAGTTTATGGGTAGAGCTTCTTGGCTGAGCCAACAGGAGCTAAACAAATCATGATTAAGTTAAGAAAGGTGGTCAGCTAAGATAAGGGCGGAGCACAAAGGTATTGACTGTATAATAAAAATCTAGAAGTGAAAAAAGTAACTCTTCCTCATATGGCACTCGGGTGGATTTGTGCTTTTGGATGAAAAACTGAAATTGATCAATTCTGTAAATCCTGATTAAAATCCTTCCGATCCTATCTTGGAGTCACAGCAACAGAAAGGAGAAAATTATTGAGTATTTGCACATGAGTCAAATTGTTCTACCTGACCTGCATCTTAATGGAATTTTTAATGAGTTTTTTCTCCTCTGTTCTTGCTCCTCACACCAATAACAAAATCATTGTATACTCCAGGCAGAAATCCCAGTATCACAATTAGAGGTTTTGGGGTTCATAGAGCTGATTTGATGACCTGATGAAACTGGACTGATGATGTCATCAGTAAAAAGCAGACCTCTCAATGTATGGAACTGGCAGCCACCACATATAAGCATTATAAATGTCATGATTAAATCCTCAATCCATGACAAAAGGCAGCCATATCCCTCCAATCTCTGTATTATCCTTGATAGATGAACTCAGATGAAAATGAGTTGTGCTCCAATCTGGTATCACTTCAAAGTAAAATGTATCTTTTTGGAGAAACTCATGAAAACTTAGACACGGTGCATAGTGTTATCCAGTTGGGGGGGATTTATTTGCATTGTAAAGACATAGTTCTTCTTGCTGAGGAAACATAAACAAAATGTGGTTAAAGCTAAAACCGAATCAGAGCTCCTGATTTTCTTGTGAGGGCCCTCATCATTGGACCTTCAAAAATTTTAGACCTCTTTTTACAGCCTCCTCTTCCGCATGTTTTCAGCTTATCAGCTTGTATCCAACTGACAAAAAGCCTGCGGTGGCATCGTAACATGTTCAGTTTGGACAGTTTTAACATGGTGTTTTCTCGAATTAGACAAAAGACCAAACACATCTTTGCATTCCCATCCCCCCCAGCTGTATCAGCTGCCTTCACTGTGATTACTATTCTTGTGATGATTGTCCATTGTCCAATGGGATGGTGAGGTTGGTCTATGTATGGATGCACAGGGATTATCAAGATTGCCTTCCTCCCAAATATATGAGCCCATGGGTCATATGCTCTTGCATGCCAAAATAACCAATATGTCTGCCTCGATTTGGAAACTCTGTGCCGTATTTCCCTCCTGTCACTTCTATGGGTGATACTTTACAGCGCGCTAATATGGGTCATAATTAACGGTTGAACAGATTATGATTGTTCCAGTTGGAGGATTTACTGGATTATCTGTATTCAAATAAATAAATAAATTCAAATAATGGCAGAAATGTGCAAACACTGAGGCAGTGTAGTCAGCTCAAACACTCGGTGTAGTATTTCTTGTTTCCGTTTCATTAAATGATAAATCTTTATTGCAAGAAATTTTGATCACTTATTTGAGATCTCGATATCTGTGTAACTTTGTCATAGGTTCATTGAAAGGAAACAAGCCCTGGTGGCAAAGACCCAGTTTGGGAAATTATACTCAGTTCCACTTGTGATTTAGGTATATCAAATAAAATTGTGGACACTTGTGAGAACAAAGTCAAAATCACTTTTATGTGGGTTGCATTTTGCTCGGGGTTCGGTAAAGTGTAATCGTAGCCTCCCATGGCAGAATCATCTTGTGACAGAATGTCTGTGAGACAAAATTATTGAGGACCTGATTGGATAAAGTGGCTCTGCTGGGAGAAAGATAAGAATACTGCAATCAAGTGCAAAACTCATGGATGATTTCAGTGTAATGTCTACTTTTTGATGTATTCTATTCCATTTAGCATTTTCTTTTGTTTAAAGGACAAAAACCAAATCTTATAGGTGTGATCATATACTCATTGCTCTGATTCAAACATATTGGCCTGACTGACCTCTCAGGGAGAATGATTCATTCATACTATAATCTTTGAAAACTGTCTTAGCAATCTTCTTATATACTTCACCTGTTTCTGCCGGATATTATACCACAATAGCAGCATCGCCCGCAGAGCTGTTCTGAACACAGTATAACTCGCAAAACATCACATTTTGAATGCAGGGGAACGATTTACTATCATTTATTTCTTTTTCTCTATTCCAAAAGAAATTGCAGTAAATTGTTGGTAAAATGACAACACTATCCTGTTGCATCTCAATATGATTGTAAGTTACAGTTATATTCAAACCTCTTGGCAACGGTTCCCGTCCACTCTCCATCACTGACAAGAAACGTTTTACAGCCAGGTATAGAGGGAAAATGCCTATCTCAGCGGACATTTTTCAGATTTTTGTCTGGCTTTATGATAAGAATGAATAGATTTTCTGTAAATAGAAATTCTTGACTTACTCTTGGACTTACAGTTGCGGAGGTGCTATTTGATTCATTTAACAATGTCTTTCAGGTGGATATCTTAAAATCCGGAATGGGTTTTTGAGATCAAAGTGGACATGACGTGATCATTTTCAGTCCTTTAATTCTTCATCGTGGGCTCCTCTAGATAAGCTTTTCACACGTCATTACTCCAAATAGTTTATAGATAGTTCAGAACAAAGTAGAGCCTTCTCATGGAGATATCTCCTGAGAATAAGAGGACCTGGCTAAAGAGTCTTCTGGTTTAATTCCTGGAGGTTTGCCAGGGGGGTGGGTAAAGGAACGATGGTGACCTGTGAAAGGATACTACTTCAGCTGCTGACTAGGAAGCTACAAATATACATAAACAAGAAAACTTCTCATGAAACATGTGTTCATGCATGAAAACACATGAGAACCTGCCGTACATGTTCAAGCCAGAATCAGATCCCTGACGTCAAACTGAACGGGACGAAGAACCACAACGAAGACTACAGCATGACGCCTCTGTTTGGTCAATTTGCTCAGTAGCTGCCTGTGTAAATAACTGTGTTTCCGAGTGATTTTAGAAGCAAAAAATGGACACTTTAAAATGTCTTGTTTTAGCCTCCTTTGCTGCCTTTTCACCCAACGTAACCATGATGTTTAAACTCATTGCTTGCAGTTCAGGTTTGAGCCCTTTTTTATGACTGAGCAGTCTTGACTTTCAGCTTCAGTCTCCATGCAAGGCCAGCGGCATACTGGGACTTGTTCAGAAAAATGAAGTGTTGCAAACAATGCAATGCAATGGTATCTTTTAAAAAAAGCTAAAAAAAAAAAAAAAGAAAGAAAGCAGAAACTTTTGTCTCTTTCATATTGAGATTAAGGGAAAATCTAGGATGACGTTCTTGTGTGACATAAAAAAAAATGCAGAAAACACTCAATATGCATAGAAATAAACAACTCAATATATATTACCATGAACTTCTAAACCCTTCCTCTGGGATGTGTGCAACAGCCAATTTAAAAGTTTTTTTCCTTTCTTTTCACTTGCACTTAAAAGCAACTCAAATGAAAGAAACTCCCCACAAACCAACACTTCAACCTCTTGAGAATCTATTTTATCAAATGAACTTCTCAACCTGCTAAACAAACTCCACACTTCACCTTCATAAACTGGTAAAAAAAAAAATTAAAAAAAAAAAGCAACCAGTGTTTGTGCACTTTTAGTCTGCCTGTCTGCCCCCAAAAATTCTCCGTTCTGCTTTTGAGATGTATTTTTTTTTTTGCAGTTCATTTTGAAATTTTTCCTTGGATGAACATTCTGTACCACTGTAAGTTTTCAGCAACTGTGTCCCCATTCAGATCTCCCTGAGATGTGAATACAGGCTTTTGCACGAGTTGTCAGGAGCTGTGGGGAGCCAGGACATCTCCTGCTGCACCAAACAGATGCTCAGAGGATGGAGGCTTTTAATCCGCTCCCGGTGAAACAAGCGGCTGTGTATCAGCAGAGCAGGGAGGCAGGAAACCCGCTGAGAGAAGAATAAACAAACACCGGCTTCTCCAATGCAAAATTAGCAATTAAGGTAATTAGACAGTTCTTCTGTAGTCGCCAGACCCCCGAGTGCAACATTGCCAATTCTGAATTGGATGTGGGCACCCCCCCCCCCCCCCCAAAGCTGAGGTCAAGTCAGTTTATCAATTCACTAGTAGAGCTCTTGCTAAATTGCTTTTGCTTGGACCTCCATCTGAGACCACTTCATTCTTGAGATTTGTATAAGAGCATGAGGCTCATGATTACTAAGATATCACTGAGGCACATACACATTCAGGTCCAATATTCCACATAAATAAAGTCAGCTCAATCCACTCCTTTATTCTTATTCCTATCAAGTCATATAGGATCCTGTTTGCTCATGATTAAACAGATAAAGGAAAATTATCTTTCTTTTAGAGGATGACCGATAACAAACTTAGCAGAACCCTGGTGGGCTATGATTTCTGTGAATGATTTACTTTCACTGGCTGCTAAGCAGTTAAGGTAATCTAAAAGTGATGCATTTCTACGGGTCCAGTCATAACAGCGGTTAAAAAGGATGTGTGAAAAAAAAGGTTTCTGTGTAAGCACAGAATGAAGATGAAATGCTAATCGCTGTAAGCACCTCATGAAGTATTTATGTTGTCGTTTGAAGGCTAAGAGATGAAAGCCGTTGAAATTTAAAATTTCATGTTAGTGATAAAAGGAGAATAAAACCCTGATGACAGGTCAGATGAGAAAACAGTGAAAATGTCAGATAAGTATATGCATTTCAATTTGAACTTTAATCACCAAAGCAGGTGAATCTTTTCATGTGTCACACAACATTTAGTAAAAACATTGATTTCCACTGAACATTGTCCTCCAGCAACACCAGTTTATATTTCTGTGAAGATGATGCGATTAAGAAAAAACTGTACACCTAATGACACTTTAACCCAGAAGCAAAGACAATTTCCTTCACTTGAAAATCATTCAAGTGATTCTAATTAAATCATCATTACACAAATTAACTGAGGGGTATCCATATTGGATACGGTGCAGATTCAAGTGAGAATGATCTTGTGCTTTAGTTGTGTACCAGCCTCGTGCTTATAATGTAATTTGCAAAAAGATGAGATAGAGAAATTCCTAAATTTTTTACAGCTGCTGATTAAAGGAAAGAAATAAACGAAAATCTCAATCAAATGTTGTAAATCTAAAGTGGAGCACTGCTGCTAATTTTAGACTGTTCCTTCCTGACAGAAGGAGGAGCGGGCATGAAAATCATCCTTTAAGGCACAAAATAAGAAACGGGAAATTATCAACAAATCCACTGACAGGGGAACGGTCCGTGCGTATTTCTTGTTAGATGTGGTCTGTAGAAACAGCAATCTCTAGTCTTGTCAAGACTAGAGATTGCACTAAACCTAACAGCCCAACACATACAGCAACTGCTGTAGAAGAGGATGATCTTGTGCTCGGCGGCTTTTAGTTCCGCACTGAGTACACATTGTGCTTTAAGAAATAAAAAGCAGTCATATGATGCCATCATGGGAGAAAGATGTCAGGGGTTATACCTCCCTCATTCACGGCTCAGAAGAGCCGAATAAAAGGATCTTCAGAGACAGCTCCGACAAATAAACAAAGCACATATTTCAATCAAGTCTATAATTTATCCATCTCTCTTTACATTTCTTGTATTTATAGGTGGAATGGAGGTTTACTTTCTTTATTTTCTACCCAGAATATGATAGCCCTCAAGTGCGTTTAGCTATTCATTATAAAAAGACGTGCTCTACCTGGTACAAGAATGATTCACTGTAAGGGCATCGATTTATTCCCACTGAGTCAATCTTAGACACCGTTTGACTCTTAATAAATGTCATTCTTTAACCTACAAAACCTTATAGAGACAAGCCAAACTTTAAGAATCCTCTCCTGATGCGGTGAAGGCTCTCTAATATATGGCCATAAGGTCTCACACAATCCCAACAAGCCTGAGGCAATGAAAGTCTCCAAACACTGTTTCATTACTCATTCTTCATCGCCTCAGCAAATGTTCTATGCATTGGAAACAAACATGTCTCTGGGCCATGTCTTGGGCTGACTATGAGAAATCAATCAACACTTAAAGAATGAAAATACTGCAGACTACACAACAAATTATTCATGGTAAGTCTTGTGTGTGCTGCCACTTGCTGACTGGAGCACAACCATTCAAAGCAAAGCTTCTAAATTGAAAATAAAGAATATTTAATTCAACAATCTTTAAAGAAAAAACAAACATTTACTGCATTTCAAATAGCAATACAACTGAGTGCTACAGCACAACTGTAGAAATAAGCAATATGTCTTTTTGTTTTAATGACTCATCATCATCCTGACTGGCTTCACTGCCCTGCCCAACTTTGAGCTCTTGTACAAAAGCAGTGTATAAAAGCGAGGTTTTCATTTATATTAATTAGGCAAAAAAAATTAGGATAGCTATCCATACAGGGAAACTTTTCATTATTTTGCTTTAGATTAAACAAATATCAAGACATTATCAAATGTTTGTTCATAAGCACATGTAATGATGTGTCAATGTCTTGATTATCTTTACAAGACAATGACTCATTTCGTCTGCAGAAAGCAGAAGGACAAAGGAAGGGGTTTGCTGACGACTAAGTAACAAACATCCATCACTAAAATTACACATTCACATTACAAGTGACATTAAACCAATCTGTTTGTTTAGCTTTTGTATTGCTGCCTGCAGTTTATTCTTCCCTGCATCCCCCAGGTTTGCATTTGGGTTAAAAGTCATTTATTCTTCCACCAGAGATTTGTTATTTCATATATGTATTTGGAACTTTGTGGGATTTCTTCATTCTACTGATGTTCAGCAAGACAGATTTAATATGCTGCGCAATACTTCAAGCTTTGCCCCTTCCCTCCTCCTGGGGCACCTAATGCAGCATAATGAATCAGTGGCAGACACTATTAGATGAAGCCTGAGTCAACGTCAATGGTATGGATCCTTCAAAAAATTTCATAAATAATACAAAACCTGTCATGCATGTGTGAAGGGGTTGTTTGGCTTTAAATGCCAGAGGAATTTCAAAGACATGTGTTTGAGCTGACTTATTATTCAATGTTAATTGCAGAGCAAGTTGAATAAATGTGCATCTCTATCTCTGCAGACGTGTCAGAATAACAAGCAGATCATAAAATGACCAAGCTCCGTTTCTCTCAATCAAGCCAGTTTTGATGTGATCAAACTGCACCCACGTAGTACAGTTTGTTCTTTACATTGTTAATAGCAGGTAAAAAAAAAAAATGCATTGTGTCTCTTTTAAGAGAAACAGACTTCAATTTTTTTTTTTTTTAATGGTTTACAGACAGAACCGTTTAGAACTCTAATAAAGCATTTTTAAGGTTTTTCCAATTACTAAAACTCCAAAAATACAAACCCCAAAATCCTCAACACGCCTGCCTAATGTTTGAAAGTTATTTTTGAAACATTATTACATGGCTGATCAAGAAAAAAGATGTGCAAAAATGTATCTACATTTGCCAAATAGTTTCCTTAAAAGAAGTATATGGATGGCTTTAAATAAAATCATCGAGATAAAAAAAAAAAGGATTACAAAGATCGTATTGTTTATTGATATCAAGGTACTATTACTTAACTGTACCATGAATCTTGCAACAAGTGTGATTCAAAATTATGCGGGCCGATAATGATGTCTTGAGGCTGGTTTGGCTGGTTGCTCCATTTTTTCATTCTGCACAGGAGACTGACATTCATCATGACTGTGCCATCATGAACAGGAGCTGGACAGATCAATACAACCCAATTAGAAACTCAGTATCTCTCAGATCAAAGGCTTACTATGATCTTGGGAAATCTGACTACTAGACAATGCATTCATATAGAACCCTGTTGTTCTAGTGACAGCATCATTCCGTGCCTTGACACTCATCCACCAGCACTACTTGAATACCAATGTCCTGTTATTGTTAAAGTCCTCATGCAATCAATTCCCATCTAAGGATAGTGGTCAATCACTCTCCAAAGGCAGAGACGCAGAGCCTGCAAATTAGTTTGAGAAGAGATAGACTTAAAAAAAAGCAAAAAAAACCCCTCCTGGAGTCCAATACCTCTCTGCTGTCTGTGGTTTGCTGCGTTGTCTGAGTAGACTATAGCACAGGTGGTTGTAAACGATGTTGCTGGGTAAAACAAACCAAATCCTGACACTATTTGGCCTCACTCAGCTTTAATCCGTTGCTAACTCTGTATCTGCCATAAACCATAATGATTTGGATTACTCTGGGCAGTTGGAAGACGCTCTGAAAATGCATCAAGAGTCAAATTACCAGTGGGAATCAGTATGCCACAACACACCTGATGGCTTATAAACACAGATAAGACAACACGGATGAAAGCAAAGAAGAAGGGCCGAGGACTACAAACGGCTGTTATTAAAATGTCCAAGTTGGCAGATTTGAAAGCAGGTGCTGTCTTTTTTTTCTTTCTGTTGCTGTGACAAAAAAAGTGGAAAGCAGCTTGTGCGCGTCTTGCAACATGAGAGTCCTTATTTCTGAGGCTGGTGTTTAGTTTTGTCACCAGGTTCCAAGAGAACAACTTAGAGAACGGACTCACTTCACTGCACTTGAAAGTCATACATTTTAAACTTTCAAGCAAAATGTCCCGTGGGAGTTTTTCACATTTTTAGAAAGACACGGTTAAGATAATCTCAACCCAGTGACTGCAGGATTTCAGCATTCGTTGCTGGCTGAAAATGAGGTGATTTATTGTCATAAAATTTAACGGCATTTTTCCCCCTCTTTTCAATAACTCGAACACTGTTCACCAGCATCATTAACATGGCACAAAACTCCATTTTTAAACAAAAACTGGAAAATGAAATTAACTTATTACTTATTTAGTACTTATTTCTCCAAAGAGACATTGCACCGGCAGAAGAAACATGGCTTATATGATGTAAGAAGATGTAAATTCAGCACATTTAATGTTTCATGGAAAATTTCATTAATATGGAGATAAACTGTCTCTGACCTACCAACATTAAGCTTTCAGGATGTTTCTTAATGGAGATGTTGTACAAAATGAATTTATGATCAGTGTCCTTACTGCTTCGGTGCAAATACACCTAACAGCATGGAAACAGGATGGCTCCTATGGCAATGTTACAAGAATGAAATATGGAAGCTTGGAAAACCTTAAACAAAATCTTAAACAAACCGTGTTACGACAACAAAACTCAAAGCATTTCATTCATTTCATAGATCTCTTTTTTTCCCTGGAGTACCGGAGCAAGGTTGACCCCAGTTTTATCTATGTCATTGTAGAAATTTTTTTATTTTGATTTGCCAAAGAAGGTCTTGAGGTTTGTACACGATGGACTGCACAAGCGGAACTCACATGCATTGGTGCATACTGTGTGGGATTCTCTGATCATCACTTTGAGATTATTGTTTGTGGTGAGCGGTTTCGGTCTTACCTATTGGTGATGTAAGCGGTGGTGTCTGGCAGCATGCATTGGTTGAACCCCCGTGGCAACATGCTCATGTCTCTGAGGTAACATTATCGGCATTGAAATGAAGAGGTAAAAGCAGTTAGCTGTTATTGAAGGCAGCTAACAGATGGAGAAGAGAGAAAAAAATCAAGTCAAAGTACTCACCCGTTCTGTTATGTACTGTCAGTGGAGGCACATACAGGACCTAAATAAGATATTGATATAAGCCGTTAGCCTGTTTGCTTTTTTGATTATGTGAATTTTCTTTCAATTTTTGTATAGAGTTTGTAAAGCTGTCCACATCCCACGCGAGATACTTTGCAGTCTACAGAAAGAGATACATTTTTAAAAACAAGTTCATAAATTTTCTGCGTGATGATTTTAATGACCATCATATTCATTCTGTTATTTCATTGTAGTCTGTACACCAGTGTTAATAACATAAATCCAGTTAATCTGTAGGGATTTATTTCTGTAAGTACTGCTCAAGAGAAATGTGATATACTGTAATTAATATACTAATTTAAAACCTTACTGTAAATCATTTGATGTTAGTTTAACTTCTGTACGTAATTAAATGCGACTCTGTTGTACGTTGTTGATTGTTGACAAGAAAATACAGGAAAAGACCTTCCTTTGTTATATATTTATTTGTGGTCTCTGTAAATGTTTATATGACTGAGTGTTTGTGTGTGTGTGTGTGTGTGTGTGCGTGTGTGTGTGTGTCAGCCAAGGAAAAAGAAACGTGGTGGCGGGATAAGTAAGAGTGCCAAATAAACAAGCGAAAACAAAGCAGAAGAAAATAAGACAATACATTTCTATATAAATTAGAAATGAGATGATTAACCCCGCCACCTCCCCTGTCTCAGGCAGCCACCATCGTGACCACAAGTAAACACCCTGTGAATGTTTACATTTGTTATTTTTGATGCTACAACTATGATCAGCAGGTTGTATAAGCATGAAACACGAAACAAACATTCTTCTCTCTGCATACTCATATTCTTCACCTTCAACCCCTTTTTAAAGATCACTTAATATATCATATAGTGTATGGCATCAGTTTGCTCTTCCTATATTGTGCTCTTTATTACTATATATTGATATTAATTTGGGATTTTAGGGGCTCAGCAGTGTTGCTGTTTGCCCGTGGAGCCACATGGGCTTTGACTGGCACTGGTTATGAGAGAAATATTTCAACAACTAATGGATTTAGCCGTGGTAAAAAATAACATCAGCTTAACATTGTCATTTTATTATTGTCAGTGTAAACATGGATATAGGTAGTATGCTGAGTTCACTGCATTTAGCTCAAGACTGCAGCTATGCCAAGTTCAGCATTGTAGACATTTTATTTCTTATTCTATTTTCATTTTTTCATTTTATTTTATACTTTGGTATCAGAATGAAATTCAGTTCCTAAAATACATTTACATTGTCAGGCCCTTCTCACCAGGAATATTCTGTCTGCATTGTTTGAGATGACAGTGTCTTCTTTTCCTTTGCCAGACATGTCAGGAAAAAAAAAAAGGACAGCAAAGAAAAACATTGTCTGCCTCTCTGTGTCTCGACAAAGGCCAGCAAAACTTGATTGTATATTTCACAGAAGCACCAGCGAGAGAATTTTGCTCCTCCTCAGGCATCATCCGAAACTGGTTTGGCCTTTTCTCTCAAGATGAACACAATTTACACAAAACATTTTCAATGCCCAGCCTCTACACTTTTTGAACCACCTTTATTGTCATCAAACACATTTTTATTGGACATGTTCCTTCAGTTTTTCACTAAATTATATATCCCACATTTATTTTTAACAAGAACCAATTTCTAAGGTAACGTCCATGCATGTTTCTACATCAAAGTAGTTCTGCTTCACCCTTGTGTCTGACACATGTTGCTAGTTGAATAAAAACGGCTTATGCGCCTGCACCAGATTAATAACGAGTGTTAAGTTTTTCAGTTTTCAGGTGAAAATGTGCTATTTGACACACCCAGAGAACAAATCAAAAAGCTGCGAACAGGTCCAGAGGGGCTGCAAATCTTCTTCTGATTAAAGTGAATTTCCATCAAGGAAGTGACACACTCTGAGAATCCTACACTGCCAGAATGCAAGGGTCCAAGCACCTTGGGGACCCCAAGTCTAATTTGCCTCAAACCTAAAAGGCAGATAATAGTGAAGATCTGACAAGCAGCCAATTCCCAGCTTCCCTCATCGAGAATACTTTCAATTTTAAACAACCCACTGCTTGCAACAAAAATGAAAAAGTCTCTCAGTGACTGAAAGTTGGAAGTGTGTGGGAGCACCTAAAGGAATCTATGATACACTTGACAAGTCTGAAGCACTATCAGCCTCAACATTGTGATCTTGACCTAAAATCTAAATCAAATGATGGTTTGTTTGATGGACACCAACTTTTTTATGCTTTTAAGAAAAAGCAGTAGCTTATAAAAGTATCAGGCTGAGACTGAGCTCAGAATTAATGCTGCCATCATGTGCTGTTGTGTTCTTAAATGACATTCTGTTTGTGCCCTTGGCTGATCAGTGTTATTTAAGGCTGCAAGTTTCAGAGAGAACCAAAAATATGCATATGACCTTTTCAAGCATTAAATTTACATTGAATTGTGTAAATTGTGTTACCTTCTCCCCACTTTTCAGAACATTCGATAGTGCCAGTACTGAATTGAATTGAACTCTTGATAACTCGTGATTTTCCAAAGTAGATGGATGGATAGATGGTACTTCATTTTATGATCAAAAACACATTTGTCTTTTTTTGTCTTTTTTCTACCATTCACAAATAGTTTGCAAGAAATCGTTTACAAGAAATTATGAGTAGAATCTAATACAGATCAATTCCTCATTATTCACTCATTGACCATTTTTCTTTGTTTTTTACAAACTACTTTATTTGTAAGATAAATGTGTCCCAGGGTAAGTAAAATATCAAAGGAGACATATTATATAGATATTATAAATGTCAGTAAATAACAAGTTAACTGGCAGATAAAAGGATATGTGGTGATTTTCTTTGTTTTTTACTTTTTCTATTGCCTATTCTGTCATGTCTATTGATTCAATCACAGGTCAAATGGGAACCTCAAACACCACTAATTGAAATCTTTTTTGACAGCAGTAACACGTAAACACTATAGTTTTCAGTATTACATGTATCCACTTTGATTACTTTAACATTGGGAATTGAAGCACTGTGTTGCTCAATGTGCCAAAAAATCTTTAGATAAAATCCACATATCTGTATTTCTATAGAAACTCACCTGAGTTCTTTTTTTTCTTGGCTACTGCGAGAAAATGTGAACCTGCATCCCATTGCTGAGATGACACTGCCATAGAGGTTACAGCTCATTAATTCAAAGACTGTACAACTTGTGCGGGGATGGTGGAGGTTTAGACAGCGGCTCTTCATTTGGAGAGCCATCGATTGCAGTCTTTTTCTTTGAGATACTAAACCCCTATGGCACATTCTTTTGTCATGCACAATTCTAAGGAGTAATTGTACACTAAAATGTTATTATTGGAAACAATTATAAGTGGTAAAAATCTCTTTAAACGTAATGAAAATCTATTTGTTTTGTTATGAAAAACACATTATACTCGCACGTTTAGATATGCCTACAATCCACCCACTATTCCATCAATAAGCTCTGCAAGCCTTCTTTATGTAATCCCACACATTTCTCCTTTGAAGTCCTCTGTTCTTTTATAATGACATGCACACAAAAAAAAGCAAATCAAATTTCCACAGTGAAGGGTGAAGTCCACTGTAGAAGAAGATTGCAATATACCACATTTTGTTGTTTGCGAAAGGAGCACAGCAGTGTGCCAATGAGGCAGGCAATGAAACTTTTCTGAAGTCTTAACAAGGTCTGGCCCAATGCACTGTGATGGCTATCTCTCTGGTGGGGAAACCACTTAAGGTCTTTCTGAACCCAGTCTGGCAACATTGCCAATTTCTTGTCAAAAGAGTCTGCAACCAGTATATCTGAACCACCCTCCAACACAATGCAGATAGACTGGATCTTACATCAGGGACGAAGGGCTCGCTAGTGCCTTATTGTGTGTGTGCCATAAGAGATACTTCATACCGTGCATACACTCGGAGCTGCCTTGCAGCAAAAATTAAATGTAGTGGAACAGAGCGCAATTGCTGAAAGGAAATATTAGTTTATTTTTGACAAATGGAACATCTTTAGCAGGAGTCAGTGATGTGTGTCACCCAGAGTTAGCTCCAGCTGTCTCATTTGACATTGCCAGCAGGAGTATGGGTGTCAAGAGTGATTTTCAGACAAGCAGGGTCAAACAGGCAATTCTCCTGAATGAAGACGGTGACAGATAATTGCTAGCAGCTTTACCCTGTAAACTTTCAAAGGATGGGGTGGAAATATTATGCAAATTCAAAATGAGTAATTAGGAGACATCGTAATCTAATCGTAGCTCAGAGGGGATTCACTCTGTGATGACAAAATATATGATTCATTGGCCACAGTGGGACTGTAAAGGCATCTTTTCTGTGCAAGTGGGAGGATTATTACATGTGCTGAAACCTGTCTTCAGCAATATGCGTTTACATGTGGAGCTTAAAACATCAGTGATGCTTGCTGGTTACAGTCAAATGAAAAGTTGTTGAATATCTCGTGCAAGAAGCAAGAATATACTTGGAGATAGAACTTGCAGTGTAGGATGTGGAGATTTACTAAGTAATTTCACTCATGCAATCACTTCTCTGGAGGCCAAAGATAGTATTAACATTGTCCTGTCAAATTTTTAAACCATTGCTTAGTTGTAGCTGACAAAAAGAGTTATTTTAAAAGTAAGTTGAGCATTCAGGTCTTCTCACACACCCATACGAGCACATACAAGCAGTCCACAGCTGAAAATGACACAAATTGTGTTCAAACATTTTTCAGGCCTAATTCAGTGCCTCAAATAAACTGTGTTCCACTCTGAGAAAAAGTATCGATTATTGAGACTCTGTGAAAAGGCTCTTGTCTTCCTCCTGTCAGCTGGATTTCTCAGGAAAAAAAAAATCATTGTGTCATTTGAGCTGCCAATAAAATTGTATCTGTCAATAAAACTCTTGAATAACAAGGTTTTATTTCCAGCAAACCACTGTATAAATCATCTCATACAGGCACTGTAAAAATTCTCAAAAGGGGCGGTCGGTGGTGTAGTGGGTTAAGCAGCCGCCCCATGTACAGAGGCTACAGTCCTCACTGCAACTGGCCCCAGTTCGACTCCCACACCAAGCGGCCCTGTGCTGCATATCTTTCCCCTCTCTCTGCCCCCTGCTTCCTGTCTCTCTCGAACTGTCCTAAAATTAAAGGCATAAAAAGCCCCAAAAAATTCATTCTTGCTCAGATTGATATTACAGATGGGGTATGCCTGGTGAGATATGGTGCCATTTCAAGTTCCTAAAATAAGACCAAATAAATCCATAATCAAGTATAAGAATGGGCTAAAAACAGTATGCTGCGATCTTCTATCTCATTTGAAAACAAAAACCCATTTCTAAAAAAAGAATGCACAAAGCTGTCCGAGTAGCACTGTGTGTTCTGACATTAATTAACACACAATGCTGTTTTTGACCAATAGCATAGGTGTAAATTAGCACAAATTGTAAGCCAGCAGAAACAACTGGACCCTAAACCCAATCTGATTGAAAGAATACTGTTCATTTTAGAGACTGATGCGCAAAACTACATTGTGTAAGAGGAGTAGCAGATTTTCACTGGTTTGGCTGTAATGTGTAAGGGCTGCACCCCTAAAATAAGAAGCATTTATTTGTTGCTCATACTCACTATTAAGGTGAACTAACATAACAGAAAAAACTTCTTCTATCTTTTAGAATGTTGTCATTTGAATGCCAAATCTACCAGGTTCGACTACATTTAGCCAGTAAACAGTTAAAGTTGTGGGTGAAAGAGATGGCACAACTAAACCTTAAAGAATGTTTCTTTAGCTCATTGTTTGGATTTTACAGTCCACAACTTGACTCTTTTGCTTTAGTCCCACTGCTCTCATCAGCCTGTTTCCAGCAGAGGCAAGCAGCTGCTATCAGTGCTATAAACCTACTGCACCCTACAGTTCCCGGCTGCCCATGAATTAGCAAACTGCTATTAAATAACTTTTGCAAAAGAAGAAAAAAGGGAAGGCCTGACAGGATAATGTAAAAATAAAATTGATGTTTTGTGTGAATGAGGATCAGGGCACATCAGAAAGGTGGTGCAGATGGTACATTTTGGATCATTCACACCCGTATGATACTGATGGAATACACACAGATGTTTCACCACCATTTGTTCGGTCATGCCTTTTTTACTCAAAGCCAAAAAAAAATGTAGTCTGTTTAATTGCTCTACAGATTTTCACAATCCATAAAAAAAAAAAAAAAGGGAGAAGAAGACATGATGTGCTTTCATAATACAATTTGGACGGAAACCGCTCTCGGGAGACAGCTTCTATATTACAGGTTTGTCCAGAACAGCATCATTTGATGGGTGCAACAAAGTGATCATCATAAACACATCAATATACAGTATAATCTGATATACTTGTGATTGTTTCCTCGTTATAAAGCACTCAATCACAAATGTAAAACAAGATACTTCCGATCCCTTCACTAACAACCCTGAATTTGTCTCTCGGACTGCAGGAGCAGAAAACTGCAGAGCAGTTGGTGCTTTAACATCTGCAGTGCTGAAAACGCTGCCAGTTCATCTAACTGGCTGACCTACTGAAAATTAGTTGGGCACATGAAAAAAGATCGGACAGGTTTTGGAGCCAAAGGGAACTTTGACTCCCCAGGGACAGAAAAATGAGAGACAGGTGACAGCAAGGGTGAGTGAAAATAGGACACAGATTGGTGGCGGTGAAATGGTGTGGTTAAAGACATTATGTGTGATTTAGCAGCTCCGTATTTAACCGCAGCAGTGCCTCTGGGGCCTTCAACTTGATAGTAGAGCTTTCCACTGTCCTCAAATTGGTCAGTATTTTTATGTTAATTTATTCACACTGCAATTAAGATCCAAATGAACAGTATCATGCATCTATTTCATTGATCTTTTTATTTATTTTTTGCTCAAAGTGTA
Source organism: Odontesthes bonariensis (assembly GCF_027942865.1). Classification (NCBI taxonomy): domain Eukaryota; kingdom Metazoa; phylum Chordata; class Actinopteri; order Atheriniformes; family Atherinopsidae; genus Odontesthes; species Odontesthes bonariensis. The sequence continues at coordinate 20,340,192 of NC_134517.1, read as the reverse complement.
TGTTCATGTCTGATCATGCAGGAGTAATCGTGTTGTAATAACATAGATGATATGAAAATGTGAGGTTCTCTCATTTTTGTCTTATGTTCATATAAAATAACATGTCCTCAACATGATGATGACAATTTGAAGTCTGGATTTTTCAGTACAGTTTGTGTAATCTATGGTCCAATTGCTGGAAATACCAAAAGATCCGTCACTCCGCAAGTGATGAAAATGTGCGTCACTGTCAAGAATTGACAAGTTAGAATTAATCGTATAATCAATACTAACTCAAATATTTCACAAAAGCCCATTACTGGCATTGCAAAAGATCAAGAATGTGTGCTGTATATCAAGCAGGCAAGGGACCATCTCCAAATCCTGAATGTACTTTATTTCAATCCGCTCTATGTCTCACTTCACAAGACACACAGTCAGCAAGTGTTCGAACACAAAAAAAAGTTGGTCAAGCTCCTTGTAAAAACTGCTCATCAACCTGCTCAGAAAATTAATTGTTTTTCATGGCTAATTCAAAATGCATTAGCATAAATTGACAGCTGCGCTGTGCCATGTGCATACTTTAAGCAGGAGTTCATTCTGCGGTCGGGCATGATCTGAGAGACAGAGCCATTGTTAACTCACAGAGGTCAGCTGAAGGAACCGACCCCCATCAGAGTGAATGCCAGCAGTGAACTGCAGCCTCAGCAGCGTGGCTGACACAGGCTTTTTTGTTAGCAGAATTAAACAATCCCCAGAGACATAACATCAACATACACAAGGTCTCTTCTGAATATTCAATCAGCTGTACAAGCACTACAAGGAAAACAAGGTTTCTCTAAATTTAGCCAGGTACGTACCTATACCCATTCCAAGTGATGACTTATTGGATCACAATTTTGGGCAAGAAAAGAAATGAATAGCTGCTAAGCTGTGACTGTCATGAGTGTCACAGCAGATACAGTTGTGGCTGGCGACTACTTTTAGTGTAAGACTCTGTTTTCAGGATGTTTGTTGATTAAACGTTTGAAATTGTTTTTAGTGAGCGCGGGGATATTAAATGTTGATGAAACAACAAAACCACCACGATGATTCATGATCAGGCTCATACATCCTTTCCGTGTAATCCTTTACAAATTCCCGACAATAATGGCACCAGGGAGCCCAAATGATTGAAGTGAGAACAAACAGACTTCCATCAGTTTGATCCTCAGGGAATTATGGCATATTGATTTTTGTGTGTGTGTCTGATTTCATTTTGTAAAGGAAAGCACACTGCATCCAGATAAAGCATGAGGGAGTGTCTTTTTGATTTGGCTGTTGTGTTCTCTATCATCTCCACTAATCCATAGAACAGTGAGGGCAATGACTGTTCACAGTCAAAGGTGAGTTTTGCACAAGCCTCGGTCTAATAAAAAACAGCTACCAATTGAGGGTTAAGGCTAAACATTGCTTTTTTCATAGAGGGATACAGACAGAGCGAGTGTCTGAACTCAGAATAAGGGAGGTCCATAAGATGAAGCTGAGCCACAAAGAAAGGCTGAAAACCCAACACACCCAACTAGAAGCCCTTTTGTATCGGGGGGACTGTATCTTAATTAGAGCAGCACAGACACATTTCCCATGGCTGTGAAGAGATAACCCATGAACAGATACTGTGTCGGGCAAATGTTTGAGCATCCCTGGTCAAAGCTCACAACACAGTCTCACAGAAGTTCATAAAACTTTGAGCCTTAATCTTTTTGTGTCCTGGGACACCCTTCATGGAGTAATCACTTATGCTCTATTGTAATATTGCCAAAAAGAAGACAATCAAGTCAGACTTTTCTCAATTAAATTTAGACTGACTGTTCTCATGGAAACTAATGATGGGAGGGCTGCTTTCAGTTGGTCTGAAAATGATGCTCTTGATTACACCAGAAATAATGTTAAAGCTTGAACTCCTTCATCTAGTGGATGCTTTGAGCTACAATGTGAACATGTCATCACAGTAACATTGCTGTTGTTCACGGTGTATAAAGTTCATCATATTTGCCATCACACTTACATTTGCTGATAAGCACTTGAGATAATACAGCAGACAGCCATGGCAATGACATGGTTTTGTAAGTAATTGGTCCGATGGTGTTTGATGTCAGGGAGTGAGGATCAGCAAAGTGATAGAAATACATCTTGGATTTCATTTCAGATATTTCACTCAATCTAACAAATGTTAACCTCACGACAGCGCCAAAGGAAAAGTCAGTAGATCAACAAAGTCATTAGGATTCATCCTCTGGGCCATGCGAATCCTGAAATTATGTGGCAATCCATCAAGTCGTTGCTAGGGTAGGAAGGGGAAGATATTTCAGCTCTAACCTAAGGAACAGGTCAGATGTTGGCTAAAATACTAAAATTGGCATAAAAAAGGGGTTTTAAGTATGTAATAATCCTAAAAATTCCTTTATGCGTTTCATTGAAATAGTCTGCAACTGAAAAGAGAAACAGTGTATGTTGCAAGAAAGTCGGGTCATATTAGCGCAACAACTTGAAGTCACCAGGTGCCATCTGCCTGACAGCCCGCAATCTTACAGCAATCTTTGTCTCATAAAGGCATGAGATTTCCACGACATCGTCGTAAATAGAGGTTGTTAGAGCACTAAGGCATGGACTGACAAGCAGAAATGCATCTCTGAGTTCAAGTCCTCTCTGGATGTTTCCCATTTATCTTGTCTGTCAAGTAAAGAGGACGTGTAATGAAAGGTGAACACTCCAGTGAATGGCTCCCTCCGTCAGCCTACCATACAATACCAAATAATGGAAACTCTGCTCATTGACCACAGGTTTTTCTGGATATTAGATGTGTATGCGAGTGTCTGTGTATCAGAGAGGTGGAGCATTCAACCACATGATATCTGTGACACATCATTTAAAACAATAGGGTGCTAAAAAAACCATCAGGTCTCCTTCCTGTTATATACTGGGACATAACTCCCAAACAGTAGAAATAGAATAGATTTGATTTTATTAAGTGTCACAACTAGAAGTAGCATTAAATGTTATGAATAAGTTGGACCAATTTCTTGTTTGATGAATATCAGGTTCTAATCAAAGCAGTTCTCAGGTTGGTGCACTCTTAAGTTTAAATGCTTTTTACAGTCTTTTACACATGCAATGCCCACATGGACTAAGTAATACTTGGCAGCTACCTCCCTCTTCTGGACAAAGGTGTAAGTGCAATTTAAATACAAATACCTGCATAACATTTATAAACAAAAACTGTCCCCTCTATAAACACATACATGCATTTTCAAGTGGCTTTATGTAACCTTCATAATACTCAATGCAATGTAAAAGCATGTTAATCTGTTTAAACAGTTTTTTTTTTTTTTTTTTTAAATCTTCAATAGATAAAACATTAGGACATTCAATGGTTATTAGTAGTTTATTGTAATGCCTGTAGTTTCTAATGGATCACATTTAGTTCAGTCTCGGAAACTTTGAATGCATTTGAACTCATTTCTCATGTAACGGATTGGAGAATACAGCATACAATTATATCCATTTGGGCGACCAACATATTGAAGAGTATCGCAAGTCGCACAAATGTTGGGAAAACTACAAGGGACAGCTAATTTTACACCTAGCCCCCGCCAATATATTTTAAATATATATATATATATATGTAAAAAAAATAAAAAACTGTGCCATAGAAAGTATTAAGATATTTCTGCATATTCTTCTATAATGCCAACCAGATAATAAATGACATTTCAGAGAAAACGCAACCAAGTGAATCTTCAAATAATTTTATTTTCAAATTTAAATTCTTGCGACAGCATATTCACTAGGAAAAAAAGAAAAAAAGGGAAGAGCACCGAAACACAGATCACAACGTCGGAGCGGTACCACCAGGATGATGCATTTCGCAACGGAAGCATCCTTTACAGATGCAGCACAACTCCCATGTCCTCAACAGGCCGGGACAAGTGCAATACCATACCAGCACGGAGCATTGCCACCTTTCCCAACCTGCACAGAAAGGGATCGCTTCCAATAGACTCATTTCAGTTCTATGATCAGTTTTGCATGGATTTGCACAGCAGTACAGTGAAAAGCTGAAAGCAAATCAGCAAAACTAACCAGAGACCCATTTGAACAAGTTATCCCTGCGGTCTTCAAAGAAGATGAAGTCTAGAAGTACTTGAAGTGCTCATACTGCAGTAGAAATCCATAAAACTACCTGCACTATAAGCACTTTAATACTACTGAAACCTGCTTTTACCTTGTTGACAGAGCTGCAGTGGAAAGCTAACTGACCATCTTGTGGGAAGAGAAGATTCCTGCAGGTGGGATTCAGATGAAAACACAGGCCACCGTCAGTTTTGCATAGATTTGCACAACTTACTTCTTCTTGCAGCGCAACTATGCAAAACTAACAGAGAGCTGACAATTACACGAGCGCAAATTCAAAAATAAAGAGTTATAAGGCAGATGAGAGTCCCAGCCCCTTATGCCAGAAGGAGCACTTAGGGCAGTAGGTGCTAGTCTACTTCACTATCTGCACTAGATGCACCTTAGCATAAGCACTAGAGGAGAACACATAAGCAAAAGTTTTACCATGTGCCTAACAACTGGTCAGCAAAGTCCATACGCATTAAACGGAAGTCTGTTTCGTGGCAGAAATTAGATAAAACTTACTGTACAGACATACATCTTTTAAAACACAGCTAAAATGTTGTTCATAAGGATAAGATATCGCAAAAATAACATGATTACTTCATACATAGATTCTTGGCAACAGAACAGGAAGGGGGCTAAGCCTCACAGCAAGATGACTAGGTCCTGCCAGATGTGCATTTACAAATGCACTTGCATTCAGTCCATTCATGACCGACATGAAGCACCTGCCTCAGAATAAGCCGGCTGCTTTAGCTTACATTATCAGAACAGTGCTGAAAGTGCCTTCACTGCAGTAGATTTCAGAAAACTACCTGCACTGTAAGCACTTTGGCACTACAGTGACTTGAAACTGTTCATGTGGCATTCTCTTTCACAGACTGAATGCTGTCCTTAAATCCACAACGGGGGCCATCTAGGAGACAGAGGTGCATGCAGGGGCTCTGCAAAAGAAAAAAAAAAAAGAAAAAAAACTTTGTCAGCACCTTAAATTCAGAGGCGAAATCGTTTCCTTAACATTACAAATCATCATTTATTACGCGCAATGCAAAACAACGTGCAGCGCATCTAGAGGTGGCACAATCTGGACATCAAAAAGTTATCAGCGAGTGCGAAGTGGGTATAGTTTTGGACTCCAGGAAACTTATACTTTTTATAGCCAATATTGCACCAGAGTGAACCATTTTAACATATTTAGATTTTATTATTTAGAGTTTTCCCACGATCGGCCTAGATAATCGAAGTGGTGATTGGATGGATGTACGAATGCAACAACAGAACTTGCCTTCACTAAAGAACAAAGCAGTGTCCTGATAAACAGCTCTTAATGTTGACCCGGAAAATACTAAAAACACGGAAGGATGATTCGACAGTAAAGACCTGGGTTAACCGAGCTTAGGACGTGATTTTCACTCAACCACTTGGGCCTTGCCACCTGAGGGGCGAACGCAACAGGAGAAAACGTGCATGGTACATTTTTAATAAGCCTAGAACTATTTGGCGTCCTACCATGTTATTAATGTTTCAGTGCGAAGGCTTCACATTAGCACGACATATTAAACCATGATGCACGCGCAGCAGGAAGTGTATATAAAAACTACAATTGAAGATTTTAGGTTGTAGAACCTTCTTTGGCAGCAATAACTTGAAGAAATCGTTTTCTGTATGATTTCTGCCAAATGTGGAGGAATTCTGGCCGACCCTCTCCATTTACAATGCTGTTTTTTTTTTTTGGTTAGAGGGCATCTATTTATGTACAGCTCTCTCAAAGGTCCCATTTCTATTAGGTTGAATATTGACTTTGACAAGACACTTGTAAAATCTTTACACCCCCCCCCCCCCCGTTATAGATTTACTGCTGTGTTCGGGATCACCGTCCCATCAAATGACCTAATCTCAAGTAAGCTCTAGCTTTCGGACAGATGGCCTCATATTTAACTTAAACATGATTCCCGTACAGAAAGGAGTCCACGATCGACCGAATGACTGGAAGGTGGCTGTGTCGTGTGGCTGCGAAACCACCCCACGTCATAAGCCCTCCACCTCTGTGCTTGACACATTGAATGAGGCGTTTCTACCAATATGCAATTTGTTTTCAGCAAATGTTGCTCTGTGAATAATGGATAAATATGTCCACTTTTGTCTGTCCAAAAGACAACATTTCAGAAGTTTTCTTTGTCTATTCAGATGCTGTTTTGCAAACCTCAGCCATGTTGCCGTGCTTGTTTTTGCAGTTTCTTTAGACACGCATAGGCTGCCTTTAAGGTGAACCTGCAGGGATCACTCCTGAGAAGATGTAATGAAGATGTAAAAAGAACTTGTAATTATTCTTTCTCACTATAGATTGATGGACTCCATAGTTTGGAAATGGCCTTATAACCCTTTCCAGGTTGACGGGCAGCAGCAGCTGCTATTCTAAGATCAATGTCTATCCTCCTCGCCATTTTGTCAACACACACCTGACAGTTTCCGACCAGCAGACAGCAGAGGTGCTCACACTTGCTGATAACAATCAAGAGCTATTGGGTAGCAGCGCCGGGCTGCTACTCACCCTCTAAATTGCTGTGAAGAAGTTAAAGGATGTACTTGGATGACCACACAAAGGCCTCAACATTTTGGGTAAGTTTTTGTGAAAGAATTGTGACACCGTGAAATATGTCATTCTCAGGTTCCACCTACCCCAATAGTTAGACCATGTAATGCAAAGCTTAAATCTGTCATTCTTCACCGTGTGAATGGCATGGATGCACAAAAGCTGACATTATGATGTCTGGTGTGCCTGGCTGGATATCATCTTATAAGTGGCACATTTCCAAAAACAGGAAGCAGGGAAGAGTATGTGAGGAGGTTCCTCTTTGACGTCATCTGTATGATGTTATGTTAAAAGCCCTTTCTCATGTTTTTGTAAGTAAAGGTGTACTCTTGATAGACTTCATACAATATTATTCCTACATGCAGCGGTGTTGCTTTCTCAGTAATAACATCCACCGTTTAACTAAAGACTGTAATGATCCCAGTGCACCTAAAGAGACAGAATAATGGTTTCGGTGCTGTGCTAATGCCACAATATCCTTGGGCAATGACAAATGCAGCAAACATAAGGCCCAGATAACTTTTCCTTATCTCCTGATATGTAGAAATTAGAACTGAAAGAGGATGTTACTTCTTTTTCATGTTACTGCTCGTTAATAGACACCAAACAAAATTGCCTCTCTGTTTACATCAATTTTTGCCATCCAAAATAGTCCCACCTACTTGTAGGGCTGTGTGTCTCAACTCCACAACAGGAACAGAGCATTAACACCATGTATTGGTGCTTTACCTCAGGGATCAGTAGTTTCCCTCCAAAATTTAGGGACGGCTAATTCGACCAAATAGATGCAACTACTCCTGTCCGAACTGCGAGTGGCAGAATAAGCAAAGAAAGGTCACCTGATTGTGTGAGGACAAAGGAAGGCATTCTGCTGGTTCGATCGTAAAGTTACTTTGGAAGAAATCATTACATTTCTGTGAATATTAGCATCAAAACTGAAACAAACAAACAAAAAAATCTACTTTGTAAGAGCAGATGGACTGAACAATCAAAAGTGTGATATCATTATTTCAACCTTAACGCCGAGGTTCAACCGCTCCTCTTAATGAAGCCGTCGTTGTGTCATGCACCTTTCCTGTGCCAGTCAAATGGCATGAGCATGTAAAGTTAGGGCCACCATCTGCCTGTCAAGACACTTTGTTTCCTCCACTGGACAGAAAGCACGGGGGCGAGCAGCTACTGATATAACTGAAGAACAATACAGTCCAGCATTGGTGCAAATTTTTCTCAGCTAAATGAAAAACGTTGACCCAAGCCACCGATATGCCCTCTATACATTCCAAATGTGTATGGTTGTATTCTAATGGGCTTATTCAATGCAAGTGGCATCAATGGAACACAAAATGACAAGATCACAACAGGCCTAAACAGGACTTGACAATTTATTATACAAAGACCATTATCACCATCAATTGAGCTCTCAAAGTCTGCATGATGATATTTATAAAACCACCTAGGAGCATTTCTATGAACCACTTACATACTTTGCTAGAATATCATGGACACTAACAAATATGTCTATTTTTAACTCATGTATGCCCTTTTTCAGATATTCCAATCTTATTCCTACAAAGCATTCAGTTTCTTATTTCAAACTGTACCAAAACATCCAAAAGACCAGCGATTGTGCCAAAATCGGTGGAATCTTCCTTGAAAGTGTAGCTAAATGAAACTCCAATAATTGTATCATGAGAATGGCTAATATCCGAAATAATAGGACTAGTGTACTGTGTTTTTTTATATAAAAACACGAGACCGAAATACAACCTAGATTAAAATAAATAAATAAATAAACACGCGCATAAAACTACCGGATTTTGAAGGGTTCAATGCGAAACCCGAGTTTGAAACTGAACTGCTTAAGGACAGCGACACTTACGTTCCAGCCACATTTTTGTACCCCTCCCCCACGCACTAACATGGCGCCCAAGAGTGCACAGTTTTAACGTTTAAAAATAAATCTACTTCTGTCCCATGGAAAACATTCACCAACTGTCATACTAAGAAGATAAAGCACAGCAACTAAAAACAGGGCGTGTGATTCGTTTACACTCGTCATATTTCGGTGCACCACGGGTACGATCAGACCTGCAGCAAACTTAACTAACAGCCCGACACAGACACACAACAAGCTAGTAGTACCCGAGGGCTCCATCAAAACACCCTGCATGTGCTAGCTGAACAGGCTAGCTAACGAAACATGCCACTCCACTAAGCTTCCAGAAAAGGCATTTATCCCATGTGCACTAGTGTTACAAATGAGGCTTCACCGACCTACTACCTTTGTGGACGCTATAAGTGTACCGGCTAGTGTCTGTTAGCTATCATAATTAGTCCACTTCTAGGCACTATATTTTCTTGTCTTAGCCAAGTTAGCTTTTCACTCATAGTGGACTGATCCGTAGTTATCCGCCCAATATCCGCAGTTACCCCCAGTGTGATTCTAACAACAGAAACTACTCCTGAAACACACACGAGTCCGTCAAGCTAGTGTCAATAATGCAATTTCACGCAAACGAGTCCGCGTGTTAGCGTTAGCAGCTAACTTCGCTGCTCGCGGGATAGCTAAGGCGCGCGGCCTGCTGCAATCCCATGTGCTGCTGCTTTGTTCTGGATGCACTTTTAAATGTCCACCACTACCCACGAATAGCCCAAAAACGTAGAATTACAGGAACGTATAGTAAACAGCTTAAGTAAACGAGTCTACAGCAAGTAGCTGCTACTAAACTTTGAAATGCACAATTTTCTGGAGTGCGAATCACTTCTCCGGCGTCACGACTTGAGGTGCAGCACCAACACATGCTTTTCAAATCTCCCTCATTCTACAACCATGGAGGAGAGGTTGCCATGCGCTTCTATAACATTGTTTTCGGATGCGAAAGCTGGCGATAAAAACGTTTCTTTCATATAAACGCCAACATGTGCGCAGAGTAGCATACAATTATAAGCGCTTCACTTTCCTGACGCATCAACCAAAAGGGCTAACAACAGGTTTCTTGCCAATAACACGCGTGGTATAAGACACCAGCTTCTAAAAATCCACCATCTTCACTCACTTGTTCAGACTTACCGTTTAACTCACAGTTTCTTGGATATCTGCAAAACTGAGAGGGAAAAAAAAACCTCAGCAAAGACTTGTAATAAAACAAAGTAAACCACCATGTGCTACTATTTTGATTTGCGAGGAGTTTGTGAATCGTAGTAAGACTGCGAAAGTGGCGCGACAACAGCCTGCGTTTAACCATGTGGTGAATGAAGGGCGGCTCCCAACCAGCGTAGCTAAACCTCTACTCCTTCATTAGCATAAATCGGCTACTTCCTCTCTGAAGTTTGACCACTTCGTGCTCTTGGCAAACATAAACAACTCGTTTGAAAATAGGAAAATCATAGGCCGTTGTAAAACATGCCAAAATCTAATAAACATGTCCATGCCGTTATGTGGCCTGACATGTTTTAGACTACATGCATTGTAAGGAAAAATATCTAGAAATGATAAAAGTCTTAATAGTAAAATAAAAAAATAAAAATTATTCAGTTTATATTTTTCTAATTATATTATTTTTACATAGTTGATAATGACGTCCTTTATTGTGTTCAAAGCAGCTTCGTTTATTCAAAACTAAGGTCTTTGTAAGTGTTGTTTTTCTCGGTTGTATTGGCTGCATATTTGATTCGATCCTTATTGTTATAGAGATATTTTTTCACGAGTTGTAAAAACGCTCAAATGAAACATAATTGTGAGTACAATTAAATAGTACTGACTACAGTAGACATAAAGCATTTAAACAATAACAAAAAACTTTGCTGTACAATATAATTGGTTTATTAGTCTTTTTAATCAATTTAACACTGTGGGAAATTTGTTTTAACCTCCATTGCTAGTCATTGAAAACACTTTCATAGAAAGGAAACATGTAGTAAACATTATGGTACATCAAATTTGATATACATTTCACACTTAAGGCTTTACTAATACAGATTATGAGAAAACAGCACTATAGTTAATTTAACCAAATCACATGAACACAACACTTGTACACCATTGGAATTGTGGGCTATACACATTAAAAGGTGCATCTTTTTAAGATATATACAGGTATAATTTATCACAACCTTATCATAAATGTTATTGATATAAAAATTCTATATTAAAAAGTCCAGTGCGGTATCAAATATAATGGCTACACCAGAACAAGGTTGTTGTGGCCAGTTTCTGCCTTATCTAGAAACTACTTTTTAACCTCCAACTCGAGGATCCTTTTTTAAAAAATATATTTTTTTCTAATTTAGGATATCTTTATCTATACAATATGCTGCTATGTTAGTCTTTGAAACGAAATCTAAGTTGATATCTTCTTGGAACCAACACAGTTTCAAGTGTCTGTTGCCACACTGCTTCCACAGAAAGGTAGAAACGAGGGAATTGTCTTGTTTATGGCCACACTCTATGGTCAGTCCAATTCACCTTTCACCCCTGAATTCAGTCATGTCAAAACAAAAAAAGAGACTCAAAATCATGCCATCCTGCTTGTACAGAAAATGCAGATAATGCATTCCGATTAGAAACCATGTTAACATTTAAACATTTTTGTTTTGTTCAAATAAGGAAACATAAACCTACTGCATAGATGTTGGCCATTATCCATGGTGACCCATTTCTTAGAAATAGTAAGAAATTTTTCACTTCAATTTGAGGACAAAAATCAAGTAGAAGATTAGCGAGGAGGTGGGGGTGATAACAACAGGAACAGTCTTTTATGATGTTAGAAAGTGTTTTAGCAAGCAAAGCAATTTGATAAATCAAATAGCATAAATTGTGATGAATTCAGACACACATAAAATGTTTTTCAGAGTTCATTAAAACAATTGTTGAAATTCCATATGTTCAAATATTCACTCTTTTTCAAACACATAAGGGTTGAACATATTTGGGACGAAAATGTGCTCAGCAGATAAGATCAGAATGTGACTTATTACAGAGGTTCATTCATTTCTTGACTTCTAGATGTGAAACATAATGCATGAGCTGCAGCAGATTTTGAACATTTTAATTGTTTGTTCTCTTTCACATTTTCAAACAAAACTACAAAAAAAATACTGCAGTAAAAGAAATAAATATTTCTAACATATCTGCAGAACTAAAGAGGTTGATTAAAATTTAATTATATCGGTTTGAAACATGTTTGATACATAAAACAGCATTTCTTAACTGTTGAGGCCTTGTGTGTGTCGAATAAATTTATATACGTTTTACCAGAGCACACAGAGGTGGGCTGTGCGGAGAATGAAACAAACGGTTTATTGTCAAACTTTTAAAATATAATCTTTCTGTCTGCTTTAAGCGATGGTCTTCCTATTAAGAACAAAGTGCTGAATCAAGGATGAAATGTACTGTGGTTATTTTCTAAATTGAAGCTCTAGTATTGAAATATCTGTGCAAGGCTACAAAAGGTTTAGACACAAACTATTTCACTGTTAATAATTTACTTTACACGGAATTTCTTACCTTTTAAGTCATACTTTTAATTTATTTTACATTGACACACTTTCAAACTACATTCAGAGAACCTATTTCACAGCAATAAGGTGATTTGTCATCCCAGGAAGTTACAGTTACGGTGCTAAGATGGCACTGCTCTATTCAAGTGTCTTGTTTGACCTATAAGTAAGCATGAGAAATAAAAAGACCTTGGAATAGGAACAATTTAAAATAATTTAGCTGTTGTTCTTGCGGTTTTGTGAGATGGGTAGGTAATGAATTTAAAGTGTACCTCAGCAGGACTGACAAGAGATTTAGATAATAATTTAACACTTTGAGGGTAATTTAAGTTGTATGTCTTCTCCTAAGGGATTGCTTGCATTGCTAATAACTTTAAAAGTTTTAATGATGTTTATACAGGGAAGATTAAACTGTTTCTTGTAAATAATAAAGTAGAATGAGTAACTGAATGACAAATTTGCGTAAAAATATAAATGCAAAATCAATAGGAGTCAATCTGGATAGGATTTACATCTGGGAGAGCTAAAACTCTTTAGGCCTCACTGAAATGGTGAAATTTTAGTCAGCTTCACCAGAACAGTCGAGCAAAAAATGTGTATATGTAGTGCATCTGGCAGATTTAATTTTTTTCAACAATAAAATTCTAGTCACTGCATTTAATCCATTTAATCAACACACACTGAATTTATTGATGCAAACTGAATTGTAATCAAATTATTAGGTAAAATGCATAAGATAATGTTTTATATTATAACAGTCTATCCATTTTCAATTCTAGGGTTCTGTCAGATATCGTGTATTTTGCCTTATATTAAAGAAGTCATTGAGTTACATCATCACCTTAATAAATAAGATACATTGTAACACATGCCAAAATCTAATACAACTATAGGTAGTTGTATTCGGTTTTGACTATCGAGCATAAGAAAATGTTTGGTATAAGCACAAGTCATTAGCCTAGCATTGAAAATATATAATTCCAATTTTTTTTGGTGTTTTTTTTTTCCTTTTATTCTTGGAAATTGTACAGACGAAGAACTATTGAACCACTTTTTTTTTTTTAAGAATTTGGGTTTGGTTTTCTTGTTGTTTGAACCTAACCAGCTGCCATAGGTCAAATGCTGTTCAGTTAACGCCCTCCCCGGAAATGTAATCATATCAAAATAAAATAATATCGCCACATACCGTGTCCATCATAATCATTTTACACCTTCCATTCAGCTATTCACTACACACCCTAATGATTAAATAGTTGTTCTGGTTATGTGTTAAATCGCTGATACTCGAGAGCAATGTCTTAATTAGTTTTACAGTGCCTCTAGCTTTTTATTTTGAAACTAAAATGTAATGACTTCCGGTGTGAATGCAACTCTTGTTTAATGGCTTGATCCTCTATGCACACTTACATGAGGTTTTACGCTAGGCCGGCGTTGGAGGGTAAAAGGTGAGTTAAACGAACGCCAAAATATAAACAGCCATTTATAATTTGATTTATGGGAGAGTTTATCACGTCCTATCGGGTCCGTTTAAAAAGGAACGCTACGTGGACTTTGGTTTAAGTTCTGCTGTTCCAAGCCACCTTTCTGAAATGTGTTGGTAGGCTATTGATTCGTTTATGGACAAATAACTGTACGATTTTAAACACTCAGAATAATGATTCAAGTGAAGATACTCTCTTGTATAAACCCTAATTTTTACAGACGAAGAAGTTGTCAGATTAGCATTTTGACTTCACTTGCTACAACAGCAACAGGACATGAATTACAGACGTCATATTGATTATTGAGCGCTAATATTACGCTGTTTATACGGTGAATCCCAAATTATAGGCATTGCTCTGTGCCCTTGCCCATTAAATGGCTTTAATTTGGAGATTTTTTCCTGCAACTTGAATTATGTATTTAGTTTTTAAATTAGATACGGGGAACAGGATGTTGGCCCGTTTATTCTCACTTACAAAAGAGTTTCAGGGTTTGGTGCTGCATAGGCAGGGCTTTCTTTGGATGTTGTTATGAATTACTATGGCTTTTATTGAAGTAATTAACTAACAGATCGTCTAATCTAAATTATGGCCTTGTGTTGCACAATACCGCCTGGCACAAAACAGTTTAAGGTTTTGGTTGATTTTACACTTTTGTTTATCAAAATCCTGTCTGTTCTCTTCTCAGTCCAGCCCATTGATGGCGGCCTGTGTGCTGTGTCGACGGGTTCCTCGGCGGCTCTACCTCCCAGGCTGGAGAAGAGGTTCCGCACAGGCTCAACACTTGTACGTTAAACCAGAGGATGAGAATGATGATCAGGAGGAAAAGAAAAGAGTGTTGAAACACCAGGGATCCTCTTTCCAAGGAGGGTACAGACTGCATTACAACCCCTTGTCTTATCCTCACTCTGTGAGGACCTCCACAAACTCCCACAGCCAAACGGATAATGACGAAGATGAACAGTGTCTCTCCGCTCATGCACCCTCCTTCTGGCAACAGAGCAATCACTACAGTGTCAGTTGCTCGCGGCGTCTCTCCAGCTCAAAGAACACACTTCTTGATTTGGCTTTCAGCAAAGTCCCTGAACCTGAGACGCCATCAGTGTCATCCTACCAGAGGAAGTCAGTAGCACCAGATGTTAAAGTAGACTCGCGTGCCTTCTGTAAATGCCGGCCAGAGTATGCCTCCACGACCCTTGACCTCACCCAGCGGCCTCGACCAATTGAATGGGTAGAGGTGTTGCCAATTCTTCACAAGGCGACCCTTTTAAAGGGCAGGATGAAGCCATCTGACGTGTCACAGTTTCTCGTGGAACTCAGCAAGTTGCATCAAGACAAGGTGTCGCTTGTGAGAAGTGACCAGCGCTTTATCATGCTCCTCCGATACTCTGTGGAACACCTCCGCCTCTTTTCTCATCGTCAGTTGCTGGATGTGCTGCAGTCATTTGTTTTGCTGGAGATGCCGTCTGCTCACACTGTGCTCGAGGTGTATGAGGCCGAATTGTGTCGCCGGGCCGACGAGATGAGTTTACATCAGTTGCTGTCAGCGGCTGACTTGTGGCGCTGCATTGGAAGGCAGGTGCCGCAGTTCTTGCAGCACCTTTATGACTCAGTCCACCTGCATCTGGAACAGTTGGGAGTCCCTGAGCTGGTGCAGCTGTTGTATATAATTGGAGAAGGTAGGCACTGCCCAAAAGACTTGATCCGTCCTTTGGAGCAACTTCTCATGCGTCATTTACAACAGCTGCACCCTGAAGAGGTTGGCACTGTATGCCTGGGGCTCTTTAAATCCCAAACTTCCCTATCTGAGAGTGCAGTGACTCGAATTGTTAACAAGGCACTCTCTCTTGTGACAGAGATGAGTGACTTCGCAGTTGTGAATGTGCTGAAATACCTGCGCTTCAGTTATCTTTATCATAAGTCATGGCTGGAGGTCATGGCTCAGGAAATTCCTCAACGAGCCCACAGGATGGGTGTCAAAGGGCTGATGCACGTGGTATTGACTTGTTCAGCTCTTCATTACCGTAACGATACCATCCTTACTGCTGTCGCTGAGAGAATTCCCTCACTAGTGCCACACTGCAGGAGTAAGGACTCAAGCAAACTCCTCTGGGCCTATGGCACCTTAAGGTTTCTCCCAATTCAGAGTCCAAGCTTCTATCCAAGTCTTACAGAGGCCCTGAGGCAGAGAAAAGCCGAATTTCAGCGATACCCAGAGCACCTGCTTACTGGCCTTCTAGGTTTGTCCTTCGTCTCTCAGTTCCCACAGGACCTCGTTGCATTAGCCTTGAGCCCCGACTTTGTCAGTTTAGCTCTGAAAAACACACAGCTGGAGCTGAAAAAAGACTTGTTCACTTTAGATGGAGCCGTGGCTCTGGAACTGCCTCGGTATACTGGCCCACGGTTAAGCTGTGAATTTAGGGAGGAGGTGGCAGAAATGCTGTGGACGTTTGCACAGTCGGATGTGTGCCAGAAACCAGAGGTTATTGAGGCAGAGTCTGCTCTAATAGATCTGCTTGGAGGAGAGCAGTTCGTATGCAAGAGAATGATTCTGCCCCACACGCGCTCCATCGACCTTGAAATACATCTGGACTCCAGTGGGCAGCCCATAGCTGTTAACCAACCACCTCCAGAGCAGAGTTCCATATCCCCTTCTCATCAGGGCTGGGAGAACTTAAACACAGGAGTAACTATTACTGATGAACTTTTAGCACAGCTAATAAATACCCAAAGCAGCGCCGCTCCATCTTCAACAGCTCAGCCCAAATCCCTCCACAGATTACCTCCTGATGAAGGTGGAAGACTGTTTGACTCTGTGCTAGACTTAACTAGTGACCTTATAGAGACTCTTACCAAACCCAGTAAACAAGGGCCAGCTCGCCAGGACTCCAAAGGCTCTGTCAAAGTTGCTATTCAGGTTTCAAGCAGAAACCACTACTGCTCGCAGTCAAAGCAGTTGCTGGGACTTCATGCCATGAAGAGGAGACACTTGAAGATGGCAGGCTTCAGGGTCGTCGAGCTGAGCCATCAGGAGTGGTGCCCAATGCTCAGGAAAAGCAGGGCGGAGAAGCTGGCGTATCTGCACTGCAAAATCTACGACAGTCTGTACTGATGTGTTGATCTGTACTGCAGACCTATGATGGGATTTTGGCTTCTGGGATATCTTTAGTTTGTAACAAGTATGTGCAAAATACAGAAGAAAAACCTATGAGGCGGATGTTTTAATCTCCCTTCAACACACATGCTTGAAACATGTTTAGTTGAGAATATATTTTATAAGGAATTTTTTCGAAAAAATGAACTTTGTCAAAATATGCAAATTAAAGATGACTTGATTCTTAACTGTCCTGGTCAGTATTGTGATAAACATCAGACATTTGGATTGTGTTATGTTTTCCATTTAATGCAGAGGCGCCGAGATGCTCCTTTCATGCTCCCATTCCAAGCAAAAACCAAGCGTTCGGTACTCGGTTGGTTAAGACTTCCAAAAAGTTTTTATTTTCATTCTATTCCTAAAGCCTGTGGGAGATGCATGATTCACGTCTTGATCTGGCCTCACTTCATGCTACTAACAAGAAGAGAAAAAAAAAAAAACTTCATAATTTAAAAAAAAAAAAAAAGCTGAATTAAGTCAAATGGTGTATGTTTAAAGAGACCCTGTTTAAAACAAACCTTCAGAGTAGCCTCAATAAGCTTGTTTTTTTTCAGAAGTAGACGTTCAATAACCAACTAGATAACAAACTATTTTTACTGTTGTACAGCATTCTGTTTCAAAATTTTATTTATTTATTTTTCATCTGTAAGGGCAAAATAACCATTTGTCAATACTAATTAATGCGATCCAATCTCACAACTCGGAGCCACCTTTGTGTGCAAATTCCTCCAGGATTGACTGAAAAGATCTTTACTTTTGAAGACTTCGCTGAAGTAGATTTTATAGAATTATTTCATTCATTGAGCACATTTCAATAGTCGGTGCAAAACATGATGGAGCCGTCTTAGCATACCATGTGACAAACTGGCCTCGCTGACCCTGGGAACTGCATCCTTTCACACTGAAAGAGAACTGATCTTCTGAGCCGCGGCCGCGTCGTCTCCTCTAAGCCGCCGGACGATGACTTTGACCTGGAGGTGACGTGCCCGTCTTGTCTCTTCTCCACTTTAATGCCTTCGCAAGGTCATCCTCAGTTTCTTTTTTTTGTTTGTTTTTTAGACAACGGAACGACAAGACTAATTTTCTGCGGCACTTTATTTGTTGGACATTGAGTTCGCCTTGTATAGAAAACAAAAAAGCGGTGCAACAGCTGTCTGCTGGACAAATGTGCCTATAGCACAAAGAGCTGTCGTGTATTTTGACAGCACCGCTTCAGAAAACAATGCCCAAGGATAGCGATACCACCCATCAACATCAATGCATTACATTTAGGAGGAAAAAATTAAAATCAGAGAGAAGAAAATGAATAATTTCCAGTTTCTTTTGCTGACTCTCCCGCAGCTGCAACAACATCTGCAAATATTGGAAAGATGTGATGAATCTCAGATAAAGGAGCTAGCTACTGACTACAGGTGTAATGTATTTTAAAATGTTTCTCTTCTCCGTTTTCCCCTTTTTCTTTGCGTCCCTGAAAATGATGTATGCGACTAATGTTGCCAGGGTTTTATATATTGTAGCAGCTTCAAGGTATCCTCCTTCGAGATGTTGTTCAAAGGAACGACAAAGAACTTGCTACTTGCTGTAGCAAATGGTAACCCTCAGATACAATGAACATGTTTTACAGTTTTTTACGATTGAATAAACACTAAAATCAAAAGTATTACACAATTATCAAAAGCTTACACTCAACGAGCAAAACTCGGCCCAGATTTGCACCACTGTAAGCACAAAGTCAGTTCACACTTTTTGCAAAACAATACACACAGTGATTTGCAAAACACTAAACACACTTGTATGCATTAGACACAGAAGTATATCAAGATGTCACTTCCTTGCAATTCTAAAGCACTGACTGTCAAATAACCACACCTATGTGCCAATTGGTTAAACACAGCCATCAGGTGTGCAAACACAAGATTGCTTAATTGTGGACACACCAATCAGGTTTAAGCACTAGGAAGGAAGAGGAAGAGTGAGGGTGAGAGGAGGAATCGCAGGAGGAGAAGGAAGCAGAGGCCGTGCCAGAGGCCGCGCCAGAGGTAGAGGTATAGGCGGAGGTGGAGGTCGTGGAAGAGGAAGAGGAAGAGGAAGGGGAAGAGGAAGAGGAGGAGGAGGTGAAGCGGAAAGAATTTATTTCAACTCTTGTGGACATCACCCTGTGCGCTGCAATTACCCAGAATGGGGTCCTCCACCGTCATGCCAACATGGGTCCCTACAAAACACCCCACATCCTCACATTTCTGGACAGATTACACAACCTCATAGCCGCACAACAGATGCAATACATTGTCACCTGGGACAATGTTTCATTCCACCGCTCTGCTCTGGTTCAGAACTGGTTTCAGCAACATCAACAGTTCACAGTCCTATTCCTGCCACCGTATTCTCCTTTTTTGAACCCAATTGAGGAGTTTTTCTCAGCATGGCGGTGGAGGGTTTATGATCTGCACCCCCAGGCTCGCATAGCCCTCATTCAGGCCATGGAGGAGGCCTGTGACCTGATTGACGCCACAGCCATACAGGGATGGATTCTGCATTCAAGACAATTCTTTCCACGCTGTCTTGGAAATGATAATTTGCATGCGATGTTGTTGAAATTTTCTGGCCGGATCCAGCGAGGCGAAGAGATGACCAGTAGTGATTTCTGTACTGTGTTTTCTTTTTTTTTTTGGTTATTGTTTTTGTACAGGATACAATTTTATGTTTGTCAGAAGCATGGAAAATGGGGCATGTTTTTTGTTTTGTTTTTTATATCTCTGTTGACTAAATTCAGTATATGGAGAAATAAATTACATTTTCATCAGTCTGCAGAATTGGTCTTGTCTTGTGTCTTGTGTATTGTTTTGCAAAAAGTGTGAGCCGACATTGTGTTTATAGTTGTGCAAATCTGGGTGAGGTTTTGCAAATTCACTGTGTACTTCACCTATACTACTCTATTCACTCAGAAACAGAATTAGCCAAAAGTGTTTGAGGTTTTCAACAGCAGTGTGTAACTGTTACAAACAGAGTTAAGTCATATGTAACGTGTGTGTTTCATATGGTAACAAAATATGGTTTTGATAAATGAGCGTATAGTTTTTACAAGAGTGTTTCATTTTGCAAAGGATCCAAGGTGTTTTGCGAATTGGGTTTGTGGTTGTGATAATTGTGTGAAGGTTTTGCAAAAAAAAACACAACGCTCAAAATTGTGTTTAAGCAATCGAGAAAAACTGTAATAACAGTACATCAGATTCTTTGAATTTCCTTTCTTACAGAAAATCCAACACCGTAAAGGCTGAGAATTTACGGCTGTGCAGTCTGTGCATCTCCCATGCACTTAAAGGTTTCTTTAAGTTGACTGAAAAGAGGAAGAAAAAGAAAAAGAGTTGTGAACTCTGGTAATTACAATTGCTTATTGGACTGAAGATCTTTGAAGTTTGGTCACTTTAAATCACTTCCTGGTGAGATACAAGAGGTACAGTAAATGTGAATGAAAGAGAGGAACAGGGAGAGGCAGTAAAAAAAAAATCAATCAACTTTATATCTCCTCATTTGTGGGAGTGCTCGATGATCCCCTGGAATTGCTGAGGAGGAGGCTGCACCGTCTCTACTCCCCCGATCAGGATGAGAAAGAACAAAATGAAGTGAACTGTTGTGTCGTGCTTACAATCTGCCAGCAGGGGGCATTCTTCACTTAGGGAACTTCACATTAATGTCTGATGAAATGGATCCACTTGTCCCCTTTCTTGGAGCAGAACATTTTTCTTTTAAATTTAAGTTATTCATCGCATGGATAATCTGCAAAGATGCGGTTTAGGCCACAGAGTAACATACTCATGGAGCATTTGTTTTACATTCTGTCAATGCAAAACAATACCTTTTTTTTAATGTGCTTTAATACATTTGCATAGTTAAAAGACAAAACACAAACATACTCAAAGGCAAAACCCCCCCCCCCCCCCCCCCCCCCCACAACACACACACATTTTTGATAAGGTTGAAAAGTCAAGGAAACCTTCTCCTATATTCTTCACAGATCTGAGAAACTACAAAAGAGAATTCCTATTTGGGCACTTTCAAGTCAGTGCCATCCCCGCGGCTACAAATTTCACACTTCTGGCTGTGCAGGAAGCCCGCTTTTGAAGTTGAGATGATTTAATTTCTCATTTAGCACCAGTTTATTCTGATTCCAATGCAACTCAGTGAATAGTCAAATAAATCCCTTATCTGGATAGGGACAAAACAGACCTTATGTTTTTCCGCTTGATGCTAAAGAGCCACCAGACTCAGGAAAAGGGGACTCTACAACAGAGCACCACTTTAGTTTATTAGAGTGTGGAAGGAGGTAAACAATTATCTGAAGTTAGGCGATTATGCATATTGTGTTTAGTTTAGTATATTAGTAATATACTAAGTAAGATGCTAAACATTCTCCTATTTTGTCCAACTATTTGAGTTATTAATGTTCAATAAACAATAAGTGAAGAGAAGAGGAAATTCTTCTTATTCTCAGACCCCCCCCCCCCCCCCCCAAATGTGGCTTGTATTTCACCAGTTAATAAAGGAGCCACTTGTCGAGTGAATGCTCTCTCAGTAATCCCCGTCTTATTTGCATGTCAATTCTTTTGCTTTTCTCCGCCTGGAAGCTAATCCAGCACAGTCTGAATGTGGCCTATAAGCTTGCATCAACATTTCTTAAGTTATCTCAAGTTAGAGATCCTAATGCCTGTCTGGATAATTCCTCAATCTAGTTTATTGTATAAACAGACAAATCCTAATGTCACATATTACTCAAGATTGAACGCAACACCTGTGCAGCTTAAAAAAACAACAACAAATCATAAACTTGAGGGTCCCTCCTTGATGGTCTCAAGTGAGCGGAATAGGAGTGGATTTACATTTCACATCTCGCACTATCTCCATTGTTTCTGTCTTCCTCCCTCTCGGTGCCATTTCCTTTCTGACCTCCCCGGCAGCGTTCAATAGCGTGCATGTGGGCCCTTGCCTTTAAGATTCCAAACACACACACAGCGCTTAAGCAACTGCTGCAGGGACACAACTGATAGAGAGTGTTTTGCATTCAGCCCCTTGCCTGGGCTGCTATGGACTTTGTAAAAAATTGTAACTTCAAGCTTTGGTGCTTGCTTCTTGATTTAAGGGATAAACCTCCTCACCTCGGGAACGCTGTCGATTTTGTCTGTAATTGGATTATTATTGTATCTTTTGACCACATAAAGAAATAAAGAGTTTGTATATTTTTTCCCTTTTTGTCATGGACTATTAATCAACCTTTAAAGGTGGATTTTTTAGCTTTGGTTGTAAAAAAATGTCACCACAAGGAGGCAGAGTTTGTGTTTTCGTCCTTTATTTTCAGCTTACTGAATGGTGAGAGGAGAAAAAGACTCTTTTTAATCTGCTCTCTTGCTAGTCGATTTACTAATGGCTACTAGAGTTTTAACAGAAAAAAATGTGTAGGCTAATGACAAGAAAAGAGCTGATTAAGAGCTACCAATGAGATAAACATACCCTACTTTAGAGCTTACTCCTGATAGTGTGTGGGCCAGTCATGGTAGCACAGCGTATAGTTTACATTATATACATTACATATGAATATTTAGCACAAACATGGTTGGAAATACATGAACGCTATTGCCAGTTTTACATGAATTTTACGAGTTTCTTAACATCCGTTAACCACACAGAGATCTTTCTTGGTTGTTCACCAAACAGAGGAGGCTCAGCACCACATCAGAGAGTGCTTAGACACAACAACTTAGCATCACAAAATCAGCTGGGAAAAGTGATAGCTACAACATAAGCTGCATTCACAACAATAACAACACAAGCTTTTTATGACACGTTCAGAAGGACAGTTGCAATATCTGCGTCAGAATTATATCCTTTACAGCCCAGCAAAAAAAAACCAACACCAACATTTAAACTTATTTTAGCTATTTTTGTTGTAATTTCACATCTCTGCTGCTGAACGCCATGTGTTTGTGGGAGTTGGTAAAGGTAACGTTTATTGGCCAGGAGCGGCCACAAATGTTGTAATATCTGTGCTTCTCACTATCTTTGACTAGTCTCTATGATATGTTTGGCCCCGATTTGATTGTGTGCTGCTGCTATTGCCAATGACTGCCTCCACATTTTCTGTTGGCTCCAGGGCAGACGTGACACAATTGTGACTCATATCTCATCTAGTGGTACAAATTGGTATTACAGTAAAATGCCATTTCTATGACATTTTTTGAATAATATCGTAGTTAATAATTATTCTAGTTCTATTGATATTAGTTGCATTTAAGATCCATTCATCCATCCATCCATCCATTTTCTATACCCGCTTAATCCGCTGGTCAGGTCGCGGGGGGGCTGGAGCCTATCCCAGCGGTCATCGGGCGAGAAGGCGGGGTACACCCTGGACAGGCCGCCAGTTGCATTTAAGATGTTTTAGATATTTTTTTCTACAAAGAGCACATTCATGAATGATGGTTGCATTGAGTTAATGCTGTTCAAAGAAACATTGCCAACAAAATCCATAACGATTCAAAGGAACATTAGAAAAACAACAGTAACAGCTTGGCACATCAGTTCAAAAGTTCACAAGAAATTAACAATTGCCAATGAGAGACTCTAGTAATTAGAGCACATGCTGTCATAGTTAGAATATCCCCTCGATCGCAAAACAGGGACTATTTTTAACAGGCTGCTAAGAGATGAACATACTGGGCAAAACAGCTTTGTGTTTTCATGCCAATTAACATCATGTGTCTTTCTCCCTGTGTGAGAGAAATTCAAAATGGCACTAGTGCAAGCAGCGGCGTTGCATAACCCCATTTCTGTTCCTGCACACTCATCATGTGTTCACACAGATCACTACAGCTCAAAACAGATTGATGTAAGCTGGAAAAAATACAATGCCTCTGAAGAGCACAACTGCTGTTGTGTAGCTCTGCCGTGACACTTGGACAGTGGTCATACCATAGTAAAGCTCCCTCATCATGCAAACTACGTCAGGCATGTCAGAGGGTGTTTCAAGGTAATTTTGTTTTTTATTATGATTGTGTTGCAACTTCCCATGAAGTTATTCATAAATAACTTTCTCTGAAGCTCAATCAAATCCATTTTGGGTTGTTTGTGGTGTGGTTTGGTTCTTCAGTGGATGTACTCACAAAATTAGCTTTGCTATAGCCTTGAAATTGGCTACACACACACAAGTGACTCAAATTAAATGATGCATGCAAATTTTGGACATAGTGTAACAAAAGCTTATGTCAGTCAAATCGCTAGCTGTCTTTTTGTTGATAATTATGCCAAGTTCACTGTTTGTTTGAGTTCCTATGTGATAAACACGTATGCTTTTAAGCTCAAGAGTCGGTCATGCTTTAATCTCCAGTATTACTGATGACAAACTGCATTGACCTTCTCTTCTGTCAGTGTGGCTCTGTTTGTTGTCAAAAATACAATCAGTGTCACTTTTTTGGTAATTTTCCATACTTGCTACATTCAGAAGAGGCTGTATTTTGCAATATGATTGAAACGGATGTAGAATTTTTTTAATCTTTTTTCTCTGTGAGGTTACAGTTGATAATTCTTAGAACAGATTGGGTAGCATCAGCACCACTCTTCATCTGAAGTTTTTCAAATGTCTCGCTCTGCCGAATGATTGAGAAAACAAGCGTAGTTCAGAATTCTCCTGTGTCTCTGATCCATTCAGCCAAAATTTGTTTCGCCTTCCAGTTGAGGGATGATTACTGCTTGAATCTGTGGATGTTTTTCAGGTGTAAGCTTAAAAGGATTGTCAAAGACTTCTTAATTTGCATTGGAAACATATAAAAATGCTGGATGAAGGTCAATTTTAGATTGGGAAGAAAAATAAATTTGGTCACTCGTCAGGTGTCAGGTAAATTACGGCACTGTGTTGTTTTTTTTTTTTTTAATGCAAACTGACTGAGACAACTCTGAGCCTCACTTGGATGTCAGTAAATAGAACCAGTATAATTATGATTATTCTTTTTTATTGTTACTGCAGTGCTCATTGAAATGATGTTGTGTTCATGAAAGAGTTCATAATAACATCATGAAGTTATTGTTAATATGATGGCTTCTATTCATATTTGTTTACATACCTGTAACTAAAAGTAATTGTGAAAAGTTAATTGATGCATAATGTGGATTTATGGTGTAAAAAAAATCCTCTTTTCTGGTAAAGTTTCTCAGTTTTCCTGCCATCGACAAGAAGTTAACTTTGGAATAGGTCCGCTATGCTCTCCAGCTTGTTACTGACTATATCTTGCTGTCACTGAGGACAGGGCAGGTTGTGCACACATTCCTGATGCTGCTGGAGACTAAGGAGACAGGTGAGTGAGTTGAAAAATGCTAGAATATTCCATAGAAGTCAGGGATACTGATTACTGATACTGATACGGGTTTGTCACTGTCAGTTCAAATTTCATGTGGCCAGTTGTTTAGTTTCTTCATAAAATACAGAATAATGCACATAAACATCAAACAACTGACAGCAAAGTCATTTCAATCAATTAAAAACAGCTATGTGTTTAAATCCATAAACTCATGTGGCTAATTTTTCTTGCCAAACTAAAAAAATGAGAAAGAGACATATAGAGCTGTAAGAGACACTGTTTTGTATTGCCTTGAACTCTTTGAATGATTCTTGTAAAAAAATACACAAGAATTTACACCTACAAGAACTTGCAAGCTTTTCTTTTTTTAAAACCTTCAGAATGACAAATCAATGCATTTATTTTCATATAGACATTAAATGCAGTAAAGTTTCCATCTGCAATTATTAGGGCTTACAACCTTTCAACAGTGAGTCATTGCATGGACTATTCAACCTGACACAGATTTATTATGCAGGGCAGCTGTTGGTGAGAAACTGAATAAGCATAGCAATTTTTGCATGGACTTGTGAGATCCTTATTTTGGGCGCATTAGCCAGAATGTTAGTTAATCAGAAGTACAGAAGGTTCTGAAATTAATTTGTAAGTTCCCTCAACAACATTGAGTCATCATCCAAAAAGAGACAGTGGCATGATTCTCATAAGCAAGTCAAACAGCACACTATGACATACGCAATGTTTTCCTTCTAGTGAGGTAAACTATATGAGAAAAAAATGACAATTTCAAAGATGCATATAAGAAAACAAGAATTATACAAGTTCAAATCCCTAAGTATTGATATGCAGATGTTAAGCCACTTGACAAAACAGCATTATTATTTGGTCACCCTTCTGCGTCTGTTTTAGTTTAGTCTGTCATTTAAAGACTCTACATGCAATTTTGACAAAAAAAAAGATTTATTAATACATATCTTCTCTTCTATGAACACAACACTTGTACGACAGATTTTTTGTGAAGCAATGACACGGAATTTCAGTTTAATCGTCACTGATGGCTGCAGTTCGGTAGTTCTTTTAGGTAGTTGTTAAAAACACTACAGGTAGTCTTTCCCGTAAGTATAATTGGCGCATACAGAAAATAAAATACTAGATTTTAGTTAACAAGCATATGTGACAATGTGTTAAATGTTTGGAATGAAGATAAGACTTCCAGATGCGCTCTTTTGGCAAATGTTGGCAAAACGTCTGAACGTGGCAGTGGATTTGAGCAACTACAAATAGAGGAAGACATCTCAAAGAAGTGATGCAATATTAGGGCAAGAACTGTGAAAAACAAATCCATCCATGAATAAAACAAAAAAATCTCATAGTAGAGCGTACAAATACTGCATTGATCCTCAGCACAAAGTGTTGCACTTTCGCAATTAAGGCTCAGCATTTTACCACAACTGTTCTCCTCTCTCGTTTCTCTTTGTTCATAAGGAGCCACAGGTTATTTAGACCTTATTTAGGCATTTTCTCATCAGACTCAGCTGATTATGGTGCGATATAAACCTTACGTGTAAAAACAGGTTCTCTGTTCTCATCTTTAACACGTCACTGCTTCAGTTTTCCCATTGTATTTAGAGTGAAATAGAATCGCAACACGGCGTCTGCTTAATCTGAATCTTTCTCATCAAATGAAGAGGTGTATTATCCTTTAGAGGTGCACCACAGATTAATGTGCAGAACTTAAATTAAACCTGTCCACATGCTGTTAAGCACACAGAAAGCATCCTTCTCCTAATGGGAGCTCATATGTCAGCATGTAATTATACCAGTAACCCTAGCAGACAAATTTAAAGAGATGAGTTAACAAATGCATAATGATTAATTATATCAATTTGAGCGGTGAAGGATCAGGTATTGAGACGTGAAAGAGGGGTAATTATGGACTGAACGGTACACTAACAGACACATATGCATACACACATCTGAAAACAGCACACCCAATGCTTCTGGCAAATGAATTCCATCCTTACCACATCCTATCATCAAGAAGCATGCTGGGTGAGACAGATGATGGGAGAGCTGGAGGAATCTAAAATCTTTCCACTGTTCCAACTCCTATTTATGAATAAGTAATGGATTTTACAGTGCATTCTCATTGCCCCTGACATTGCAAAACATTGTGCTCTGCTGCACTGTATTTCCTTTTCATGATCTTAGCAATGAGAGGAAAAAAGAAGGGAATGCAAATCGTGGCAGTGCATTGGTACTTCTCCCTTCCTGAATCAAACCCACCTTGTGGCAATGCGCATATCCATCTTGTGTTGATATGAAAGTGATGTTCAAGACATGTTTGCTATAGTTGGTGCCATAGTTTTGCCATCACGTTGAAAGGAACATTTAAAGCGGGTGCTCACTTCAGAAGGCCAAAGCGGGCAGAAAAAAAGAAAAATCTACCAAACGGGAAAGGACAAATGTCAGGGCACAGTAACAAAATCATAGAACAGAGGCTTCACATTCAAGGGAGATAGAATAACAGGAGCTTTTATAAGCTACCGAGAAATGTCAAATCTTTAAGAAACCGTTATTCCACAGCTGCCTTTGCATTGTGCAGACACATTATCTGTGTGACTGAAGGACACTTTTTATTGCTTGGTGGGTTCAGTGTGTATGTACGCGAAGGAAAAGCAGGTCTCCACTGCTGCTGTTAAAACCACATATTTAATGGAATCGAACTGTGTGAAAATCCAAAGTGGTTGACCTCATTCTGGAGGATTGATGCATTATGGGACCTTTTGATCGGAAGAGGTTTTGAATAATTTCTGTCTTTGTGGCTTAATGCTTATCAACATATCCTGCTGCCGATTAGGCTCCATTCCTGCTTTAATCCGGACAACTTAATTATACAGGAGATGTCAGACTTTCAAGGACGCTCCTATTCTGAGCGCAGTGAATCCAAGAGTGTATATTTGATGTTGTCATCATCCTATAATGCAGAAATTCCTTCTCCTGAACGGGGCATAAAGACATAAAATATACATGCATGATGATTTAATGTAATTATTTAAGTTTTTTCTCGAAGAATAACACATGATCTTTATTATGACCAAATTATATGTCATCATTAATAGAATATGATAGAGAATCTGATAAAGTCTAATAGTAAATATTTACTCATATGATTACATCACTTTATGATGAGTATGGTATTGTTTTTCCTTTCTTAATGACAGTAAAAGCCCTTCAGGACCCCCCCTGTGTTTGTCATATGTAGCTCTAGCTCAGGAAAAACATGTCTGTTGGGAGAGCATTTCTTAAAAATACTGACCCATTTCTATAGTTGTTCTCATTCAAGATCATACACTTCCCCACTTAGGTAGTAATATCCTTTTATTATTGCCATTATCATTAAACATTTAATGAATTCTAAACAGAATAATCTAAAACCTCCGGGGATTCTTCTGCTTCCATATCATATTAAGTTTATTTAGAAGGGACAATGCAAGCAATGATGCATACAGTATAAATAGAGTGCAACCATTTCAATGTAAATGGGACTTCCAACCATGGCTAATTTGCAGACCTTATCCATGGTTAAGCTCAAGCTCTTGGGGAAAAACATCGTTTTTGGGGAAAACAACCAAAGGAACAAACAGAAAAAACACGCAAAGGCAGAAAAATATACATGTGTGATGTAAACCAACGTGTGCTGTTTAAACTAATGTCTCATTGTTCACAGATTTGTTCTTTGTTTAAACCCTTTTTTTCAACCTGAGAACTGAAAGCTTTATCAAATCAAATCAAATCAAATCAAATTTATTTGTATAGCACATTTCATGTACAAAACAATTCAAAGTGCTTTACATTAAAAAAAAGCATTGCAGCAGGGAGTGCAAGAAGAATTAAAAATACATAAAAGAATATTAAAGGGATACAAGGTAGTTTAGCGGCAGTATAGCGATCTCTATTGGTCAAACTGAAATTCTACACTGTCGTAAAAATGCCCACCTGTACACATCCACTAGCTAACCATCGTGGCGAATGCTGCCGTTGTGTTATTTAGTCAGTGCAGTTAGGTCATCTGATTCACAAGTGTAGACTGCCCACGTAAGATACTATAATCAGAGATTTTCTGTAGAGAGAACTCAAGATAATGTGCTATAATACTGTTGCTGGAGGAAGTGGCCGGGGACAGGGACGTCTGGGTTTCTCTGCTCAGGCTGCTGTCCCCGCGACCCGACCCCCGGACAAGCGGCACATAATGGATGTATGGATGGACTGTTGCTGATCTTGAATGGGATTCTTCCCTCATCATGGTGTATTCGTGGAGTGATTCCTTTGTATTAGCAGACACTTACAAAAGTTACATCTTAGACAGATGCGCGCAAACACTACCAACATACACGCCGCAATAAACGCAGACTAGCTCTACACTATTCCGATTACAATCACAAATGAATCCATTTTCATTTGTAGATAACAATTCTTGTTCGGATCAAAACGCCATTCTTATTCTAATCAGGTCAGTCCGTGTATTTCTGAAGCTAGGCTACGTCTTGAACTCAGGGGGGAATTAGAGCACCGTCATCACCTGTCTCTTTGCGATCTAAAACGCAGATCACTATGGTAGATGAACAAGATCACGCTTGGAGAAATTTCACAAAGATGGGAAGTACCAACATCGAACGTTTCATATTCAGTCTGTGAAAGGCAGAATATGAAACGCTTGGTGTTCGCTCTTCAACGCAAGCGAACACATAGCTTCAACTACAGCTAGCATACAGTACCTAGCTAAGTGCCGTAAACACAAACGACTCTTCTCGCGCATCACGACACTTCAGAAGCGGGTCGCTCCTGCCGAAGTTACATATGGGATTTTCAGCATACAGACCCCTGTTGGGAGCGAGACAGGCTTCATTCGCTTACCATTGACTTGTTTAACTTTTGTTAAACTCCTGAAGGCTATAATTTTAGGTGAAAATGCTACCTAGTGCTCCTTTAAGAGAAACAAATAAAATCATTTAAATGAATTTAAAAACAGGCAACAGTCTAGATAAGTTAAAAGATATTTCATGCATAGACACATGAGAAAAGAAATGTCTTTAACCTGGATTTAAAAATGTCTACATTTGGTGAAAGTTTAATCTCCACTGGCAGTTTGTTCCACTTATTTGCAGCATAACAGCTAAATGCTGCTTCTCCATGTTTAGTCTGGACTCTGGACTGGACCAGCTGACCTGAGTCCTTGGATCTAAGAGCTCTGCTGGCTTTATATTCTCTGAACAGATCACAGATGTATTTTGGGCCTAAACCGTTCTGGGATTTGTAAACCATCAGCAGGCTTTTAAAATCTATTCTGTGACTGACTGGAAGCCAGTGTAAAGATTTTAAAACTGGTGTGATGTGTTCAGATCTCTTAGTCCGGGTTAAAACTCTAGCAGCAGCGTTCTGGATGAGCTGCAGATGTTTAATGCTCTTTTTGGGAAGTCCAGTTAAAAGAGCATTACAGTAATCGAGTCTACTGGAGATGAATGCATGGATGAATTTCTCCTGGTCTTTTTGGGAGAGGAAACCTTTAATTCTGTTGATATTTCTGAGGTGGTAAAAAGCTGCCTTGGTGACAGCTTTGATGTGGCTGCTGAAAGTCAGATCTGAGTCTATCAACACTCCGAGGTTACGAACTTGGTCAGTGATTGTAAGGTCCCGAGTCTCAAGATATTTACCAACGCTGACCCTCTTCTCTTTGCTCCGAAACAGAATGATTTCAGTTTTGTCTTCATTTGATTGTAGAAAATTCTCTCTCATCCAGGTGTTTACTTCCTCCAGACACTGACACAGTACGTCTGCTGGGCTGCAGTTGTCCGGTGACAGAGACACATAAAGTTGTGTATCGTCTGCATAACTGTGATAATTGATGTTAAAATTCTGCAATATCTGACCCAAAGGGAGCATATACAAGTTAAACAGAAGAGGTCCAAGAATTGACCCCTGGGGGACTCCACAAGTCATGGCCACTCGCTCAGATTCATAGCTGCCAATTGTAACAAAATAACTCCGGCCTTCTAAGTAGGACCTGAACCAGTTAAGGACCGCTCCAGAAAGTCCAACCCAGTTTTCCAGCCTGTGCAACAGGATTCTGTGATCTACAGTATCAAATGCAGCGCTGAGGTCCAACAGAACCAGGACTGAAACATTACCAGAATCAGTATTCAACCTGATGTCGTTTAACACTTTGACCAGAGCTGTTTCAGTGCTGTGATGACGTCTGAAGCCTGATTGAAAGTTATCAAGACTTCCACTTTCATTCAGAAAGTCGTTGAGCTGGTTAAATACAACTTTCTCAATAATCTTGGATATAAAAGAGAGATTAGAGACAGGTCTGTAGTTGTTCATCATAGAGGCGTCTAGAGTTCTCTTCTTTAGGAGTGGCTTAATGGCAGCTGTCTTTAGTGACTTGGGAAAAATGCCTGATGCCAGTGAGCTGTTAACAATTTGTAGGAGATCACTTTCTACTGAGGTAAAAACAGTTTTTAAAAAGTTGGATGGTATTATGTCCAGAGAACAAGTTGTTGATTTCAGCTGCCGAACTGTTTCCTCTAGGATTTTTAAATTAACAATATTAAATTGTGACATAACGTCAGAGTTATTTCTAGGTTTTAGACACAGATCAGTTTTCTTGTTTGTCTGTGTTGCGTTAATGTTTTGTCTAATTGTTTTGATTTTTTGGCTAAAAAAGTTGGCAAATTCGTTGCATTTCTCAGTGGAGAGGAGGTCTGGGTTTGACTGTTTAGGAGGATTTGTGAGTTTTTCAACCATAGCAAACAGAGTTCGAGAATTGTTGACATTCTTATTAACCATTTCAGATAAATGCAGCTGTCTGGCCTTGCACAGCTCATTGTTAGAACTACGCAGGCTTTCTTTGTACAGCTCATAGTGAATCTGAAGCTTTGTTTTCCTCCATTTACGTTCAGCTTTCCTGCATTCTCTTTTCAGGTTTTTGACCGTAGTGGTGTTTCTCCATGGGGTTGTCTGTTTGATCAAGGTGCTCTTGATTCTTATCGGTGCAACAGCTTCCATTACATTAAAAATTTTCAAGTTAAAATGATCCAGCATTCCTTCAACTGACTCTGCGTTCATTGTTGGTAACATAGCTATGGCCTCCCTAAACTGAGCACTTGTTTTCTCATTGATGTACCTCTTCTTAACTGAGAAGCTGGTTGTTTGAACATTCTGAGTAATATGTAAATCAAATAAAATACAAAAATGGTCAGACAAGGCCAAATCAATAACAACAACAGAAGAAATATCAACACCTTTAGAAATGACCAGGTCCAGAATGTGACCTCGAAGGTGGGTTGGTTCTGTTACATGTTGCCACAAACCAAACATGTCCAGCACAGAAGAAAATTCTTTGGCATTACCATCCGTCATATTATCCATGTGAATGTTAAAATCCCCGGTCAAGATAAAATGATTAAAATCAGTCGAAATAACAGAAAAGTTTGTCCCATTGTGAGTGAGAATCCCAAGAGATAGCTCCCTCTTCTTATATGTCATCTTTTAATGGCCTAACATTTTATGCTGCTTCGACCCCTGGTTTTAGCTACTCTTCTCACAAAAAGGTTCCAGTGTCTCAAAGTGGTCATGGGAGCTGACGTCATCCTTCCATAAGAACAAAATACACACACAAAAAAGCTCATGTACGTTTGATATTTGTTCTGATCTGTTCCTTACCAGAGTCAGAGGGATAGCAGCTTTATACAGTGCAGCCCAGTTTGTACCTATGTGTTACCCTTCAAACAAAAATTATCCTTATTCAGTCTCAAGTCTTCATTAAGAGTCATAAAACCCTATGTACAGTATACACCTATTTTTTTCTAAACTTGCTTCTTAGATTTTCCAAGCACTCTGACAGAAATATCAATGATATGATAAAAACCGACACTGTCACACTCCCAGTTATGGGTAATACGTTATTACCAATGTCACGATATCGCATTGTACAATTTGTTACCAAAAATGTGTTTGCTAATAAGACGATGACGCCTTATGGCATTACTGTGGCAGTTTATCATTGTAGATATCATCTTGATACCATCAAGATTAAAATGCTAAATTTCTTCACCATCTTCATAGAGATCCTACTATGACGATACCATTTAAATGCCACTGCTTCCAGTACACAGATGCTTTTAAATGATAACACATTTCATTCCTGCAGTGTGGCTAAAACATGTTTGCAGACTACAGTCCTGCAAAGTCTGAGCAACTACTTTTGATATTCTACTGTTTCCTGATAATCAAACCTTAATTTTGTAAAGCGTACAACATAGTATAACTAGGTTTATAAGCTATGGTTTTATTTTTGTCTGTTCCTCCCTTTTGACTGTTTAATTACACTGTAAAAACAAGGTTCATATTGGTACAATTTAACCAAAAGATCAATTGTATTTCTCGTGATTTCTTTCCAATTTACAGGCTAACTGCTATCTCCTTCTTTTGTTTAGCCTTGCTTTGTTTCACAGTGCCCAAGTATCCTGAGAATCCGTATTTGATTGGTACTTGATTCATAATAACACTGTGAAACAAAGGCTGCAATAAACCTGCTGCTGCCATCTGCAACAGTCACAGCAGGTGCTGTGTGAGCATGGGATTACCTTGAATAATATGATTAACGATTCCCTGTCCTGAAGATAAAATTGTATTATAACACCATGAAAAAACAAAAAAACCTAGTGTAAGTTGCTATAGCAACAAACCTTTTCCCTGTGTGACTGTTTTCGTGTGAGTAGATGTTGCTTTGATCGGATAGCTGGTGATGAGTTTAAGTGTGCTGCAACCAGAGGGGGAATTCTCCCTCTGGGAGAAAGAAGCTTTCAAGATTGCAATCAACACTCTTCTAATCTGTTCATATGATTATTTCATTGCACAACATTTAAAAGATGTAGGTATGCGAGAAAAGGCATCTTTCTCCCGTTTTTACTCAGGGCTGTTGTCTTACATGTTGAATTTTTGGACTGAAGTATGCCATCAATATGGATGTAAAGCTCTATACAAACTCAGGTATTTTCAGATATTCAGGTTAGATGATGAATTATTTACAGACATTGTGAAATCTAAAATGGTGTCTTTAAATAATTCATCTTACATTCTTACAAGTTTCCTAATGTAAACCAGTGTGGACATTGATTGCTATCACTCATTCATACTGCAGTTAGTTATAAAATGTGCATTTAGAGTCAGCCTAAAGGAGCTCTAAAGGTGTTTTTCACACACACGATAAGCTCTGCTGCAGCAGGTTAACGCTGATGTTTTAAAGGTAGAAGCAATTTTTTTCTGCTTTCCATAAGGGTGATCGCTCACTTTACACCTGTGTGTGTTGCCATAGGGATACGTTGTGTGGTATTTTCACCTCCTGCGTAGCGTGTCTATGCTTGTGGTAGTATGCAAGCATTTGTCTCCGAGAGTAGACATATATATAGAGACCTGCAGCAAATATCGTTTTTGGTCTTAAAAAAAGAATTTCTTATGCTACATGCACAGGCACAGCCATCGCATGGCTTTGGCTTTAAATAAAGAGCTGTTTTTCAGTGAAAGCTTTGTCACAATGTTTCAACTTGCCCACATATGTTATATTCTTCTGAATGTTGTTTGTTATGTGATCAGTTTCTGAGGAGGTTCTTCTTTGTGTTTTCTTTGTGGTTTCAGACATTTTAGCGATAACCTTAGCAATTTGTTCAGTTAAAGGGGATAGAGAATCAAAATCATCTTTTTCACGTTTTTGGTGTTAGTTCTAGTGCCAGCAAGTGTCAGAACCTCTGTTTCAAGTACTCCCCTTTTTTGAATATCCCCCAGAAAAAGTGCCAATCCGTTTTTGTGAAAAAGTGACGTCACTTTTTCAGCAATCACCCCCCCCCCCACACACACACCCAAATCCACAGCCACCCCGTTTCAGACACGCCCCTTCGGCAAGAAACAGGAACTGGTGAGCCTTCCAAGGCTGTGAAAGCGGACTACGATCGTTACATATTCTTCCCCCGGAAAGCAATGTTCGCGATCAATGGCTTTTATTTATTTTTAACAGCATCCCCTGTACATACAACCGCCGACTTTTCCTTTGCGCTGCGCATTTCACGGAGTACAGTTTCACAAACCTTGCACGATTCCGAGCAGGCTTCAGTCGGAATTTTGGTCAGTCGAGGGTCAGTGTCGACAGGGACAGACACAGACAGCAGCGAGTTGTGTGCTCCGCTGAGAAGCTGATCGGCTGCAGCCTCCCATCTATCCATGACCTGCACGTCTCCAGGACTATGGGGCGAGCAGGTCGGATCACAGCTGACCCTTCTTTATTTGCACCACTCCCCTCGGGCAGGAGGCTTCGGTCCCTTCGGACCAGAACCTCCCGTCACAAAAACATTTTTTTCCCCCTTGCAGTTGGACTTATGAACACTTCATAATCACCTCATAACCTGCCCCAGTCACTTTACCATCATTAAAATTGCACTAATGAAGCTGCACTGTTGTTGCTCTGTATATTGGATACTGTGTATTGTTGTACACACCTTGTACATTTTATATTCATATATTTTTATTCTTTATTTTTTATTATTATATCCTATGTTACATGTTTGCACCTTACGCCGCAGCAAATTCCTAGTTAGTGAACTCTGTTCACTAACAATGGTAATAAAACAAATTCTGATTCTGATTCTGATTCTGAACAAAATCAACCCCAGCAATCATTACAGCCTGTAAGTATCACATTTTATTTTGTTTTAAATGTGTGTTGTACCATATTCCTGTTGTAAGAATTGCACGTTAGCTCTGGCTTGTTCATCTAAAGGGAATGAGCTTTCTTTTCAGTGAGAGCAAGGGCAGCCAATCAAGCAACGGCAACCGAATAGCGCCAACACCTACCTGCATTTCATAATGAGGTTGCCAGATAAGCTCTGAAACGACGCCAATAAGGGCAAACGACACATTCTAAACCCAGCATAGTAACATAGCTGTTTCAGAGAGCCTTTTAGGGAGGTTCTGAGCCATTACAGACCCAACCAATTTTTTTTGGGCTACATATCACATCACAGAACAAGGATTAATGCCCCATTCAACCTTTCTCTATCACCTTTAAGTAATGATTTTGTCAGTTATTTTCCCCCCACTTTGTTTGTTTGAAGTTATGCTCATTATTAGTTATGCTTCTTTATTATAGCACCTTTTATGTTAGCGCTCATTTAATTTTAATTTTGAGTTATTATTGTGAAGCAAATTATATTCTTTGGGATAATACTATGTGTGGTAAATTATCATCATATTCCCAATAATTTTTTTCAACAATTTTGTGGCACAAATCTGCAAAAAACAACCACAGCACTATGGTGCAAGTTCTCGATAGGATTTAAGTCAGATGAGGACAGGGGCACACTCTATAATCTGTGATCCCTTTAGGCATTTACTGCCTAAGAAATCACTGGAGTACATATGTCAGAGCATTGTCCTACCTAACAGTAAGTGGACAATGAATTACAAATAAAGCAAATTCAGACATATGCATGGAAACTTTGCAAGGGACATACAGATAATAGGTGTTTGAAAAATGTTAAAAGACTGGGACCTATGTTGCACTGAGTTGTGCTGTTACTGTGTTAAACTGCTTTTCATTCATTTTTTTGGGGTGAATCAGTACCGACTCCATGACGCTATCTGAGTCGTCACCAACTCTAACACTTATTTCTTAAAAACACCTACTACAATGCCTGGTCTCAAACTAGGCAACCATGCCCTCAGCTGTGCAGGTCTATCCAACACCTAGCAAGTTAAATGTTTTGCCTTCATGAAGAAAAATGTATCCTCCCTGGTTGGATTAACTTTGTGGAGAACAAAGTTTAAACCAAGCATCACAGACGTTTGACAGAATTCGTACGGATGCAATGCGTCGACGGTTGACTGTGGGCAGGCCTGACTTCTGGAATTATCACGTGATCAGACATGCGATCTGGCAGCTTGAAATTTCTTAACTAGTCTCAACTTTTCACTCCAAGCTACACAAATAAAACCTCCCTGACCAAGAATTCCATTTAGCAACACAAGACTTTCTCCAATTCAAAGTGAATGAGAAGTGAGATGAAGCCTGTGTGTACGTGTGGATCTTGCCTATAGGCTGCTGACCTATTTTGTTGAACCAGTTACGCTCAGAGAGTGGGGTAAAGGGCTTAGTTAATGGTTGTCATACCACAGTAAGTGCATTTATTTGCAATTAAACACCACGGATTAAATTGGAAAACTACCATTGCCACACCTTGAAGGAAAGGGGGCAGCACACCTGTAGTTACAGTTAATGGAGCGAGTACGGTTAATTGATGCTCATTGATTTTGTGCAGAGCCATAGTGAGGAAGAGCTGAGGAGTGTCAATTAGTGCTCTCACCAGAGACACCCCCAGAATCTCAGGGCAGAGAACCCTGCCTATGTTCTAATGATTCTGAAACCTAAATTTATGTACGTGGTGTTTCATTTTAATTGTTTTAATCATTCCACTTGACTGAGCGGAATGATGGGGGTTTGTGAGACATATTTCTTTCAAAGGGCCAACAGAAGCCACATGATAATTCCTACTTTACTCTGACCGAACCCAAAAAGGGCTGACTCATTCTCAATTCTAGCAGCTCACACCCGCTCTTCCATGTTGTTGGCAAAACTGAAATGTGACAGTTCTGAAATACAGTGACAGTGGGGGACGCAAGCACCTATTTTTTTAATTTCTTTCAAGTCAGAACGCGTTCAATTAGCACCTTTGCTTCACTGTGCGTTTCTTGTAAATCTGTTGACACTGAATTGTTATTTCAAGAGTGTTGCATCTGTCTAGGAGGCATTTTACAACTTTAACATGTTTTTCGTATCTGATAAATCCTGTGTTGGTTGATTTTTAGTTGAGGTAATGAAGCTGCCTATTATACACACCTAAAAAATAATGAAGGCCACACCCAGCAAAGGTCCTCTTGAGTTTGATGAAATCAAATAAGCGTTTCAGTTTTTATAGTTTGGAGTTCAAAAGTGTGCACAGAAATAAAGACAAGGTACCAATGTTCACTCTGCTTATGCATGCAGTATGTCGCTGCTACAAGACCATTTAATATTTTATTGACCTTAAAGATTACTGAATTTTGACGTACATTTCTGACATAATGCGTAACGAGTGGCAGGAATATGAACTACAGAGGGTTTCATTTTTCCGTGATCATTTGAAAAAAAAAAACCTGACACGTGCAGTAGGAATGGATCATGAAATACAGCTTAGGCAACCGCAGACAGGAATGCTGATCTGATGATGACACGTGGGAAATCATTGAGGGGTTCACCAAAGACCTAACTGGTCATTCTGGTAACAAAGGCTGTATAATAAAGATGTCCATCTGATTAAGAAAGCTGAAGCCAAGGCAAAAGTCCCTTAAACTTGCATTCTTTTTAAAGCTAACAGGGGGTATTGCCTCTCATTTCAAGTCAAACTGCTTATCATTTCAGTTATTACCTCAGTAAAACATTTTCTAATGAGTTTAAGATCTCACATCAAACTTTCTGTCCTCCAATTTTCTGTGTCCTTATTACTAATTCTACTATGCTTGGAAATATTGAAAATAAGGCATTACGTTTTGTGTATTTATTTTTTTTCAGCATCACAAAACAAAAAAAAGCAATTGTTAATGTCTCTGTATGGAGGACATATTTTTACATCCTCTGAATATCAATTTCATTGCCTTATTTCGATATAACTTACTTGTGATGGTGTATTTTTTACGTTCACGTCATTTCAAAAGCCAGTCATGTCATAATCTCTCTTCGCGAGAGACACAGTTCTATGATTTCATTATGCCACACGAGTCTTTTTTAGTAAGTAAAGTGAAAGAGTTAAGCCACTAACGCAGTATATCAGCTTGCTCTGAGCTTTCTTTAATGCCTTCATCATGATGGTAAATTTTTATGTTGTCTTCCCTGACCACAAAAAGACAAAAAAAGACAAACTTACTCCCATCCAGAGCGCTACATGTAGCGTAAACAGAACACAGTAATTTCAAGAGCTTATACTTTTTTGGTGTCATGCTTTGAATCCTAAGCTCTTGAGCCAGACAGCCCCCCCACCCCCCTTGTGTCATGGTGTTGGAGCAGAAAATCTCTGGCTGTGAACAGTAACTGCATGAAAAGTCTGGGCCAAAACATCTGTGACTTCTCCTAAAAATTGCTGGTGTTCATTTGTGAAAAAAGTTTAGAACAACTTCGAAGTCACCTTGTCTTTTCCCACCGCTGCCCTCTTAGTTATCAGGGTCAGCTTATCAGATCATTTTACCAGATAAGCAGCTAGATTTAGCAAGGGTAGCTTCCACTGACCTCAAAATGGTGTATTCCTGTGCCACAGTAACATCACAGTGGTTACATCCATCATTTATTTATAGCTTATGGTTGGCATCAAATCACACAAAAGTCTATGCAAAAGTACTGGAAATATTTGACTCATGGTCACAAATAACAACAAATACAAATACTGCAGTTATCAACCAAATCATCAAGAATTAAACTCTGGGGACAATCTTTCATTTTAAAGTTTCTATGATGCCTCGGGAGATGATCTCATCATTTGATAGTGTTCATGTTAAATTTGCTATACATTTTCAGTTAATTTAATGTAACACAAAACTTTAAACATATCACTAATGATAAAAATTAGAAAGCTGTGCTTGTGGGCATATACTGTAAGAAGAATTTGGTACATTTTAAAGCTGCTGATTGTCGCGTTGTTATGTTATTATGACACCTTTCAAATTAATCTTGAGGCATATGTTTTTAAATATAGAAAGTTAAACAATCCTTGTCAAAATTCCTGATGTCTTTAAGCAGTTGGCCGGACAAGTTTGACATGTGCCTTGGGAAATCTGGGTAATCTTGGCTGTCAGCCTACAATAGCTTGTCAATTATCCAGTCAGCAGCGAACAACTGAAGTTTGTTCTTACATAAATTGATACGAGCTTCAGCAGAAATGCCAGAGCTGACACATTATGGCAGAAGGTCGTCTCACTCCTTTTGGCTCATTAGCAGCTGTGTAGCTGTGCAGTACTTAACATAAGGAGCATCTTGAAAGGAGTGTTTTGATGCACTTGCCACCAGCCCACAGTACACAGCCTTCAGCAAATAATGCTTCTCAGTGTGGTTAATGAGCAAAGATATGAATGGTCAAATGCATTTAATGCTGAGGCATTGGGTTGCCACTCTTTGAAGTGCTGCTTTTTGAATACTAATGTTATTCATGACCTATTTGCTTCTTTACTTTATGGAAATTCCTGATGGCCTTGGTGCCCGGATGCATTCGTGGAGGGTGCGAAGATGCTGCAACAGCACAACAATATGATTAATAGGGCTGTATTTTTGAATAACAATCAACAAAGTCGGAGTAGCGTTGCATTCACAATTCTTTTGGATGCCTGACTAGTTGTAGGAACTTAGCATCAAAGTCAGGATCTCATTATGTTGTAACAAATATAAGTCTGGGTGAAGACATTTGTTTGACGTTTGAATATGGCAGGGCTCCCTGGGGTTCAGAAGATGGTTCCAACACCCCCACCTTGCCATCTGTCCGAGTCCATTGTAGCTTGTTGTTAAACCCACGGGGTTGCTCACAGGGAAGAGAGACAGAAACACAGGGAAGTGCTTTTAGGAGCCACAGCCCACCCTTGGTCTGTCACGAATGCTGAGGATAACAACACAATCTCTTTATGCCTGGAACTAAACATTACTGTAAAAGTTATCTTCAAGTTTAACTTTGGTGGTCTCTGAGTTGCCAGCAACTTTTTTTCAGCATTTCTCTTGAGGATGCTTAAATGACCTTATATAAAGATGATTTGTGAACCGCAAAAACAATCATGAGAGAAGGATAATATTCAGATAGTACTTAGTTCCACTCGGAAGAGCCCTGAAAGAAGAATAATTTAGGTGCACAAAAGCCTGTGCCGGACATCCCAGGGTCTATTTGGAGGTGAATCATGTGTTCTGCTTAAAATTACGAAGCCAGATGCCAAAAAAGCATGTGGAACTGAGGGTCACAGCAATAATACGTTTCTCCTGCCAGCCCACATATCAATTCTACTGCAGGTTCCAAAAAAAAAAAAAAAAAAAGGAAATGTATAGCACCCTAGTTTATACCTAATGCCTAAATGTTAGCTGTGGCTTAGTTTAGTATTCCCAAATCAAATAATGACAATGAGCCTTCAGTCTCAATTGCAAAGGTGTAGCACTCTCACAAAACAATTTATCACACATGAAAACACATCAGCTGTGCTGCTATGCACATTGCATCCCTGGGCACAATAATGAGATAAGAGGCTGTTGTTGTGGCCGGTATTTTCTGCAGTGCCCACAATAACATTTCTCGTTATCTTTTAATGTTGTATTCAGGATTTCTGAAAGTCTGTCAAAGTTCTTCTTTGGACATTGGCTGCTTTTCGCATTTTCAGTCTAGTTATACTTGACATTTTCAGGGGGGGGGGGGTGTTTTTGTTTGTTTGTTGAGACACATCACAATGACCTATGAATCACTGGAGCACATAAAAGGCGCCTAACTGAAGGGATGTTAGAGAGACGACTTAGCAAAGAACCAATTTTGAAGTGTATATTCAGGCGCTCTCTGTCTAGCACCCTGTCACAGAGACACATAATTTGTTCCCATTTTCTTTTGTTGCATCAAGAAAAAAGAAACAAGATAAACAAGCCAAAGATAACACAGCTTGACAGGCAAAACACAGTATTTCTACACCCACAAGGTGATTCCCAAAGAGCTATTCGCTGGAAACTTGGCATATTTTAGCATTGTATTTAACTTGTCCTTAAAGATTTGGGACAACGGGGCAAGAGGATGTTCATGTTTGCACGTTTCACTAAATCGCTGCAACTTTTTTGTCCATTTCTCGAGCTATACATAAAGAAATGAGAGGTGACCCAAGACTTGTGCTTATGTGGTTGCTCAACAATTCAGATTAAACCCTATGCAATCTGACCACAGAAACTTGATAATATTAAGAAGTCAATTTAATTACGACCATGTTTATTTGCTCTTATAAGAAATGCTTCTCTGTGAGGTTATTAAAGGAGAACTGCGGTATTTTCAACATTAAGCCTCTTTTCTGAGTCGTCTGCAATGTTTTAGAACCCCCCTCACCGCTTTTTTGATGTTTACTGCTGTCTCCAGTATTTGCCTAATTTTGATTCTTCTCAATCTGCTTCAGAATGGCAAGTCATGTCCTAAAAGGTCCGTAAAAGCACAATAAACGTCCGTTTTCAAAATAATCAACTCACCGGAGTGGTTACTGGTGTGCACTGGTAATCCATATCAAATTTCGTTGCGAAAAGTTGCTTCTGTTGTGTTTTATTTGGCAGCTCGTTCATGCTCGCACTATTTTCTTAGCGGTGGCGGAGTAATATCAACGAACATCCAGTACAAAATGTCAAATAAAACACGACAGAAGCAACTTTTCGCCACGAAATTTGATATGGATTACCAGTGCACACCAGTAACCACTCCGGTGAGTTGATTATTTTGAAAACGGACGTTTATTGTGCTTTTACGGACCTTTCCAGACATGCGCATGACTTGCCATTCTGAAGCAGGTTGAGAAGACTCAAAATTAGGCAAATACCGGAGACAGCAGTAAACATCAAAAAAGCGGTGAGGGGGGTTCTAAAACATTGCAGACGACTCATAAAAGAGGCTTAATGTTGAAAATACTGGAGTTCCCCTTTAAGCAAATTATTCATAATTCACATTTTCTTAAATTCTCAAATAGTCTGCCAGACACATGT
Source organism: Odontesthes bonariensis (assembly GCF_027942865.1). NCBI lineage: Eukaryota > Metazoa > Chordata > Actinopteri > Atheriniformes > Atherinopsidae > Odontesthes > Odontesthes bonariensis. Next base: position 20,297,156 of record NC_134517.1, on the reverse strand, counting down.
TGCACAATTTTTTATTTTTTTTTATAATTTAAGCAGTTTTTTTTACTTTCACAGACAATTAATCTCATGTTAAATGTTTCCCTTTAATCTGACCAGAGGGAATGCAGAGCAGAAAGTACATAAACTCATAGAGATTCAATTCAGTAGTGCAACTTTTTAATGTTAATTTTCAATCCTTAAATACAGACATAAAAACAACTGGTCTCCACGACAACACAAACATTTGACAGGATTCACTGCTACTTGTGAGAACAGGGTGCACATTTGAATATTAGCAGGCGAGTGGTTAACCACCTTCCCCCAACTGTCGGTGTGATTTTATGAGATGGTCTGGAGGGAAAAGAAGGAAATAAGAAACAGTGAAGCAGTGGCTGGATTTAAATTTAGGCCGCCACAGTACATGGGCAATCTGCAATAGTCCTCTCACACATCATAGCACTTCAGTCAGCAGCCTCACAGCCAAGTCTGAGTTACCTCAGAGGAGTAAATAAGTGAATTGTGACACATCCGGAAAAAAACCCGAAAAACAAACTTGTCGAAATATTTTTGTTCTGGTTGTTTAAACAATGTGTTTTCAACATTAAGCAGACGACATTTTAAGCAGAAATATGGAATCCTGGCTTACGGTTGTGTTCCGTCAGTGTAAAACGATGCCCTTTCAAACTGTCTCTGATCTTGAGTGTGGCACTATTGTTCAAGCAAGGCGGCTTTTCTGTAGTGTGATTTCAGTCTCTCCTCACTCTCTCTCTCAGCTGAACGAGCAAACAAAAACAGGCGCCTTTCAGGTCACATCTTTTTCAAATCAGCAGGAGACACTGTTCATGCTGGTGTGCTTCATTCCTAAATAAATCCACCATGAGGCAAACGTACAAGCATAAAGGTTTACTGTTACGGTGACTATTTTATCACTTCATTACAATTGTTATATGTTAGTTATCCAGGCCCATTTGTTGTCACTATGAATTACAAGCCAACACATATGCCTGCCTGTTGTCGCAGTTATAGCTACACTTCAGGCTAAGGCACAGATAAGGACACACTCTTGATGTGCTGGTGAGCACTGAGTGAAAAGGCACAGATAAAAGAGAATGGATATCAGGCAAAGGCATAGGTTAATGCCACATGAGTAACTCTGCAGGGCTGCCTAAACAGGGCACAGTATGCTAGTGATTGAGGGTGGAAAAACCCAGCAGATCCTTTTGAATCTGGGAGAGCTATTCATTTGTCTTGCTAATGGTAAGAAATCTCATAGAATGATATTATGCATAGAGCTAGCAGATATTGTTATACAGAGCATTCAGGAGCTTAGAAAGCCTCTTATAAACATCAATTCACTGTAATGACAATATAGCATTTTATTATGCCCGTTGCTTAAGCTTTCCTCTTTTCTAGATGTGAAGTATCATTCTCGTGTTCAGTGTGAGTACTAGAAATGGGAGGATGAGGAAGGATTTTGTCATTTTTCTCAGGTTGGCAGTCATAAGCCTGGATAAGCCCTCATAAATATTAGTGTCTCTTGCACATACTGTTTTCTGTTGTTGCAAATATACTTGCCAACATTTAGCAAATGCCTCTCTCTGGGTTTTTAAATAACATCCTATCCCAGAAACATGTAATTTTTTTCCTCCACTGTGTGATACAGAGGACATTGTCCTGAGTCAGGACTCCTGACATACATTATTTACAAGCAAACTGGACACAGATAAATGGCAGTTTATGCCCAAGATGTAGCACATCAATTATTACTGAAGACCTTTAGTTTGGTGCTGAGTTGTGTCGAGGCTTTTGAAACAAAAATGTTGAAAGACGAATAGACAGGATGAAGGTATTGCCATGTTGCTTGGCTGAAGTCCTTGAGGCAAGCGTGAATACACTGTGAGTCAATAATTTATACACTCAGACTCACACATACAAGCGCGTACACACACACACACAAAGTGAGAAGGAGAGAAACGCAGCATCGCCGCACAGGGAAACAGAAGACTGAAAAATCTTCAGGGACTGAAACGAAGTCTAAGACTAACAACGGAAAACCATACGTGTATGACAAGATGAAAGATTTCCATTCTTCTCTTCGCAAGAACTGAAATGTCTAGAGGGTTTGAAACAGTCGCATTTCTAACGCTCCGCTTGCACGATAGAAGATAGTAAGCGTTTTTCCTTTGGTGAATGCTTACAGTTATATGCCGTCTTCGCACTGCCTGACACATCCCTTCAAGCTTACATAATGTAGATCTGCCCTAATTTTCTTCTCCCATGCAAAAGTGGAGTTTTCAAGCAGCTGAGAAACACAACACCATCAATCTGACAAACAGAATGAGTCAAAGGTGATCCATGGTTAATGGCCTTAATAAGAAGTGGCACTTTGCAGACACGGATCCTGTGTTTTGTCTGTAATCCCTATATCTAATGTGGAAAAAGATGTATCAAGCCCCCTTCTGCCTGTTACACACAATGTGTACAATTTAGGCGAAGGAAAACGAAAGTAAGCTGATATATTTGGAAAACTCTGAGTTACTCATGTTTTCAAACTGTGCTGGCATCGTACCTTTTGCACTAGACATTTTTATTGTTTCTGTGTATGTATCAGGTAATTGGATGTTTCCATGGATACGAAGCATCCAGAAAGCTATTTCTGAGAGAAATAAGTGTCTGCACACATACGCACGCAGATGTGTTCATGCTGCACAGCAACAGTGAGGTCAAGTTATATTTCAGTATTGAATAATTTTTTTTTTTTGTGTAAAACCAACACATTTCGTAACTCCGTTTTGCAGTTCTGCCCAAGGCCAGCCTGTGCAGCTGTTTGAACACATGGGCCATCACTTAGGCATCTCACTTATGTGATAAAACCAGACTGATTGTTCAAGTTCTAAATCAATCCTGGTATTAATATGTTTCACAAGCTTTCCAGGTGTTTCCATTTGACAAACTGAAATAATGACAGTGGCTTGAACATTTGTCCAAGATTTCATTTCACCAAGGCTCAGAAAAATGCCATTGGGTTTGTGAAACACTTCTGTCCTTACTGTGCTTTATGACATTTGCTGCACAGAACATGGTTCAGAGTGAAGGAAGGCAAATACAACAAGATATCAAATTAATGCAAGTTTTATTCATCAGCTAACAACTAAAGAAACAGCACACGGTAGATATATTCATCCCACATATTCCTAGTTGTGTGTTTTTGAAATAAGAGATCAGATTTTTGCTTTTCAAAGATGGTGCCAGTTTGCATGAAAATGCTGATGAAGTGTTCTATTTACAAATCAGAGTTCGACACAGAGGATCGCTGCCTCATAGGAAAATCAAGAGAAGCAAACAAAAGCAAACATGAGAGCTGGAATTAGAATAAGACACTGACTTCACCTCCTCTTTGCAAATTGAATATTTACGCACATTCTCACGAAAGTCACATTTGAATTCAACATGTTTCTGAATAATCAGTTGTAACAAAAAAAAAATAAAAATGAAAACAATCTGCATTTTGTTAACACCAGTCTGGATGAAAAATACACATTACAATGTGCTGTTATATACAGTATACACTTTCCAAAATCTTTCAATTACAGATTTGCCAAAATCTAAACACTGAATGGAAAAAAAAGATAAATCAAGCAAAAGATTAGAAACTTTTCCCAAAATGTTTTCCAATGGAACTTTTCCTACTTCATCCACATAATTTGCCTTTTTGTAATGTACCGCTGAGTCCTCTGTTGCATCGATTTTAAAGTACAAAAGTAGCATCACATTTATAAAAGAATTGAGAACAGATACAATCAACATAATGCCAGCCATTGTTCACAACAAAACATTGTGTGTGCATCAGTCTGTGCATGTTTGCAGGTTTAAAGTGTGTTCACCACTAACTTCACAGAAATATATTGATGGAAACCATACCTGTGGAAGGAAACACCATGCATCACTGTGATGATACATTTATTTTGTTCTGATGAATATCAAAATGGCAGAAGCAGGTCATGTCATCACAAAATCGCTCATGTAAAAGGCAATAAACCAAGATTTCATCCTTGATTAACAGCATGACTAATGCTGCAGTGTAATACTTGGTGACAGGCAGACGGGGTCCAGATACACTGTGTCCTCTAATTGGCTAAGTTAAGATGACGGGTTTGGTGCATAATACTGCATAAGATGAGAATGTATTCCCCGTATTCAACTCTCAGGGAGGTCACATGTCTTGGCTTACAAACCAGACAATTTGTTTGAATGCATTGTGCCTGGATAATGTGCTTAGTTTCCTTTAAAGCAACGATTATTTTTATACATAAAGATATCTCTACTCATTTAACTCCTGTACTCATTACTTTTCAATCTAAAAGCTACAGACTTTTACATATCTTAATACTGTTACGCTATCCACTTATGTCCACCTAAAAACAGAATTTACTGATTGAAGTTGGATTGCTAGATTTCAGAATGATCGAAGACCCAACATGATAAAACAATGGCAAGTAATGAGTTAGTACTGTTGTTTTCCCTTCATGCAACACACATAAATCTCCCTCGGTGTTCCCCTTGAAAGTACAATATATTAAGTTTTAAAAATAAATTAACCATCCAAAATGTGGCACAGAGGTACCACTGAATATTTTTGTGCTAGTGTGCTAAATTTCAAATGAGCAGTTGGTAATGGTTTTATTTACTATCATTTGTGTGGGAGTTGGATGGTGACTGATGAATTAGTTGTGGCCAGTTGCACAGATTGTCTAAGTACCATAAGTACCGTATAAATCTATGCATAGTGCAACATTTTGTGATATATATAACCCTTCTTTATGCATTTATCAAACCTATTCTATGGCTCTCTATGTCTCTCTCTCTCTCTCTCTCTCTCTCTCTCTCTCTCTCTCTCTCTCTCTCTATATATATATATATGTTATATGTACTATACTATACTATATTTTGCATTAGGAAAGTGACATCATTGTTGACCAGCAGAAGTCAATAGTGCATTTTTTTTGTAAAAGTAAATAATAAATCAATACAAGAAAGAAAATCTCATTGTTCTTCTTTGTTTATACAAAAATATGCAGTTATTTAACATGTGTTTACATGGGCCAAGAACTTTTAAAGATTCTAAACTGGATTTCAAACAAATGAATTTTGATCTATCATAAAGCAACAAACAGGCCTGCCTCAGTGTCAGTGCCATGTTTTGCATCGCTTACACATGAAAAGTACAAGGATACAAGGGTTGTTTCTCATGCACGGACCGCATCGATATCAAACAGCAATAGTAACAGCAGCCGATGTTACTCTGGAAGGTTTACTTACTTACTGCTGTGCTTGTTGTACTGTAGGAGTGTTGAGGCAAGCTGCAATACTTGTAAACATGTGACTCAAGCTTTACTTCACTTTTAAAAAGCAACACTCCAACTACTTGATAAGAAATAAGCAAGGCAGAGTTCTGGTTAAAGCACAAAAAGAACTAGGTTAGTTTTAAAACCAAACACTACTTCAGATTAAAAAAAAAGAAAAAATCATGATCAGGTTTAATACATTGGGTCGTACTGGAAGAGTTGGACTGACTCACTGTGTTTAGACTGTGTGTTAAAATCTCCAGCTAAAGGCTTTCTCTTCTGTTCAGAAGGGACACTGTGGTTTCTGGCAAAATAGAAGTATATGCTGATGCCATCAGAAGGAGAACAGGCTATATAAATGCCCAAAAAGTATGTGTTTCAGTTCATATGAGTTTAACATAAAAGGCTGGGTCTGGGTCCCCTGTGTTGAACCAGTGAAACATTGTTATTGTTTTGGACTGTGGAGTCCCTTGTGCAACAGTTATTTTTGCACTCCAACTTTACACGATCCCCATTCACACAGCGTGTGTGAATGTGTATATTATAGAGTATATTATAGCGTGAACGTGTGAATGGGTAAATGAGAAACTCACTGTAAAGCACTTTTGTAGAACCAAGCGAAGGTTTAAAAAAGCACCACACAAGTGCCATTTACTGTTTACTTTACATTGTCAGCTCCTGTTTGGTAAATGTTTAAGCACAAAACCTTTTGGTTAGTTTCAGGAAGAGATAATTGGTCGGATAAAGATCTGTTTTTTTAAAATGGCGAACCAATCAAACACTATCGTCCTTTCTCTGATGAGTATCCAGTTTTCACATCTTTAGCAAGGCAAAACATGACACTGACACGGTGTCCTGTGTTGGACCAACAGGTCTATTACCTGCTTTGGTGTGATATTCAGCTGATTAGAATCTTTTTGTGTAGCAAATCTATTAGATGCGTTAGAACTGAAATTGTAGATGTAAGAAGATATACAGAATTAGGAGAACATGATGTACCAGTAAAATTATTCACAGGACTGCGTTTGATATATCCCTCGGGGAGTCAAAGTTTACATATCCCCTTTTTTTTCTTTTGTACACCGCTTTGGTGTCGGTACAAGAACATAATAAGGATATAAGTACAGGTTTATGTATAATGACATAAACTGCATTTGTACACATTTGTAATAAACGGATCAGAATCACAGATGCAAGGAACTTTCCTTTGATTATAACACATCTGAACACAGTACTGTTTCTAACATTTTGGTTATTTTAGGAGTTTTGAATAGCTGTAATTTTTTATTTTTAACTCAGTATAATAGCGACAACTGTACTGAGGTACTATTTCCGATTTCCCAGAGGACAGGCACTAGAAACAGTTCAGTATCCCTTTTAATTATATTGATTAGGGTTACCATTATCTTCCAAATTTGCAGACATAAATGATGACTTTATCCTCAATAATCTGTGATTTTGATGTTGCTTTAGAAGATCCCTCATAACTGCATGCATTTAATATTACCACTGAGTTGTGCATGCCGGAGGATATACAGCCAAGATGAAAGTTTCAACCTCCATTTTTACTGGAGCACAATATCCTAAATGATATAAAAGTGAAGTGACTTGTCCATAACTAAATGCAGGCTGGCTTCAGTGTGAGTGATAAATATACTAAAGATAAATATACTAAATCTGAACTGGTTCAAAATGTACGAGTTCAATTTGAAAAAACAAATTGAAAAGACAGAACTAGCAGCTATACATGTATCTCTTAGAAAAAAAAAGAAAAAGAAAAAAAAGGGTTTATTTTGGGGCAAGAGCAAGTCATCTGCACGGTTCATTAACACTCATAAAATGCAGATGATTTAGGAGTTAAAGCTCAGTCTCCCATTACTGTCAATGACACACCTCCAGGATAAATTTGATTTGAGGATGAGTCATTATAGCCCTGAATCAGTGGTTACTTGCTCATATTTACAATTAAAATCAAACTGTTCAACCACACCAATATAAAGTGTTAAGTTGCGCTTTAAAATACTTGACATCCTTTATCACAAATTTTCGTAAAGCGAGATCCCAGAAATGCATTTAGTAGCTCACAATGTACTGTGCAGGGTTGTTCTATTTATGTTTGTTTTTTTAAATATTCCTGATTAAAATCAATATGTCAAAGAAATGCATCCAACATGACCATCGTGAGGCCAAGTCCCTTAAAACTGTGTGAAAGTAGTTCGTTTTTCAAGAACCTCAAGGTAGTCTGGGTCAATGTGAAGTTTTGCCTTTAGTTCCCAGTACTCGCTCCTGTTAGGCTCTACATAAACAGTACTTGGTGCTGTGCAATAAAGTATTGTCTGTTGTATTCTTTCCGGGTGCGTATATTGATGGCTGGCATCAAAGTCTGAGGTATAGCGATTTGACGAATGCGCTCCATGCCTGCAAGGTAGTGTATTGCTGTAGCGTCTGCTCTTATTCGGCTCTAGAGAATCTCTGTAGCAGCACGACGGATCATCTTGGTGAGGGGTGGAGGGCTTGTTGAGAGGCTCCGGAGTAGTAGCACTATATTCTGAGCTTATCACATTACTGGCTGCCTCTTCATCTGGGTTACCCAGAAAAGCGCCGCTCAACTCGTCAAAGTCTCTAAATCCATCCACTGATTTGTTGTCCATTGGGTTGTGAGCAGCAGTTCGACATATGGATTCTGTCGGGGGTGGGATATACTCATATACATGTCCAGCTGACGTTCTGACTTTGGGAATGGATCCCTTTTTGTACAGGCCATATTCCATGTTAAGAGAGCTAATGCAAGCATTCATTGAGTTATTCTGCTCATTTTGACTCTTTTGACGTCTCTTTTTCATTGCCGCAAACAATCCCGCAGCCACAAACACAGACATAAGGAACATGAGGAGAAGGGCAAGAATCATCACAGATAAAGGAATAGTGCTGAGCTGAGAGTCAGAGTCTAAGGATGTCTCTATAGTGATTGTGCTGCCAGGAAAAGATTCTTCAGAGGGTGGGATCATGGAAGCAAGTATATCAGAGTTATTAGGGCACAAATTAGTTGTCTTAATGTATCTCATATCCTCCCCAGCCAGCCTCTTAGGGGAGCCACAGATAACATTATTTACTACTGTGCCAGTGCTAAGCTGCTCTAACCACATCTTCAAATCCAGTATGCTACAAGAGCAATCCCAAGGATTCTCATACAAATCGACTTGTACAAGTGCTGTTAACTGATCCAGTACGCCACTGACCGGCAGATACCGGAGATGGTTGTTGCGAAGATTTAGTCTGGCTAATGTCAATCCGTTAAATGTACCCTCCGGTAAAGTTTTCAAGAGGTTATTGTTTAAGAAAAGAAGCTGAAGTTTGGGCACGTGCTGAAAAGTGTCAGCAGTAGCCTCTTTAATGACATTGTATTCTAAATATAAGAACTGTAGGCTCTCTAATCCATAAAATATACCAGCTGTAAGACGGTCTATCAAATTCCCGTTAAGGTATAGTCTTCGTAGATGTGTCAAATCGCCAAAAGCTCTGTCATGGACACGAGCTATTCGATTGTTACCAAGATGAAGCAAATCTAATCCGGTTGCCTCCATAAAATCTGATCTACGTACCACAGGAATGTAATTCCCTGTAAGATACATTTTTTTGGGATTGTAAGGTTTGGGATTTAAGTCAGAGATTTGTTCTATCTTTCGCTCTTGGCAGTTCACATTCAGGCCAAGGTCTGAAATTTGCAGATTACAGGTGCAGGCAGTTGGGCAATCTAAAGGCACAGGAGATTTGGTCTGAAATGAAACTATCTGACCAAAATTCTGTGGTTTGTTTGATGGGACACGAGTAGTGGGCCTCGACTTTAATTTGGCTGATTGGCGAGGTCCTTTAGTAGGTCTTGATGAGGATCTTCCAATTCCAGATGACGTGAATGAGGCTGAAACTAGAGCTGGCGTGGTCCTGTAGTGTGCATCGGAGCTCAAATGTGGCAGCGGTGGCATCTCATATTCAGCAATGGCTCTCCTTGGACACAACTCTTGTTTTGAAACTTCATCAAGGTCTCTCCCATGAAGCCGAAAGGGGAACTCACAAACAACATCGCCAACCAAGGCTGTGTATGATATGCTTTCAAGCCAGGTCTTAAGTGCAATCAACTCACAGGAGCAGTTCCACGGATTCTCTTCCAGCTGCAACTCCACCACACCGTGCATGTGCTCCAAAAGACCTGTGTAGGGTAGGACTTTGAGTTGATTCCCCCTTAAGTCCAAATGAGTCAGTGGTACATACTGGAAAATATTTACAGGCAGACTTGATATTAAATTGTCATTTAGGATCAGGACCTCAAGATGTTGAAGTCTGCTAAAGGCATTTGGCTCCACGTGAGTGATGTAATTGTAATCAATTTGTAAATATTCCAGACTTTCAAGGCCAAAGAAAAACTCTTCCTTCAAGGCATCGATTTTGTTATTGTTGAGATGTAATCGTTTTAATCCATGTAGTCCATTAAAAGATCCGGCTTCGACATCAGATATTTCATTATTTCCCAGATGTAATATTGTAAGTCCATTGTACTCAACAAAATCATTGACAGATAGCTTTTTCAAAAGATTCCCAGTAAGAAGCAGATGATACTGGGAGAAGTGCACTGGGCTTATGTCTGACAGACTTGCAATTCCTCTGTTTTCACAGCCCACTGTCAGGATCCCTTCCCTCTCCTCGCAGGCACACAGTCCTTGACACATTTCTCCATAATTATTAGACATCTCAACAGTGCACACTGATGTTGCACTTAGCAAAACATATGGGATCCAAAGCTGCATTTTCCTGCAAATGATGGCCAAGCTCACAGTCCTGCTAAGGTATCCTCAACGTCATCTAGAACAACAACAACAACAACAAAAAAATATATATATATATATACAAAAGGTGATGTAAAAAGGCTGAACCGAAAGCAACTTCCACACAAGAAACTCATGAGTCAAAGGTTCATTTGTTTGCGACCCAGAGGTTACTTCGCTCTGTGTGACTGCTGAATTAAAACAGCCCAAACTAAAGAACTCCTTCAAGCAATGTAAGAAACAAAAAGCAAGGTCAGAGCAATACTTAAACACAAAACAAATGTCTAATCCCACCGTGCAGGGAAACCACATCGCATTGCTTATTTAAATTTTAAAATGTAATTAAGCTATGTAAATTACAGATGATTACGAATTAGCGTCAGAGATAAGCCAGCCTGCATAATTTCTGCCGAACTCTTGCAGTCAATACATACCTCACGCACATTGATGAAGATGTAGGCTCGTTTGGAGTCTCATCTCATATTTTTAATCCGTCAAAACGAAAAGGGAAACAGGATCTATACTACGCGAGCGCGCTGGTCCTCACTAATGAACGAGAGGGGATGAAAGAAACGCTGATCAACCATAACTGCCACAAGCTTCTCTTTCACCACCCTGTGCCGGAGGAGACAGAGCTATGACTGGTTACAAAGTTGCTTATTCTCTTTTCTGTTTCCACCCCCCCTCTCTCTCATTCTCGCTCCGTGGACGCTCGCGCACACGCGCACTCACTCGTTTGGTCGGGAGGATGTCAAGTCATTTCATGCACAAACAATCAGCTCACTGGAGCATCATGCCGAGATACATCCGCCCAAAAGATGTTGACCTACCTACTAAAAAGATGTCCCAGAAAATATCAATGATTTACCGGACCATGGCCTTCTCGTGCGCTCCAAACCCGCATGTCATGTCACTCATGCAGCAAAAAACCCCATACCAATGCCAAGTTAAATCAGCTCTTCGCAATCTGCCAATCCTGGTATGTTAAGTACCTGGAGGGCACCTGTCTGGTTCTTTCCTTTCTGCTTTATTTGGACATCTCACTCAGAAACACACAGCGTGGATACAAGGTGCCCTGCAGGTGCTTCTCTCATCTTTCCGCCAATGTCATCTCTGTCAGTTAGAGGTCAGAGGTTGTTAGGTTTTAAAGGTAACTATGTTACTTTTTTATTGCTCACAATGGTTTGTCACAATCCAGGGAGCAGCATCTTATCCTTCAGCCTTTGAAAAGCAGTACCAAGGTTCCCATGCAGTTAGTCCTGAGAAAAGCAGTTGCACGACATTTTCTGCACAATGCATGAACTCAGGGAGACTGTACCATGGTTGGATATATATCATTAAACCCCGACATGTTACCAAAGAGTGTAAGAATGCAGAGTTATGCTTTTAAATATTGCAATATCAGTCTGTTTATTTATACTTGATGGTAAACTGTGAGTCACAGACTGTGACTCAATGTCCAAACTGAATGTGTTATCACCTGGTTTTAATGAAAACCAAACAGTTATGGAATTAGCTCTCACAGAGGAATACACACAAAATGAATTATTCAGCTTACTCAATTCAATCTATCTGATCTGAACGAGTGGCAAATGTTGCATACTAAAAGTTGTTCTGGTTTAGTGGCAGAGCAAAAAGTAAAGAAAAAGACCCCTTTGTGCCCTTTTCAGCCTGATGCGTTGGCACTCATGCAAAAACATGTCAAGTATCGTTGCTTACTACTGCATCTTCGTGGAGCTATATCCATCAACCTCTCCACTTGGCTCATGTTCACATGGGAGGAGAGCATGCACATCAGGGACACTGCCTGTGGCTCATATTAAAGAGTACGAAGGCTGTGTTCATTGTGCATGAAATTCATTCGTGCCTCTGTTTTCTCTGCCCTCAGAGGTTTTGTTCCCCAGATTGGGCATCATATTGGCTACAGTATCAGCTAAACTCCTTCATTATAACACTACTTATGTACAAATTAGCACTTGTGATTGTTGTAATGTGATAAGCATATTTGGCAGCTGGCTTTTATCTGACTGGACTGAATTAGCTACCATCACAAACATGATAGAGGTATTTTCTCTTAATATTAATTCAGCATTATCTCAAATTTGGATGGGACTTTGTGTATTTGCATTTTGTTCATGCAAATGCTTATGTTTGCCTTTCTGTCAGCAAGATAATTCATCTCCATCCATGGTCACAATGTGCAGAAGGAGAGTGATTCACACACAGGCGATGCGTGATATGAGCCTCATTTAATGTCTCTCCAAGTCTTCCATGACACTGAACATAATCTTCACCAACTGGGAGCCGAAAGCAGCATCCTGCACACACACACACACACACACACACATGCGCACGCACGAAAACACACATGAAAGGAATCATCATAACAAGTGACCGAGAGAAAATTATGACAAACAATTGTGTGTTTCAAGGTCAGAAATACATAAATGGAGTTGGAGCCATGCCACAGAGGATGATGGGTAGCACTTCTGATTTATGTTCCATGTAGATGGCATTGCACTTTGTTATTTGTGTCCAGCTGGAGCATACATAGATAGTCAATGTCCAAGTAGACTGCTCTGCCATTGTCTTACAGGATAGGCTCTGACAGACCTTTATTACATCAGACTTGATCTAAAAATACAAGCATGTAGACAACCCTTAGCTTTTTAAATGTTTTATTCTTTGGTGCATCCTGCGAAGGGTTTCACAAAAACTCTAACAGTATACTCAGAATTTTACTCTCTGGAGATCACATAAAAGCTTTCCACCTTATATTAAGATTATACATTACAACATTCCATGTCCCCATTATGATTTAAATGGGTTATTCGGATGCCTAAAATTAATCCACATTATTCAGTATCGACTTGTATTCTTTTAGGCATTTTAGAAGATAATGATATTTTCACAAATGCAAATGCAGTTACAACTTATATGCTGCAGACCCTGGACATTAACTATAATGTAACACTGATGAATGAAAAAAATATGAATAAAGTTATGTCACAAATAATCTTTCACATTTACTGACATGCTACAAAACAACAGGATTGAAGAAAAGCAGCCATATAAAATGCAGATAAATCTTTTAAAACTTGAGCTTTACTGAAATGTATGTACAGCATTGCAGTTCTGCAACAGGCAGCTCAAACCTTGGAGTAAAAAGGAACTTGTCAGAGATTTATTGAGATTTATGCAGTTACAGGGGGACTTGATGGGTTAAACACTGGCCCACTTTAGAGGCAATTTAGTATGTCAGGGTAGGGACAAATTACCTGTGTGGTTGATTGTAATTTTCTTCTTTTTTTTTCTGATGAGATGGTCAGATGAGACTTGTAAAGGCCGCCTCAAAGCAAGTGACAAGAAACTGTGGGCATCGAGGGCAGAGTGTTGCAGATGGCCTGACACACTGCATCATTATTAGATAATGTACTGAGGGTCAGCTAAATGACAGGGGCAATAAGTTACAGGGCATGAAAATCAGCCATGGATACATTTTTAACAACAGGCAGTCTGCATAGATGTCTCTGAGGGTAACTCTAGCCTTCCTCAAGGAGGTGAGGGAGAAAAATCCGTTGCTTACATGGTCAGCCATCACGACTGACATCTCACATGCTCAGCAAGGATCCCTCAGTGCCTCGGGCAGCTCCCTGCATGGCAGTCAATACCAATAATGAAAGAGAAACACATGGTTTTCTTCATAATTTCACATAATTATAGCTGATTTAGTAATACCTGTTTAAACTTGCACGGCTGGTTACTTTATGGATGCTATGTTCACATTTAAAACAAACATTTTCAGTCAAAATAAGTTAAGTTTTATTTGTGCTACTGCTTTTTGTTTTGTTTTCTTACTAAAAAAAATAACTATCTACCCCTTCTCTCTTGCCTTGGACCTCATAGAGCTTCATTATCTTCCAGGCTAACCTCTCTTCACTCCACCCAGCTTGACTTCTCCAACCTTTTTTATCTCGTAGGCCTCTGGCATAGCCCCACTGCCACCCACCCTCTTCTCTGGACTTGGTGAGAAACTGATATTACACCACATACACAGAGGCTTATGTGACTACAGACCAACACAAATAAGCACAAGTTCACATTCTTTTTGTCTTATATCTGTGCAGTGTATTGTAAATAATGTGTTTCTATAATTATTCTGAATGCCTAAGTTGTTTTAACCCTTTAGCGTTTCCTGATTTATGCACTCATAAATAGTACGTATATGATGTGAGGGGGGAGACATGATTTGATTGAATTAAATCAAAGGGAAAAAAAACAAGCTGTTTCCAGAATTGTGTCTGGAACTTATCTGAAATGCTCTGATGACCCCTGGTGGTTCATGAGTCTCTGTGTTCACAAAGAGTGTAAGATGATTACATCAGAAGCAAAATGTGCTTTTGTTCTTTTCTTTTTTCTGCTATAACACTACTTGTTGGTGAAATTAAGAGATTCAATTTAATTGAATTCAGTTGCAAAACTTATTGGAACTTCAAAACAATGGCCAACAAACGTCAGGAACTGTAACGTGGTATTGCCTGCTGAGTGACGACATTGGCATTTCATGTGTTTCCACATAATGGATGCATATGAAAAACATAATGACAGCAGGGCGACAAGCTACTGATTATGTGTCTATGTGAATTTAAACCCATGTAGAAAGCAGGGTCACTGTACTAAGCATGCAAAACCAAATACATTATTGGCTCAACAGAGAAATGTGAAAAATCTTTTTTCATCAACGAGAGCTTCAAAGTAATTATGATAACGGTTACGATCAGAATAGAAAATTGACGTTCTTGAATATGAAGGCTTTCATTTGTGAAGTACATAATCTGCGCTAATAAATTAAACTTAAAATTAAACAGAAGTTTGAAGATTTTTGTGTTTTATGTTAACTGAATCTGTGTACCTCTTATATCCTTTTATTTATAACAATAGATTTTTGCAATTACTGTTACTGATGTTATTGGTCAACCATCGTTTACATCCATCCGAAGGGAACGGAGCAATTAAAAAAAGAAAACATAACTTCACCTCAACCCTCAGGGTGGCACTGTTGACTTAGGAAAGAATTATGTGACTTTGTCCTCTCTCTTTCTTTGTTAATCCCTGTCATAGACATTTATATGGTGACATAACATCAAATTTTGACTGAATTACTAAAAATATTCCAGAATAATTACTTAAGGGTGGACAAACTCTAAAAATGTGATTAAGTACTTTATGCAAATTTTGATCTCATGATTTTGAGCACATGTCTGTAGTTCAAATGCAACAATGAATTTCTATGTATGTCTACCATTTATCAGTAGCACTTCTTGGGAAAGGAACCCTTTTAATTCGATCTAAAAGACATAAACATTTCTTCGTGTGTCTAATTTAATTCTGTCGCACATCTTTTGAAGCAAATCACATCATAAAGTTGATTTAGTTGTGCATCACAAAAATATGGTACGGCCTAATTAGCATTTAGGTATTTGAGAACACTATGACAAGGAGCATAAAATCATATTTCCTCACTTGGCTGAAAGGATAATATCCTAAACACAGTATAAGCAACCACTTGAAAAGGCTGTGCTTGTAGAAATCAAAGAGCTGTATGTGTATACACGGCTATTTACTGTCTTGACAACTCCTGCTTCAGGCTGATGGGCGCAAGATAAAGTCTTGACATGTTCACAAAGGTCAGTTTCACTGAGTTGCCTGGATGTACTGAGAAACTAGGAGGGCCTCCTTCTCTCTTAATTAGATACTAGAACCATCTTATCTTGGTTCCTCATGCTGACAAGACTCTCCTGTAAACCCAACACAACTTCTTTTTAGATGACAGATCGAATGCCAATGAAAAAAAACTAAATAAGCCCAAAATCATCATGCAAATGTCAAATGAGCAACTGTGGTACAGGTCGCAGAGGACTTCAAAAACCACACTTCTCATCTGATGCAGAGATCTCTGTGGGTTTTATCTTTGACTCTGGCGACTCAAGAATAGAGGTAATTACCTTGGTCACAGAGGTCACTTTGGTACAAAATGGAGCAGAGTGGGGATTAAAACTCACTTACATTGGACCCAGATAGATGAAAGACAGTGAATGACGTTAAAAATCGTGTGAATTCACTCAGTAAGGAAGTGAACTGACACACAGAAACACTGTATCGCGCAATTACTATCACCTCGAACTGTGACAATAGAGATCTGACATATTTTGTCCCTTTGTGTCTGTAGTAATTGTTTCAAAATTAAATTCTGGCGAAAAGCGACCTACTTTGATTGTCAAGTGTTGGCACTTTCCCTGTTTTACCCCACAGAAACAGGTTGTTATAGAATTCCCCACAGAGAAGAGACAAACAGTGGATTGTAAAAGTGTGGCAGCAGGGTACTTGAGCTTTATTTAGCTATGTGCCTTTAATTCACATGGGGATTGGGTGCAATGTCGTTTGTTCCTAACCACAACATTAAAAAGATGGAGGCCTCTATGATGTTGCCACGGTAACACACATTGTGCCTTTAATGACAGTCTCCGCTCACACATCTTTTGCCTGATCATTTGCAGCCCTGATAGTATCCGACTTACACTGTGTTGATGCTGTGAATTAATAAGTTATGGGCCTGCATGTGTTTTATTTATTTTGAATTCATTTAGTAATGGGAAACATTGTGTGTTATTCATCTATTTACACATAATAATTAACTCACAGCATGGATGTTGTGTCATGCTGCCTGGCAGTGTAGTGCTGTATGTGAGATACTAGACTGATTTCATGTCTTCATGTTTGTATCAACATGTGTTTGCTGTTGCTTGGTATTACGCCCATGTTCCACACCAGTGATGATAATTCAGCTGACCATCACCTCTCACGCTCCCATGTGGATTTAGTTATAAAGTGGGGAAGAGCACTGGCTGAGACGACACAAACAGCATGAGTATTTCTATCACGGTTATCAGACCATCCGGCATCCAAATGGTTATGGAGTTGCTTTCATTTTCAGCTCATATTTGTATAGCCTTAGGCAGCAACCCAGAGTTATACCTAGTGGCAGGCAGGACCCGTGCAGACAAATGCACATCGCTGACGTTTTAATGTCTTTACTCAATTAAGGTGAGAGTGTATGTTTGTGAGATGTTATTCAAATTAATAGCCCGGAATTCTTGGAGCCATTCGTAATCAATATTTCATCTGACATGAATAGAAATAGGAACATGTGCTGGTGCATTCATCTTCCCTGAATTATCTCTATAAGATGACAGTCTGTGCATGCTTAATTGCAAATTCAAAGGATGAGAGGATAATAACGTGCGTCTGCATGTGCTTGCACATGGGTGAGGATCTGCAGCCGGCAATGCAACTCTGGGTTTTCTGAAAATAGAGACACATTTTCATTTTCGAGTCATTATCACCCTATTAAGTCATTTAGAAACTGCCACCAAACATGCTTTGAAAGCTCAGTCTGTTAATCTCTGAGCTGAGCTCTATACACTTTATTTGTAGTTACCTTGAGGCATCTGTGTGCATTTCTGTGGTCTCTTCATTAAGAAATGGTGGTGTTATGAGGGTTCAATTGGCACACTTTGCTAAGAGTTTAAAGATGTTTTTTTGAAGTTACAAATTGGCCAAACACCTTTGCTCAAAGAAAAGGTTTGCGTATCTGTTCAGCTTCCCGAAAAGACAAGCCCTATGCTTTTTATTGTGTACAACAATGCTCTTTTGGGGTTTATTTCTTTTGAAAGATAGAATATTCCAGCTGTGGGCTACCTTGAAGGACCCTAAATACTTAAAAGGACCATGTATTGGGGACCTTGGATTTTTTTGAAGACTTCAAAGGATAATGGGATAATTATTGCACTTACCACCAGGGGGAAAGAGAAAAGGAGAGAGGGAGACACACAAGGAGTCAGATGGAGAGAAAAAGGGTGGAAGGAGGGGAAGAAAGAGTGTAATGAGTTTTCAAAATAGACAATAAATCTAAGACCGTGCAAATTGAATGGAAATATGCCCTCACAGGAATATCAAATCTGTGATTATTATTATCAACTTTGATGCTGTGATCTTTTCTTGAGCCTTTTTATGGTTGATTTAATGACAGATTCATATTGTCAGAGCTTGAAATAGCTGTAAATCTTTTTTTTTTCAACACAAGAACTCTGTCCAGGTAACACACACAAAAAGAAGGGGGAAAAAACAGCTGGTGTAAGTGTGGCTGATAGCAGAATGCTCACACTGATTAAATTGCAATCGATTCCTGCAAAATGTCAGGAAACGCAAGGGTCTAGTGCCATTTAATGTGTGTCAGATGAGAGCTGTAGGTAAGGGTCTGTGTTATCACTCATATGTCACAGAATGCAGAGAATGACAGGGTGGTGCCAGGGGTTTAATTGGCGTTAACACTTGTGGCGTAGAGCTCAGCCTCAGTCTCCCAGGCAATGCCCGGTGGATCTGAGTCAAGAGAACACTCAACAGGCTTTGAAGGGAAGCAGTTATATTTACTCACAGAGGGAATTATTATTTTTTTTATTTTGTAAAGCTTTACAGCAGTCGGGAGGGTGATGGAAGGTATGACGTCGAAGAGAAATAAACAGAAAATAATAACTTGAGTACATACAAATCAGGATCAGTCAACATTGGGGCTATCTCAAGTTGAAAAAAATATCCTCAGTTTATAAAAAATGATTTTGTTGACTAACGAAACAGAGCCTGTGATCAATATGACTGTAAATTGCTTTTGTTGGATAAGGCTCTACCAGAGCTGAATAAATATAATCATGCAAAAGAGCTTCTCCAGAGACTATTGCCTATCTAGTACCTATTCATACATGTGTCTATTGTGCTGCAGATGCACTGAAAGGCTCTTGAGTTACTTTAAAATTGCAACAAATGCAAATACCAAGCAAGAGCAAAAAGACAAAACAATTGACTTTAATCATCATGACTGACAATAACCATAAATACTAATTAGCCCAGTAATTGACAAGGAGACAGCCAGCTTGGTCAATGTGCTCAGTTTAAGGTTTCAAAGACAGAGGAGATTATTCTTTTGGATTACCTAAATGGCTTTGCCGGGAAAAAACCATTAATCAAAGGCACCCTCTGGTCAGGAAATAGCTCCATAGAAAATATCTACAACCTTCTCATTTCAGCATAGAGATTTCTGGCATGGCTATAAAGCAAGGTGTCATGAATGACTGGCCCCATTCCAAACCCATTAATGATGTGCTGATTGAACTCTCATTCAAAGAATAACCCAAGACACTCAAAATGTCATATCAGCTTTGTCAACAAAGGTTGTTGGGAAAGACCAAGGTCACATAGCGGAGACATTCTTGATGTCGCTTGTTAACGTTTTGACTTTTTGAGTGACAGCACAGTATATACCAGTGCCTATTTCTGGCACAGCAGTTGCACACATAGCTCTGGTCTTTTAATCATTTGGAGCTGCGATAATTTTCAGCGAGCATAAAGTTTGCTGAGGAAACAAAACTTAAGAGATTCTCTGTCAAACAGAATGTATGTGCACAGTATCTCCCACACAGATGAAGAATCCATTTCCCTATAATTCTTCGTGATTTTCTTAGTCACATGAATAAGTTACTCTGTCTGTAAAGCTGTGTTTCATCCATGTAAAACATTTTCCTCTGGAAGTCATCCTCCTTTGAATTGACAGGGGAATCTCCAAGATTCCGACATGAAGCATGACAGATAGATAAAGTCTAATCCAGCTGGAAGCATATAATTTATTCTGCTTTGTTTCCTTGTTTTTCTTTTCCCCTGCAAGAGCTGTGAAATACAAACATCCACCGTGAAGTGCAGTTTAATTCAACACACAACAATACAAGGAAATAGCTGATGGAAACGAGGCATGTTATAAATGTTTCCTATGTTTGCACGTATAAGTGATGAAATTGAGTTGAAACTTCTTTGCAACTTGTGAAGCTAGCAGAGTGATGAGCAATGCAGTGTGCTTGTTTTGCATTGTGTGTCTTGACCATACGCATTTTTATCCTTAATTCATATATATATAGTACCAAATGTCACCAAAGATACAATCCAATTCAATCCAATCACAATCCAGTTCATTAAATTCCAAATTAGTCCACTTCATACATACAAAGCCGATTCAAAGAAAGTTGTCTTGCTAAGAAAACCAACAGATTGCAACAAAACTTCTCTTTGATCCAATCCCCCATCCTGAGCGTGCATGAGGCGACTGTAGAAAGAAAAAACTCCCTTTTAACAGGAAGGAACCTTTGGCAGAACCAGACTCAGAAAGGGTGGCCATCTGCCACAACCTGCTGGGGTTTGAGAGGACAGGAAAGAGAGGACAACAAACAGCATAACACCAGACCAGGGGTAGCTGCTGAGAAAGAAAAACCCAAGTCAATCACAACAATAATGTCATATGTACGTAGAGAAAAAGGGAACCAAGTGAGGAAAGGCATATCATGGGAGGTCCTCCAGCAATCCAGGCCTAGAATTCTATATTCTATTCTGAGTGACAGGGAGCCAATGAAGAGAAGCTAAAACTGGAGAAATATGCTCTCTCCTGTTAGTTCTCATCACAACTCCGGCTGCAGCATTTTGGATCAGCTGGGGGCTTTTCAGAGAATTTGTGTAAAAGCAACGGGCAACTAATAGATACACAATTGCTCTAAGCAATATCATTCATTATGTTCCAACTTTTAAAATCTCCGGTTTGAAGTCTCTGTAATTCTGCACTGCATAGTTAGACAGAAGATGCAACGTTATTACATTAGGTTTCTCCTACTGAAACAATGAGCAATAGTGAGCAATTAGCTTATGTATTGTGCTGTGTCTCCTCAGTTTTGGCCTTGAAAGTGTGATGATGACAAGAAACGGTGACCAGGTGCTTTCAATGGGAGGAGTAACTGCTTAATATGGCAAAATAGCTACTGCTTTATTTTAGTATTGAACAGATGAGGCAAATACGAGGTTAAACTTAGCTTACGTAACTTAAGATATTATGGCTTTTTAAAGAGAACTTCTTTTCTTTCTTTAAAGAAACTCCGTTTGAAAATGTATTGTAGAGCCAAGACCAGCAAAACAAAGGCTCTTGTGGAAAAGTTGGAAGACTTTTGTACAAGCTGCCTGAAAATAAAGTTCTCAAAGCAGTTGTCAGATGTTGTACTGAAGTCAGTGGTGAGGCTCACATATCAAGTTCTTTTTGATGCCTCCTTTTACTTCCACCCAACATGGTTTAACAGAACACATACTGAAAAACACTGGCCTCTAAAATCTTTCCACGAGTACATCAGCCTGGTATGATTGTGATGTTTACTGTTTTGAATAATTTGAACCTTTTGCAAAAGGGATATTGCACAACTTGTTCAAAACAAGTTGTGCTAATAAGGAAGTAAGTGCTGTTATACAGTGAACTGACACCAGTGAGTAAAGTTTGAGTTTTCACTTTTCTACTTCTCTATTCGTTGTAGTTGGTTAGGGTTAGGTATGAAAATACATGGTTAAAATTAGATAATAATATGTACGAGGTTAAAATTGGGGAATAAAAAAAAACAGATCTGAATGCTGCTACACACAGCAACAGTCAGAGCAGAACGTTATCGCCTTATAATTTCAGCACCTTTGCTATGTTTTAGACAAATGCAAATATTTTCTTGTGAGACTGGGCTAATCCTTCTGCATGAAAATAAAAATAATAGACACAAAGAACAACACAATGAAACAACATTGCCCTAAAAGAAAACAGCAAAAAGCCTCACTGAAATAACAGTAGCATACTGGTTTCATGGTTATTTTATACTGCATCCACTGCAATCTATTCTAACAGTTTATAAATGTATATTGGATGCATTATCTAGCAAGTTCAGTTTTTCATTGCCTGATTTTTGCATAAGGAAGCATTTAGGCAACACAATGAGCACCTCTAAATATCCATCCATCCATCCATTTTCTACACCTGCTTAATCCGTCGGTCAGGTCCCGGGGGAGCTGGAGCCTATCCCAGAGGTCATCGGGCGAGAGGCGGGGTACACCCTGGACAGGTCGCCAGTCCATCACAGGGCCACACAGAGACAAACGAGACGAACAACCACACACCTCTAAATATTTATCTATTAATATTTAACACTAACCGTAGGTTTTTATCCCTAACCACATTTCTATTTTCATCTAAACCTGACAGTGAAGTCAAAAAGTGAAAAAGGTTGTTGGACAATATTGAGCGAGTTGGACTCTTGGTTCTCTTGAGTGACAGTCCATGGTGTAATGCCACAGACCTTTCTACCTCATTAGAAGTGTTTTTGTTGTGCTTTGATCCTATAGTGGTGGAACACAAGATTATTCGAGTTTCATGAAATGCAAAACAAAACAAAACAAAACAACGGCATGTTACAATTTGCAAAGAGATTACATGGAGACATAGAGAGTACATTGACAACAGTGCGATGACTGCAAAAGTCCATTTATTTACAAAAGATAATAAAAATCAGCTATTTCTACAAGTCCTTACAGATTAGAAAATGTAGAAAACACAAACAGGTTTGAGATGAACTTATATAAAGATATGTTTTACTGTAACCCCCAGTTTGTCAAGCAAAGAATCTAATCCAAGCAATTACTTTTTAAAATTTCACAACAACTTTATAGTTAGCAAAAATAAGTCTTCATTAATCATTACAAGAAGGCAGAATAGTATAGGAGTCTCCGCTGAAACAGATTGATCACTGCCTTACAAACCAGCAAGTCTTGATGAATAGTGTCGCACTTGGTGTTTTCAAACTGCTCTAACGTGGACATTCCGATCAATCCAGCTAATGTGCTCATGGTGTCGGAGCTTTATAAATTCAAGATTAAGGTAAATGAAACACAATGACTGCAACTCCACATAAGTGAACAAACATAGAACATGTATAAATAAGTTTAGATACTTATGAGATATGCTCATAGAAACAGACCACAGCAGACTGGTATTGGATGGTTGTCAGTTCACTTTCCCTCCTCCAAGTTGAATGGATGGCTGTAGGGAAGGCGGCTTGACTTAAGATTCAGTTTAATGCTGAGTAATTACAATTATCCACTGTTATTTGCAAGAAAAAGATTAATAATCAAGTATAAATTACAACCATTATGAAATACAAATAAATAAACGGTTGCACATCTCCAGTAAACTTCCATTAATTCATTGCAGCAAAGGAATATTGGTCCAATATGTCCTTCCCCCACAATGACACTTTAGTCACTGCTTATGACAACTGTTGTCACTTCATATTGTTCATTATATTATTATTGATTGTTTCAGCATTGTGCTCATCTGTAGCCAACTCAGACTTTCTCTGCTTCACATTTTCTGGACCTGATAATGTATCTCCATCAAGGTCAAAGAGAAGTGGTTATGAAAAGAGAAAAAAAAGGGGAAAAAACAGTGCTTTAGAGTCTTCACATCCTACCCCAATCTCCTTTCTCAAAATGATGGAGGGAAAGGATCACATATGACAGAAGAGTCTTTAAAATGGATTGGAAAAAAAATGACGAGATCCCATGCAATCACTCCTCCCTCTGGTGCAAGAGCTAAATCCCCAAAGGAAACTCTTCAGAAACATTCAATTTTTTCAAGGCAACTCAAACTGTGTTCAGATTCTCAATTATTGTACCTTTGGTGCATATCCAGTGGAACATCCTGGCAGCATGTCGACCAATCCTGTAACCTTGACACAGGTCTGCTGCCATGGTTGCAGTTTCCATCCCTTTGACAAGCCTTCCAATTTCATTTGATTTCGATCAGTTCTACAATAAACTAATTATGTATTTGCTTAATTCGACTTAGGTTTAATCAGTAACACGACTTGTTTATTTAGACAAGCAGGAGGGTTCGCAGGACTGCTAGACTGTGGGATTTAAAAGTCATGCTGGATGGTTACGTTTCATAACCCTCACTGAAGGGAGAAAATAAAAGGGGAACTCAGGCAATGTAAATGCTCCCTCACCTCATCTAAGTCAGGATGAAACTCCCATTTTAGCAGCCATTTTCAACCACACGTGTAGATTTTAGGAAAAGCAGTAGTGAAAAGAATGCATTTGCCTTCACGAATTGCATGAAATCCTGCCCGGGATTTGGCGATTAGAGTTCAGGGTTTGAGAAACCATACACATTTCTCAGGGAAGTTTTAATAGATGCTTTTCATTGAGCATTTTTATCAGCAGGATAAGTGACCTTGAAGAGATGGTTGTTTAATAACCAAGGTTGAAATATCTAGAGCAATTAGTGTTATCGTTCTTTCCTTTTTTTTTCTGGGTTAGATGTGGTGTCCTTGTTGCAGACAGATCACAATGAGAATTAAAATGAGAGTGCTTTGGATAGGAGGAATTGCATCATCACAGTCTGCTGTGGAGTCTGAGCCAGTTAAAGCATGCTAGTGTAAAATGCAGATCCAACTCATTTTTGTTGTGCTGCCTCTTGTTTTCTTTTTTGTCTTCGGTAAAGCTTTAGGTAAACAGTAAGCAGACCTCACATCATCTGACTTTGGATGCTTGACAGCGTAACGATTCCACTAAGAGCTATTTGTAAAACCTAATTGAGGAACGTCTTATTTACTGATTCTAGTGGAAGATCGACCAGATGGAGAAGAAGAAGCAGAACTGGTGGAACTGGATCTCACTGCTGTCTAGGCTCTAGGGTCAATATCATAAACAGTGTTTTGACTCAAATACAAACAGTTCTGATACTCGTACTCCCACTGAGCAAAACATTTATTTATCCAAATGGATTTCCAGTTTTTGCCTGAAATGGCATGTTAGGCCTTTTTTCTTCCTGTTAATAGATGTTCTGAATGATTGATGCCTTGGTATTTGGCATGCCATAGCTGTCTGTCAGCGAGTTCTTTGATTGTGCCTTATTGCTTTCATTATGTCTCACTAAAACAAATTTAGCTTTCAGGTCAATATTGAGGCTGGCCTTAACTTTAATGAGCCTTGACGCGACTTACTTTGATTATAGACCATTATCATTATCGCACAATGAACACAGGGTCACTAAATTATGCCTCACTGACCCTTAGATTATTTTTAATTATTCTTTTTCCTTTTGGCATCAGCTTCAGGTCATTAACAAGCCATTGCTATGCAATCTTTTTACACTGTTGTGTTTCAGATTCTCAAAGAAAGAAATATTATAAATGCCATTGATTTCCATTATCTTTTTTGTCAAAAGCAGCTAGAGGAGCAATATGAGGTATGCAGTGACTTTTTTCTATCTCTAACAGTGTGCTGTATCAAAATTACAGAGTTAGATGGCATTCCTACTGTGACCTTATGATGATATTGTTATGTCACTGTGTCAATGTCCATAACCAGGTAGAACTGCTTATTTTCCCTGTAACAAAGTAACACTGCTGTGGGCTCACAAGATTTAGTACACAGCAACATTTTTTTAGTATGGCAGGGTTGTTGATGACTACTCTTTGTCAAATAAAGATCTAACCAAGGCTACTGATGGTCACAGATAACATTTTTGTGGAAACTCTGAAGTGGCTCATTTCAAAGTGGAACTATATTTTGTAAAAGAAAAGGCATACCAGAAGGTATGAATTGTGAATGCCACAATGGTCAAAGTAAGACCAACTTCCCCGACTAAGAAAAGCAGATTGACGAGATGCTTGTTTTTTGAGGTGACGTTTTGTAGCATCCATGAGCATATGACTGGTTATTTCTGCTGAAGCTGTTCCATACAGGAACTCTGGCCACACAGCGGAAATGCACCGTGAGTGGCGTATCTGTCCTATTATAGAATCTGTGAGGGTACGCGCACAGGGGGAAGGAGGGGGAGGGAAGAGCAGATTGCAGTTTGATAGACGGCATCATAATCCAATCATTGTGAACGGTCCGTTCACAATGATTGGATACTGTTTTTCCTAGATTGTACGTTCTAGAGGCCACTAAAACTTTTCATATTTGTGTCAAAACTTTTAATTAATTGGTTGCAATGGGGGTGTGAAGAGTATTTCAAGCAATATGTAAAAAAAATGTTCCAGAAAAAGATCCCCTACCCCGCCTTTAAGCAAACTTTTACAGGAATCTCATCTGTCTCCATCATCTTGGTTTTCAGAAGATGAAGTGATCATGAACAGAATCAAGAAGAGCGATAGTAAAGCATTACATGCAATTAGATTCAAACCCATGCAATAGCTGAAACTGGATGATTTCCCAGGGGGTTGTGCTAATCCACTCAAGTACTGTACCAAGGCACCTTGTCATGCACTTCTTTAAACAAATCATAGTTTTATCCTGGTTTAAGGTCACACTATTTACATGCATTTCTGCAGCTGCAAAAATTATAAGACGCTATTGCCTGCTCAGGGCCACAGTTTACCTTGACTGTGCATTAATGATAAAGCCATTGCACATCAATAAATACACTGTGCACGTGGAGCAGACACACCATAGGACAGCCATATCACGTCTGTGGGCCTCACAGTTTTGTATTGTATTTGATGAATGCTTTTTGTGAGCCTCCATCATCAAACAGCTGCCAGAGAGAATGAAAAGAATGACAACATTTATCAACACGTGTACATAAATTCAAGAGCCTAGTGTGTCACAAGATTACACGTAATCGCGGACGCCACAATAACGTGATCCCCTGTAATAACACTGATCCTTACCGTGTGTTTATCCCTGATGACAAACCACTGCCTGAGCTGTGTCAGTGGCTACATGTTTTGCCACAGAAAATCCTATTCCTACAAACGTCAGTGTGCTGAATGTTTGGCTCAATGTACGGAGCTATGATCAGTGGCCTATAAAAGTTCACATAGACAAACACTTTCTTTCTGATGTTTAAAGGCTTGGCTTGCTGTGATATTTACCGACTTCCTCAGTGTTATGGTTTGCCCACTTTTGCTCATTGAAAGAGGGAGGGGGTTGCTGGCAGCTGCCTTCCGTAGTTTCATGCCTGAGGACTGATCTATCTCAGGGTGAAACACCAAAATAAGTGGATGTGATTAGTATAAATGCTTGAATAATGATAAGAGGGCTACCAATCAAGGATTTCAAAGCGACATGAAAACAGCTCAGATTTAATGGCTACTTTGGGATATAAAAAGGTGCTGGTGTGTAAAACTCCCTCGTGATACTGTCTTCGACAAGTGACAATATTGATGCTAGATCACACCGCTGATTGGTAACCGTGGTAACTAACATTCGACCCAAAAACTTCACTAGTGTTTAAAAAATATACATGTATATATAAATATGTATTTACATGTACATATTGTCCTCAGTAAGGCTGTCACAAGTCTTTTTTTTTTGTTATTCTGGTATATCACACTTCTAATAAGCTGAGTTTGGCCAGTAATTTCACACGTCCCCAGACTCTGTGTACTAATTATCACAACAGTGTAAATTGACTGCCTTTACAGATACAATAAAGCTAACATGAGTATGAGGGGGGTCTGTTGAGCTCTCTCCTGAACGCACCCACACAGTCCTCAGGTGAGGTTTAATCAGCTAAAACAAGTGAAAAAATATGTGGGTGGACCATAGGTGTTTAAAGGCTTTAATACTAATAAAACTGCAGCAGAATAGTGAATTTTTCTGTGTAGCTTTTCCGCTGACCTCCTCACAACCCCGATGACTGTTTAGTTTTGTAATGTGAGCTGACTCTAAAAAGAAGCAACACAGAAAAGGAAAGAAAATTGCACTACATAGATCACCTTTTGCTGAGATATTTCGAGCTTGTATTCTGGAAATGAATGGATTTTTTGGTTTTGTGTTGCATGTTTAAACAGCTTTTGCATTTTTATTCTTTTAAGCTCTGAAAGGAACCTTGATATCCAACCTTGAGATCTCTGATTCTGTGGCATGTAAACACCTTATCCAGGTTTTTGAGCATTTCCGGTAAAGATCATATTGGCTGTAAAACGTCATTGGCCATTCTTGCTTTATTTTCATTATAGAAAGTTTAAAATTACAATCCCCAGAATTTAAATTAGTATGTAAAACATAGGACGATTTAACAGACAAAAAGATTGATTGAGGAGGTGTGGAATATGACACAAACTCAAAGCTCTAACAAATATTTAAAACCTCACCAATATATATTGTGAATGTAGGTTTTCTCTGCACATAAAACTAAGAAATGTAAGCATAATACCAGATGTAAGTAGTAGGGCAAAGGGAAAGAATGAGATGATTTATTGGACAAGAAATACAGAAGATTTTGCCCATCCATTTGAAACCCATTTTTTACGATGATGATGATTATCATTCTTTTTATCATTATCATTGCAATCATGTTCTCCTCATCTGGTGGAATGATATAGAATACATATCTATAGTGGAATGGAAAATATTGCATACAATTCTCAAGTATAAGCCAAAAATTGCTTGATTATAACATTGCACTGATAAGGTGATTTAATCAGTTAGATGTTGTAGAGCAGAATAAATGTTGTATTCACCTTATATCATAGTGTAAGGCTACAAATTTGAGGTTTTATCTGTAAATGTACGTGTCTTTATTGCTGTCGAATGTTTTTTTTTGTGTGTTTCCTTCTTCATAGATGTAAGAAACTCAATAAACATATTGCTGAAAAAAATTAAACAGTTTTCTGTGGGTGGTAGAGCACAACATACTTATATGTGCTAATGGTATGCAAACTCATGCAAACTTTAAAAAAAACCCCAACTAACTCAACCTGAAACCACCTCCAGCCAAGGTGGCAGCATCATTAACTGCAGAGCTAACTGACATAGAATGCTAATGAGAATTCTGCTCTTTAACAGCAATAAAAGCAAACCGTGAAGGCTCACATTCGACGTGCTCCATCGATGCTTTGCGACTTTCCAACCTTTACCTTTGCCCTAACAATGTCAAAGAGCCGAACAGCGTAAAAAAGGCCTACTGTGTCTGAGAAGCACAAGGATGGTACACTTGTGCCTGCATGACACTTAATCGGCCAACTCATTCAACATCCACCGCTTTTGTCAGACAGACAGGTTTTGCGCTACACTAAACTGTGTATTGATTCAATAAACTGTCTATCGATTCTAAAAGCCTGGGCCTGTTTCTATACTCGGTCTGGCTCTGCCTAGTGCCTCTTTTCCCTCTTTTTCATCTTATTTATGATGGCAGACAAAGCACTTAAAGGGTGAAGCTTTTTAGACTCAGGACTCTTGAGCATATGACAGAGCGTATTAACTTTTCCACTTTATGCAGATATTGGCCCACTTTGTCACTAAAAAGGCATGTAGAGGACTATTTTTGCCCTATTCAAAGCGAGGAAAGTGTGTCATGACCTAGTAACATGTTGCGAAACCTGTGTGAAGTCCTGCCAGATAATTTCCTCATGCTCATATGCCCAGTGTAAAACATTAATCATGATTGACAGATTGGTATGCATTTGAACTCCTCCCAGAGGAGAATGCTGTTAGTAATACCTTTTTAACAACCACTTGAAATAGGATGGTTGGGCAGTCAGGGGTTTTCTGTCAGAAGAGGGTCAATAAAAGGGGGGTTAATTCTCAAGAGTCTGAAAGAAACCTAAATGCATTTACCAGACATCTTTTTACAAAGGGGGTAGAACAATTTTTAAACTATGGTATTTTTGCAGAAGTGTCCCAGACTGCCCTTTTAAGCCTGTCAAGTCTGTTTTTCTGCAAAAAATACATTGTGAAAGCGCAGTTACTTGAGCACATCCAGATCGTTACAGCCCAAATTAGGAAAATTATTACTGAATAGTGAAAGTTGGCACGTACATTTATTTCCATGTCATTTTGCTTGGTAGAGATTCAACAACACATAAATCAATTTGGCTTACTGTTTGGCTTTTTTTAATGAGTTTGTTGTCACAAAGATTGAATAATCATCTCCTTTGACCAGTTTTAGCCGGGCCAGGAAATAAACAAAAAAAAAAAAAATCTGCTTTATAAAATCTACGGATAGCCAAAACCAAAGAATCTCCAAAGAGGAGATTTAAAGATTATGACGTTGCACTCAGTTGATCAAAACAAATCGTTTGGCACTTAAATTAGTAAATTTTGTATGTACTGTCTTGTTTTGAGTTAGGTGAGAAACTGAATATTGATACATTGACGTTCTGTTGATGTTAAAAGAATACCGTCAGTAGCTAGTTAGAGTAACATGGCATGAAGACTGAAAGCACAGGATTTAGCTAACTTTGCTCATTTCTACACATTAGAGGAGATGGTTGACAGAGTGAGAGTCTGGCGTTTATTTGGCTCTCTGCTCAACGTGCAGAGCTAATCTTAACAGCCACAGCTTCTGGCCATAGTGTCACATCTATGCACATATGTGAGTGTTGTATTTATCATCAAAACTGATATCTTGCAAGAAAGCAGTTTCCTGGGGATATACTTTTAATCCATGTATGAACTCATGAATTTTTTTTTTAGAAAAAATCCGTTTAACGTCATGTCTGGATCATGAGATGTGTTTTTGTTGAGAAGGGGAACACATTCAAACATTCAAGTGTTTTTGGTGGAATTCACCAAACATAAACCCACATAAATTAAAGACAACATAAAGTAAGCATGTGTAAAGGAACTCTAAAATAAACATATTATTGACATCAGTGATGTCAAAGGAACATTTATTTTGCTTTCATTTTTTAGAAAAGAATTCTAAAATGTTGTGTTGCCTGAAGTATTTACGAATAGTCACTGTCCTACCTGCAGTTTACGCAGTCAGAGCGCGCTCAGTTGGGAGAATCGGGGAGGAACTCTGATGAGGTGAGCTAAGGTTACAGCTACTCAAAGAAAAGCCAATGTTTGCTGTCTCAAACAATTCAAACCTGAAAGTTTCATAGCGAATTAAGAAAAAGCAGCATATAATACATTTGACACAGTATCACTTTTGCATCAGGTATAAAAAAACTCCTTTCACACATGGACTACTTTCCATTAATATGTTGGCAACTTAATGTGTTGGTGTTAAATATGACACCCCCTGTGGCTGATCATCGGACTAGGTTGAATCTGTTCAACTGTAGTAACAGATACGAATCACTTTCGGCATGGCACAACTATGAACTGCTGCAGTCACATTAACAGACAGACATTTACAGCAGCAGTGGGTTCATTTGACATAAGATCAGCTGTTAAGAGGAATTCAGCAGGTCACAAAAGTAGATTAACTGTGACCTCCACACTTTCTCTTCTATGGCTTTACCTTTGATAAGTAACTGCAGTGGTAATCTTTTCTCAGGATCTGAGCCAAATGAACGAGAGAAAAACCTTTCAAGTGTCTGCTTTTCTATGTATATATGTCAATATTGTCAACTGCTCCCATCTACTGTCGTTTTGTTTGACACTGCTCTGCAGGCTTGTTGGATTGACATTAGCATTCATGTCAAAACAACATATTGTTGCAAGAAAACTGCAGTGCTTCTTCTCCTCCGACGAACAGTCAATGACAGTGTGGAGACGGTGTCACCAGTTGAAATAAAGGGTGACATTTCTCTGGAGTATATAACAGCTGTACTGTAACTGTAGCACAATTAAACCCTTGGGAGTATAAAAATGACTGTTCAACAAGCTTAAGCATGAAAAGTATTTTCAGCTGCTTCCCTCCACCACCACCACCACCATGTTTTACACAACCACTGTTTGGTTGGAAATCTAACATGACTCGTTGTAGAGATAAAACATGTCATTGTGAGAAGATAGTGTCTCTATGCCAGACTCCAAGCGCTGTCCAGTCTTGCGCAAATGACAATTATCGAGTGCATCATCACTTTCGCAGGCATGTCTGATTGAATGGTGTGAAGCCCTAAAAGAGAAGGGGTCAATGTCTGATACAATTAATGCAATAACTTTAACAGATTGGTGGCTAATGTTTCACATGGCATGTGTGCAAAGGGCTTTATTTTGTCACTCAACCAAAGACCGTCGGTGTTGTGATGAGTCATTGCTTGTACGCTGGCTGCCCAACGTACCCTGCTGAGGATCAGCTGAAAAGACTTGTATCATACTTGTTGGATAGCTTACAGGGCATGTTTCCCAGGCTATTCAGCATTTTTCACTGTCTCACAGTTGCTTGGGCCTTACACCAGCTGAACTGTCAGTCACAGCCGATCAGTAGATGAATACACTGCCCTGCAATATGAACTTTCCTTTTTGCAGCTGCAGAAATGCATGGTCACTCAACCAAGTTGGTTGAGTGAACAAACAAACTGTTGCAAAATTAACACTGCCATGTAAAAATCCCAACACATTCAAAAGCTTTGTCTCAAACTGCTATGAAATTTTTGAGGTCCTAATTGTTTTACACAGTGAAAAATGTGCTCTTCTGTGACCCTGTTCTGAATAGCTCTTAGCTCTGCTATCAGAAATCCTCCCTGGTACTCCAAACAGAGAGCGCTCCAACCGCTGTCTACTGTGAGACACTGTGACTACTCATAAATACCTCCCCACTTCAAAATAAATTGATAATTGAAAGGCGTAATCCTTTTAAGTTTACTCAAATTTGGGTACAGCATCAGCTCTTTTCATTTATGTTTTTTCAAAACATGAAAATAAATCTTAAAGCGGCATTTTGAAAATTGCCCCGAGGGCACGCTGTGTTCAATGTCATCTCCCAGCTGAAATGAAAACTACACTCTCAGTATTGTTGATGTTTTGTGTTCACTGTTATTTCCCCACCAACAGTTCTCAGCCAAGTGTAACCATCTTCCATAGAATTTAGTGGAGGTGGAAGACAAGCTCTTAATCGTCTGTGTTATTGAATTATTGAATTAAAAGCTTAAGTACTCCGGGTGAGCATGTCAATTTTTCACAACTGAATGGCACAGCGCTCATTCCATTTTCATCTGAATAGATCATTTGTGTATGTAAAATGTAGAAGAATGGAGGTATTACACAGATCACTTTCATTGTCTGTAATTCCTTTTTTTCTCTGACTGCAATCATTCAGAGAAACAAGTCATATTCATCCAGGAGGCTTTGCTAGTTCTTAATCTGCATTCAGATCCCCTCAACAATATTGCACTTTTTATTTTGTCTAGCTGCTGTGATAATTAGGAAAAGTGGTTGCTTCAAACCAAATTTTTTTGCATAATTGTGGCAGAATCACAAGTTTAACCTATTTTACATCCCTAAATGATAGAGTGATAAATAGTTGAAGGAGTAAGTGTTACGGTAAATGATTCAACCCCTTCCTACTTGTCATTCTGCTCACCTGTCTTCATCTCACATGTTCTGAAACCCTGGGAGTGATACAGATAAAATGATGTGATGTTTCTGTCTGTATTTCAATGGGATGAGTTGCTGTGACCCACGCAATCTCCCTCTCAAAGAGTATTTCAACTTATGCAGATGAGCTCATCAGAGCTGCCTGCTGAGATGAGACATCTAGGTCTGGAATTGTGTCAATACCAGCACCAAAACAAATGCAAATCAAAATCCAAATTAATGTGTTTTCCCCGAGGAGAAATGGAATAGTACTTATAGTCAGCTTTCAGTAGATGACAGGATTCTGTTATCCAGAGCTCATGAACAGCAAGGCATTCTCAAAAAGTGAAAAGAAACAGGAGGGTTTTGTTAGATTGTTTTATGAAGGGAAAAGTGAAAACACCGCTACATTCCCAGGATTGCTTAGTTTAGTGATCTACCTCAACAGACATCCCTAAACAGACATCTCTGTGTATACTAAAATGCATCATACAGACAAGCAGATGCAGTGGATATGCTCAGGGTTTTCTAAATAATATGACTGGTCACAGCCGTGTTGATGTCTCTGTCCTCTGCTGGAACAAAAAAAAGCAGCCGCCATGTTTGCAAAGCAGGTTATGTTTGGACAGAAATGAGCAAATTTGAAGGGATTTCAGCAGCTTGGGCTGCTTTAATATGCCTTCAGACCGTGGCCTGTCTGTCACCACACCTACCTTATCTGCATTTGATTGAATGGCAAATAGTGCATAATGCATACAATCGGCACATTTGCACATGCGCTCTGGCAAATCCAATGAGGTACACAACAAATGATGGACATATTGGGACACAAAGTGCCACTGTCTCAACCTTAATAGCAAGGACGGTCAATTTTTTGTTTGTTTGTTTGCTTTAAAATTTGCCATTTAATTCTCTCTTTTTTCGATCATGCTTGCCATAACCTTAAATTTGCTATTTATTTGATTCTCTGCAGCTGCAATGACCTACTTCCCTCACAGCGATCATTAAAATTTGATTTCATTTAACACAACCAAAGCATTCATTACTAAAGTCCTTGCTTGTATCTGCTAGTTGCAGCTGAACGTAGCATTTCTTTCGTGTTGGATTCATGTCTCATCATTTGTCAGACACACATATTAAAACAAACCTAGTAAATATTAACTGACAGTAGCTTCGTTTGAAAATAGCACAAACATCTCCATCACAGTGATGCATACCTTTAATGAAAGCATTGAGCAGAGGAAGTAAACTCATCTTCTGTTGGGTGCACTAATTCACAGTGCCTGTTTTAATGTGACTTTATTAAATATAAATAGCCGTGTAAAATGTTGATTGTGACTTTCTTGCTCTAGCTAAGATACCGAAAAGTAATATGTGCTGGTATACAGTGTATAGCTAAGTTGGCACATTTTTGCAGAGTCAACAGTGCTGTCTGTCGTTAACACGTAAAAGTACCTTTTAGACAAAAAATGCACGTCTCTCACAAAAGACATGACAGCTTCAGAAGCTGCCACCAGTCAAAAATAAATGCCTTCCATGCACACAGTGTATACAAATTTAATAAAGTACACAACAAGTACAGTAGCCCACATTCACGTGTAAGCTCAGCTTATTTTCACATAAACTGCAGAAGACGACAATAAAATTACAAATACATTCTTAAAAAATTCTTTTTATAGGAACTTCAAATGGTTTTATGAAAAGGGGACATTCCCTGTTGCACCACCATTAACAGTTCATAAGACACTTCACTTTTGAATGTAACGTCACTGATATGTATTTCCTGTGATTTTCAAAGAGATGTTCCTTATACACTAAATGGAGACAGAAAGCTTCACTGTACAAAAGCAGACGGGACTCAATAGCGTAACAGTAGCAATTTGCTCAACAGCCTCACAAAATTGGAGTTTGAAATATGTAAAATACAGACATCTAGATCGACAGGTACAGTACACCATGAAAACACTTGAAGTCCGGTAAGCACTGATCCCCCCCTACCCACCCACCCACCCAAAATCTTCACAGCAGTCAAGGACACATATCACCTAAACACAACAAGTCACAAACTCAATAAAATAAATTCAAAGAAAGGAAAAACATACAAAGCAGATGGTTTTTGGTTATACAATGCGTGTAAGAACACCTCAGTGGATCAAAATAAATCACCTATTAGTCATCAATCTGCGATATCGTCATCGCACCCCTGGCAAGTGAGAGAGAGCGTGATCATCTCACCTGTCAGTTACCAGAGGCCCTTGGGTCGGGAGCACAATCCGACCCCCCGCACTCCTGACTGATGACAGAGCTGTGAATGAGACTGCTTGACAGGGACTTGGGCCTGAGCTCGCAGGTGAGATAGGGGGGCTCCTCCAACTCGGTGTGCAGTGGGGAGCACTGGCCATCTGGAGGGCCATAGGCACTGCTGTCGGATCCACCGTCCCTCTCTTCTTTGGACTCTCGGTTGGCCAAGTCCAGGGGCATACTACTCTTAGTGGGACTGCTGGACGAAGATGGGCTCTCTTGTAGCGGTGGGCTTAGTGCACGCTGCGTTTTTAAGTAAGGTTTAACATTGGCCACGAGGATTGTACTGTCCCGCTGTTCTTTTCCAAACGTGCTGAGGGTTTTTCTGCTGTTGCAGCTGATGGTGCCATAAATCTCTGTCTCTACCATGGCATCCATTCCCACAGGGATGAAAAGGTTGGTACGATTATCTGCGCTGTCTGCTTGGCTTCCTACCCGTAACTTTGGCATCCAGCATCTGTCAGAATGTCCCAGTGCACGACATTCATCGGTGCAGTGGACTGATTTGTCTTGCTCTGCAAAAAACAGTTAAACATTTGTTATTGGAGCCTGCTGGGGTAAGTATAAACAACCTAGACGAAAATTTAGATGACATTTTGAAGGATGAGCAGCAATACTAAAACACAGCAAACAAAGACATTCTAGCGTTATTTTTTAAGTTTAACTGACACCTCCATCTTTTTTTGACATGTTGTTTTGTATGTCACAGAATTTTCAGAATAGCAAAGTTTGAGATTAACAATGTAATTTCATCATTTATGGTGTATCTCTTTATTCAATCCCAAAAAAAATGCGCATGGTGCAACTTTGAAGTGATGGTACACAACAACATCCAAGTAAAAAAGTTTCTTGTTTTGGTAAATATCACGAGTAATTTGTCCTGTTTATGAAACATTTTTCCCTCTGGTACTATCCACATCCTGCGTAGGTGTTTCCTGGAAAATATCATCTGGTGCAGAGGAAGTGATGTTTTTCATTTACATTTACATCAAAAGTAGGTTGCGTAAAAAAGATAGTCGAACCTGAAACCTGCGTGACTATTTTTAACATTTCTAAACAGGAACCGGCGAGACATTCTGGAGGCAAGATGTTATTTGTGAAAATGTTGCTCAAGCTCATTATGCTCTTTTTGTCATTGTTTTAGGTGTCTTACTCTTAGCTCGACTCTCTGGTTCACTTCTTTCATCCACCAAATATCGTCAGTGTCCCGCTGCGTATCCTTCCCGACCTTCTGAACTCACTCTCTGTTTATGTTCTTTAATCACTAGCCTTGTCTGTCTGTGTTTGCAGTGCTCTGTCTTTGTGAGATTTCAAGTCGTTTTTTGTGCTCAGTGTTCACTGTGCATATATATAAAATGTCTCATTTCAGATCCCTGCACTGTGTACACAATGTACTTAGCATAGTAAGTTCATTTTGACAGGGTAGAGTTGTCTCAAACTGAATACTTGGGTTGAGTCGAAAATCACTCACAATTCAGAGGACAACATAGTGAGCTCACATCTAGTGAAATATACTCTATATAGTGTAATCCAAGTAGCCAACAATGCTGCATAAAAAGTAGTCTCATCTAATACTAACCCTGCAAGTATACCATAATGCATTGCGCCAAAGAATAAAAAGCTCACCATTGAGCAGACCTGCAGCAGCTCCAAAAGTGTCACACACACGTATATATTCTGTGAACATTTTGAAAACTCAAAGGCATATTTTCTATTCTACTTCTGCTTTGATAAGTTTAATTTTTATTTTAACTGCATGCCTGAGACATAAGGTACATAAGTTGTAGTGCAAAAATAATGTGCCAAGTTTAAGATGATTAATATGAACAGAGCAGAAAATGACTTCAAAAATGGCTCAATGTTTAGTATTTATATATTTGGGGAAAAAAAGCTGAATTACAGTCAGTTCATCGCAAAGTTGCACACCAGTGTTGACCTGGTGCGTTGAATTGTATGATGGCAGTCATGTTATTCATGGTGCACATGAAAATGAATTAGTGTGCAAAATGATTATGTGTCCACTATATGGCCTCTACATACAAATCCCTAAGTACTCATTAGATCAATGAGTGGCTGTGATCTTAAGCACAGAGTGTATTTTCAAATATTTTGTTCACATTGTTGAACTATGTTGATAATGTAGCTCACATTAAATGTCAACGCTTAAAACAAATCTGGTTGTGTTAGCCGGCTACCTACCATCAGCATCAGAAGTGACGAGAGCCCTATATTCTCCTCATACTGACTTAAATTACCGGGTGGTCCCTGTTATTACCTGATGAGTCACCACACGATAAGAGAGCCGCATGATCAGGAACACTGAGCAGGGTCAGGGTGACAATAATAAAAAAATCTTAGATGAAATATGAACAACTTTTCAGCCTATCTGGCTGTAAGACCCAATCATTCAACGAGCTTAATTGTCATATGGATTTCATGATCAATGTCTAATATATAGCTGTCTGAAATTATTTGCAGAGAGAGATCTTTCATTTCCTGAACAAGACTCATGTTTCCCATTTCCAAATAACTTTTAAGCAGGTGGAATAACAAGATATCATCATCATTCATTCATTCATTCTTTTTATTTGCTGCTGCTATGCCTTTTATTGTACAGCTAGCACAATCCATGAAATTGCAAAAGTAACAATGGATAAGTGTGATTACAAACAGGTGAGACATTTAGTTTTTTTTTTATGGCTAGGCAGGGTAGGGGTTGAGAAAAGGGTAGTTTGCTATGAGCATGCGTCATTCACATCAGGCAATGACTCACATCAAGTACTTCCCTCACCTTGTGTTATGTAGCCAAGATGACATTAATTGAGGCTGAAAAGTGAAAATTGTTCCAAGGCGGACACTTTGATAATTATGAACAACCTGCACTGCATGTAACTGAAAGTTCAGTTCCATGATTTGAGACACTGCAACTGTGTGGTCTCTCAATCCTTCAGATGCTGGATTCTTTCTCTTTTATTTTGTGTGGCGACCTCTTCCCAGCCATTTTTGTTTAAAGTTGTGTTCATCGTGTTTGGCTTTTCTTTTATCTGTTTTTTTTTTTGCTGTCATTCGCCTTCATTGGACTCCCTGTGGGCTTGTGTGTTTTGTTTGTCTGCTTGATTTTAGCATATTTATTTATGACTAAGATTTACTTAGTCATACCGTTGGTTGTATTTAAAACTTTCTGTCTATGTCTTGCATCTTGAGCTCTATTTGAAATCAACTTTCCATCCTTTTTCTCCATCCATCAATGCATATATCCCACTCCAATTTGACCCAGTTCAGAATTGTGGGGGGTTGGAGCCTTTCCCAAATGACATTTGGCACGAGGTAGGGCACCCTGGGAAAGTTGCCAGATTAAAACTAGAATAAAATATCCAATTAGAATTACATTGTGGAAATATCATTTGTACCATAAACTGTAATTAGTTTTACTTACACCATCTTTCTAATTATTTCAAAAGAACTCTGCTGCTTAGGTTGGAGGTACTTGGCATTTCTTATCGTGAGCCCTGAAGTTTTGTAAGCTTTTAATGGGCGTCGGCTAAGCTATTATAAAAAGAGTTTTGTTTTTTTTTCAAATAAAAAAGTTTAAATCAAACAAGTAAAAATTAAAAAAAAAAAAAAACAGACAACAACAACAAAACAGATCTGGTTATTTTTGGTGATATTTGGCAAAAATGCCAATACTACAAGCTTTAAATATAGTTTATATTGAAAGCACGACCACAAGGTCACAGAATAAACATATTTTATGTCAGTAGAGCAACAATCATACAATTTTTTCATCATGAGAACATAATGGTGATTGAAGTGGTCCTCTAATTATTCCACGACAGCAGCAGCATCTACTTACTAGATTATTACTAGACTACTTTACAACACACTTGTGTACATACCTGTGTATTATTGTTGGTAGTAAAAAGCAGAGAAATGGGTGTATCATAATACGGTCTCATAATTTTCACACCACATCTAATCCCGAAGGGGGAAAAATATGAGCATAAAGAGGGCAACACACATAAAAAGCCCATTTCCATGGTGTTATGATGTCGAAGGTGTCCTTTTTTTTCTGTGGCCATTTCACTCAGCTATCAAAATTCTTTCCACTGTGATGCACTGAGGTGTTTCACATGTAAAGGCATGAAGCAAAATGTCAAAATGTCTTGTGAAAAATAATGGTTTTCCTTCATTTGTTAAACATGAACACCTTTATTCTAATAAATGCGCTGTCTTCTTTTGCTGGGATTTCCGAATGATTAGAACAGTTTTTTTACTAAATACACAAACAAATTCCAACAGTGACCTATGAATTCATTAGAACTTCGTAATTCTGTTAGAATTTGTCTCACGCAGTATGTTTTTTTTGTTAAAATATCAAACAATTTAATAACTAGCTCTGCTACTCTCTTTTATCTCCCTACAGGAACAAATTTTTAGAAAAAATATCACAAAATGTAAATATTCTCACATCTAGCTAACATTTAAAGTAACTTCACCCTCATAAATCTGCCTCTTGTTCCAGCAGAGAAAAAAATTCCAACCACATCAAACCATTTTTAATAGAAATAATCTACTATTTTATTCATTGTTTGATAAATGATATGATACATGTCTTTGATCAGCCCATCTCTCTCTTACTCTCATGTCATTCCATGATATCGAAGTCCAAGAGCAAGTGACTAGCTGATTGGTTCATTTGATCTCATTTTGAAACTTGGCTCTGATGAGGATCAGTATATCAGCTTCGAACAAGAGGAGGCTACACATGACGGGTCTCTTCCTAGAAAAGGTGGTTAGATCCTTCTGTTCAAAGTCGGCTGAACCTTATTTATACACAAGCCTCGATCAGTTTGCTGGAGGATGCACAAAACCGAAAGAAACAAAACAGATGCCTTCTCTGTGCTACAGCTCCCAAGAGATGTGGAAGTCAGCGCCAATGTACCACACATGCGATGCAAGTTCATTTGCAAATACACGGCATGACTATCACATACTGCTGCTCAAGTCTATTAACACCTACACAAAGGCACCCACTCATAGCCACAGGATACGGTGAAACTGTTAATTATGCTGTGACTGGACAGAGGTAAATTGTGCTGTTAATTTTATAGGAAAACTATGCAATGTCAAAGGGAAAACATTTTTTCCTTTTTCGCTGAAAAAATGTCAGACGGGTTACAGTCATCTCTTTAGGACACAGTATATTTTTCCAATGTGTGCATAGTAAATGGGTTGATAGGTATCACTATATACGCTGGTTTCTCCCAACAGTAGATGGGGTTGTCACTCTTTGACCACGTAGGTGGGCTGCTTCTAAAAGACCTTACAAGTTTTGCATGCTTAGGGATTTCCCTTTTTCATCACTGTGCATAAATATTGTTTTCCGCATCTGTACCCAAATGGGTGAACTCTGCATCCATACTATTAGGTTTATATAAACATTGTGTAAGAGAGTAGTTTTTCTCTGTGTAATGAAATCAGTCAGCGTTAACTATTCACCATAGAAGCTCAGTAGGCAGGAAAAAAAAGCACTGCTATGTAACATTTCTAGTAACCATGGGATACATGTAATCATTATGTTTCTGAGCCAAAAGGAGCCTGGTGTCAGCTGCGTCATATGTGATGCTTTAAAAGCTTGTGTTTTGTGTCAAACTACAATCTTTTCCTAAAACCTAACTAAATAGTTTTGGTGCCTAACCCTAACAGGGCCACCATTTTAATGGACAACAATATTCAGAATATTGACCATACTCTGAATAAGAAATTATTCCACTCGTGGTGATTACATTATTTCCATATTGGGAATTCCTCACATGATCCTGTTTAAAATGTCACAAAACATGCGTCCACATCACCATATCTCCTGTTTTCTTCACCCTCAACCAAAAAATGAGAGTGCCTGTTTGGAGTAAAGCTATTGGTGACGCACATGTGTGTCACAGAATGCTGTAAAAACTCTATTCGGACGTTAAAGTTTGATTAAGATATGTGCATCTCCACATAATGTGACTAAGACTGAATTACTCAACATTGCTTGAGCTGCTTATTGTTTACTCAATATTGATTATTCGGGGTAATGTTAGCGTCTTATTCAGAGTATAGAGTCTTGATGAAATTGAACTTTAACATAGTATGATGTTCTTTAAGTAAATCATTATCTAATTCTAGTAAAATACACAATTAAGTAGGGCACGTTTTGAGGCTGGGCTAACTTGTGATTGAAAAGTCACAACCCAATGGGCTTGCTGTGACGATCATGCTTGGTTGCGTTGTTTTGCTGTGGTTTCTGAGTCTAAGGTGGGGCTGGGCAGGTTTCCTGGGAGCCCGGCGGAGTCTGAATTGCTCCTGCTTCCAAACCTGTTCCTCATCTGCCCTCATCAGGACACTCTTTTAGGAACTGCAGGAGCAACCACTCTTCGCAAGATCGTCCCACTACTCTAGTGGTAATTAGGCCGACTCCTGTGTTGCATTGCAAGTTAAACTCCGAGCTCTGACCTTGCCTTCTTGTTTCCTTCAGCGCCGTTTCCTTCGTCCACTCTCCAAGCCTTACATTTTTATGCCCTGACTGGCATCTATTGTAACCCTCCTCCCGCCAGCCTGCTCCACATACCCGCCTGCTCTCCCTGCCGCCGACTCAGAACCTCTGTACCACAGCCAACACCCTCCCCTCCACTTTGGATTCTCTCCAGGATCAAGTAAGGACAAACATACCCATTGTCTGGACAAATTCCGTATTCGGAACCTCACTAATCATCTCCCTCCTCTCTGAGTTCCACGTCTACCCGGATCCTCCCTTCGGCTTTCAACACCCACCACCTGTAAATAACCTCTGTTCTAACCCTGATTCTCCCTGAGTCCTGTGTCTGCTCTTGGCTCCGTTTTTGTGAGACTTGTAGACACCAAGCCGTGACACTTGTATGAATTCTTATGCGCCATACAGGTGGGAATAGCAAATACTTAAAACCTGAGGTTTCAAAGCAGTGCTCCAAAAGTTGGGTCACATTACTGAGGCTACGGCCATTGTGAACCTTCTGTTAGGTTCTGTTAATAACACAACCATTTTTCATTTAAAAACTTTTATCACTTCCGCGTTGTGTTTAGGAAATAACATTACTTGGTTAGGGCTATGAAAAAGATCAAGGTTAGGGCCAAAATACATCCTCTTGACAATAAAAACTAAGACTGTCATCGACCCCTTTTTTCACAGTTCACACATAGTTGCACTCACGACCACATGAGATCATATATTCTATAAACATAATTATAGGCTGTTTCGGTAGGCATGAACAGATACCCCAGTGAGATGTATTTGAGCACAGGACAGTGTCCATAAACACAGCCCATACTATTTTTTATGAGGTTTTAAACCTTGGAATTGTCTTGAATTGTGTAAATGATACATTTTGTAATTGAAAGTGAAATCACTAAATGTATGTCAGTGGGTATTTTAAACTGATAGTAAATTTCAAAAGGATCTAAACATTTGAACTTTTGATTTTTTGTTAGGGTGTAATAGCTATTACTGTATTATTTAGTATTTATTGTTGTAACAATACTTTTCTCTTTATCTTCTGCTTATTTTTTTTACTCTGATAAAAACATTCTTGCTGTGAGGCGACGGTGCTATATCTCTAACTATCCACAGCTAAATGTTTAGCATTAAAAGCTAAAGTCGCCTTTACTCTAAGATTCATGTTACAAATTATGTTAGCTCGAATTATTCTGAGGACACATTATTCTGGTAATGTGTTGTAAAAGTTCAGAACATACATTCAAATTTAAAATAAATTTTGCAAACGGAGAACAGACCTCGATGCTGGTTATGATTTAGGCAGACCACAGCAGAGATCCTTTTATTACACTGTGCCACATGCATTTATGTTTCTCCATCTTCTTCCAGCAAAATAGAGAAAAGTATCTTCCAAGCACAGATGCACAAAGCCAGGACAATAAGCATAAGCAGGGAGAAGCGGGCAGATGCTGAATTCATTTCCATGGTATCTATCAACAAAGGAGCTAGCAGCTGATGCTGATGCAAAGGGATGTATGGTCTTAAAAGGTAAAGCAGCACCTAAATGAGGTATAAGCAGCATTCACGCCAGTTTGTCTTACTACACGAGCAGAAGTAATTCAAAGACTGCGTCTGCATATTTACATAAATTCTAATACATACTAACAGAATATTTTACCCTGGGTCCTTAAATTAGCATGAGTGTATAAAAAAGTGTGCAGTTCAGCCAATAAAAGAGCATTATGTGTGGTATTTGTCGATAGTTATAGCATTATTATTATTATCATTTTGGTATTTTATACAAGTATAACAGTTATAACAGCCGGCCTGTCCAGGGTGTACCCTGCCTCTCGCCCATTGACCGCTGGGATAGGCTCCAGCCCCCCCTGCGACCCGACCGACGGATTCAGCGGTATAGAAAATGGATGGATGGATGGATAACAGTTATAAAACATGTTTTTCCATATTAACAGGTATTTTTCTTACGTGTGCTCACAAGAAGATATGCTATCCTTTGGGATATGAGGATATTAATGTTTTTATACATGTTTTTACGGTCTTAGATTCAAGCTAAATAGTTGTCCTTAGAATAGTAACATTTGCCTTGATGGTTAGCAAGAGCTTTTCTGTAAAATACAATATCTAAATGAGCTAGAGGTACTGAAATGAAAAAAAACACATACATGTACATTTAGTGGCTGTGGAACTGATATAATTTAAAAGCAAAAAGGCTGTGAAAGACATATAGACAGACGTGAGAGTGCTTTCATATGTTCTGCCTGTCATTAGCTCTCCATTTTCATTTCACATTTCTTCACTGAATAAAATTGAATGGCATAACCAAATCCAGACAAAGCGACAAAAAGCCGTGATTTTGGGCAAAAGTAGAGTAAAAAAAATAACATGTTCACAAAAACAAAGAAACTGCCTGCCCATTAAAAATAGAATCAGAGAAAGCCTAGCAACATACCCACTGTGCATCTGGTGTCTGTGAGAGTGAATAAATATTCAGAGTGCATGATAGTGGAAGCTGCACAGGT
This sequence comes from Odontesthes bonariensis, assembly GCF_027942865.1. NCBI lineage: Eukaryota > Metazoa > Chordata > Actinopteri > Atheriniformes > Atherinopsidae > Odontesthes > Odontesthes bonariensis. The sequence continues at coordinate 20,252,500 of NC_134517.1, read as the reverse complement.
GCATATATTACCTGTATCAAAGCAGCCAAGAGACTAGAGGGATGGTAAAGGTAAAGACATAAAAGCAAGACTACTTAACCCGCAAGCTTTTGTGTTGGTGCTTTTTGGAACAAAAATTCTGTGCTGTCTCCATTTTGGATAATAGCGCTATCTTGTCTAAATCTGAAAAACAGTGGCTTTGTTGTTCAATAAATATACCTGTTTTTGTGAGTGAGAATAAGGGGGCCGAATAAGTGTGTGGGCTAGTTTGGTGATTTTTTTTTTTTTTTGTGATTAAGTCTGAGGCATAATGCATAATGTAGGTCTTCCATCTTGTAGGCAGCAGACACTGACACCATTTAATGTCCAACTGACCAACCCCATCAGAGAGTGCCCAATTTAATCAATCCATTCATTTAGCTTTTTTAACTACATTTCTCACACACAAACAGGAAAGACATTAACAAACACACAGATATTAAAAGCAATACCCCACTTGATTGCATTTCTCTTATCTTACAAAAGCAGGTCTATAAATTAACTGACATTGCAGTCAAGCAAGTGTCAGCGCCGCACCAGTAAATATTCCGTTTTCCATGTAAAAAACATTTCTTTCAATATCTCTTCATGTGACTGGCATTAGAACTTGTGTTGAATCAGATTCTGAAATGCACTGGAAAAAAAGAAAAAAATTTGATTGAATTTACACCTCCCACAGAGTCAAGTTTGGACCGCCATAATTCCTCACAGCACACACATACAAACACACACTAACACGTATATAAATGTGAGATAGATAGAGAGAGATTCGCACATCTTTCTGGCAGCCACAAGAGTGTTTCCGTCTCTGCCCTTCTGAGCATGCTGCAAACAAACAGTTCATAGCAATGTAAATGGTGTGGAAAGTGCTGCATAGGGACATGATGACCACAGCCTTTCTCTTCCGAGCCGCGAATGAGGAAATGAAAAACATCACCACTTCACTCAAGTCCCCCGTTATCTTTTATCTCACGAGTGAGAGATGCTTTTGTGTTTTCAGTTTATATCCACAATAGCTAAATATATCAGTCTCTTCTAGGTCAGCCAGGTAGCAACAGATTGACAGTCATCTATGATTATACTCCCAGCAGCGTGCATCGTTTAAGATTTGTGAAATAAAATTCAACATTTCTATTTTCAGTTGTAAAGCAGGCTTCTCTCAAAACAGCACAACCAGGGCAAAACCAATAACTGAGAAAAGCTCTTCAAGCAAAAGGTGGAAACACTGTCATGTTGCACCAGAAATATCTGTCATTTTGCACTGCAAATGTCTATCACGCTTACTTGTCTGTGTCGTGTTATCCAAGACAGCCATGCGACGAATTTATGTTCAGCTAATGACATGATCAAAAGAGACGCAGGCTGAGGTACACTTTTAGTGCATATGATTCTGTTTGATGGTTAAATCAGACCGAAGATGTCTGAAAATTCCACCTTCAGCCGATGGACTCTTTTATCCTCTTAAACTACCATCTACCTTTCACATTCGTATGGTGCCTTCATGTTATCTTTGAAACATAGCTCAGGCTGTCTGCAGTGTAAAGTGGAACAAAGTAACCTGCTGCAGCTACAGCTTCTAATAATATTGATGGAAGAAGTGTCAGCATTGGCTCTACCGAGGAGCTTGCAGACCTCCACTTAAACACCAGTGAGCTTTGGGCACGTTCTCACTGCATAAAGTACAAACAATGTCTGGTACAAGAGTCAGTTAGGCATCTTGAAGATGTCCACTCACCCTTCTCAAAAGGATGGCCATTAACTGCTGCTGCTTTCATCTTGAGGGCCTCCCTGGCAGATGTGTCGCAGTGTGAGCCTTTATTAGTATCCTGGTCACTATCAGCCTGGTCACTATCACCATGGCCACTGTCTCTGAGGCTTGCTCGTTCTGCATCCTTAAATGTTGAGCTGCAGCAGAAAAGAAGGAAGGAAGAAATCAAACATTACTTACTATGAGTTTTGCGGGAGAACCTCCCATTTTGGTAGTCAAAGTCAGCCAGCTTGATACAAAGATGAAGACGCAAAAAGCACCAGTCAGGAAGCGTTTGGATACTGCTCTTACCTTTGAACAAATGGCTGCCTGCTGCCAGCATAATTGGGCTCCGAGGAGAAATTTTCAGTCTAAAAAACAAAGGGAAAACAACATTATGCATTGACCATGTTGAAATTCACGACAAAAGCCAAAAATAACAAGAGATTCAGACAGGAAAAGAAATTGAATATCTTTATTATAGCACCTAAATGATATCAGTAAAAAATCACAGGCCATCTGCCAGTGAGTACAGGACAATAAGAGCAAATATCCATTGTGACCATATGTGTTATCCTTGGCAATTCAAAGAGTAGAGCACTAGCCACTGTCATCAGCATCCCTTCCCCTCTATCTTGGAAGTAATGTGTTTGTGTTGATCACACCCACATACCCTAGTGACTGGTGACAGTGCCAGTCCTTGTCATCTGTGTTATCATCTCCAAATGGGACTGTCTGCAAGTCTGTCCTAGATATTTACATCATTTACAACAGATAATTCTGTTGTGCTAAACAGCACTACAAGCTCATGCTGTCAAATTAGCATGTTAGCTGGCGCGTTCACCCAACCCTGCCATCTCTACAAGGCAAAGCTGGAACCTAATAATGGCCCTATCGTGCCAAATTTGGATGCGGATGGGTGGATCTGGCCCATATTTGTGGCATAGAGAAAAATATGATTGTAAGGTTATGCTGTGTGCATCTAGCTGTCTGGTGCACATTGGTTCTGTAATGTGATCGGACAAGCTGCTCAAACACCTGTCCAATCCCACATTTCAGGCATGGTTTTGTTTTCGCTCTATCGCAGTGAATCTGGCAGGGTCACAGCAGCCTTGTTCAAGACTCACACTGTTTGCATGTCTAACTGGGCGGACTCTCAGATTACGAGGAGTGAATGTGCCATTTTGCAAGAGAAGACTTAGAATGGAGCAATTTGAAAATGATTCCCAAATGCAAACAGAAGAAAAGGATCGCTTTAAAAGAAAGCACAATTTCAGTTCAGCACTAGGTTGCCATATCATGCTTTACATGCAGACTGAATATAGTGTAGTCTCATGAAAGGGAGAGAAAAAAGTGAGAATTTTGATGTCTGTCCACAGTGCCAGAATATCTATTTTTTCAGACAATTTCTTTTCTTTGTTCAGATTTGCATGGCAAAGCAGTGGGTGCAGATAAGTGAAAATAAATCACAGATAAAGAATATAGTGAAGTATCCTCCTTACCTGTATCACTGACATCCTATTCGCTGTAGTCTCTGTGCTGAGCCCGGCAAAACTGGAGTGACAACCTGACCTGGGGACGGTCAGGCTGTTGGGGGTGGTTTTCAGGTACATGACCTCTGACCTGGGCAGTGTGAGTGGCAGAGGGCTCTGGTAGTCAAAACATATTGGTGAGGTGATGAGAGAAGGACTGCTCACCACATTCATCCGGCTCGCAGAATCTCTCTCTTCCATCTCACTCTGCACCAGCATGATGTCACTCTTGTTGATCCTTTTCTTTTTTCCCTTCCCCACTGGAGGATTGGAGTATTCATCCATGCGGCAGTTATAATTCCCAGCCTCCTTATCTTGATGCTTGGACTTGACAGCGATGGCAGTCATGACGGCTAAGAGCATGACAGAGATAATGCAGAGGGTAACTATGAGGGGCAGGGACACATCCCAGTGCTGCTGTTCCCCGCTTACACTGGAACCCCCTCCTGCCGCCGTTTCTGTGTTCGCCTTAATGATCAGCTTAGCCACGGCAGATAAGGGGGGCTTGCCATGGTCAGTTACCTTCACCACCAGCTCAACCACTGGGGCAATCTCTTCCCAAAGAGCATGGGCAGTTCTGACCTCTCCTCCCACTGGATCCATCTCAAACAGGTGGTTGTCATTTCCCTCTGTGATCTCATAGGTTAAATGGCCACTCTCCCCATGGTCATGGTCCACTGCTTTTACTGTAGCCACAATGTACCCAATACCCACATTTCTCGGCACTGGGATTTCAGCTGTATCATTTTGCAGAAGGGGTAATATAATAACTGGGAGATTGTCATTCACATCAAGGACATTCACCCGGACGGTAGAAGTGCTCTCCATGTGCGGAGAGCCGCCATCTTTTGCCTGGACTTTGAACTCAAAGGATTTTGTTTGCTCATAGTTGAAAGAGCGTGAGGCATATATGGCTCCGTTAGTGGGATTAACAGAAACATAGGTGTACACTGAAACATCGCCTATATGTGACGGCAGAATGGAGTATGACACTGTTCCATTTCGGCCTACATCTGGGTCGTGAGCCAAAACAGAGCCCAAGTACTCCCCTGGGATGTTGTTCTCAGGTACCTGTAACACATACAGTGTCTTTGTAAAGCGTGGTGCATTGTCATTCTCATCTAAGATTTTCACTGTAAATGACCTAGTGTTGTTCAAAGAAGGTATCCCATTGTCTCTAGCTACAATTGTTACATTGTATTCGTCTTTCATTTCCCTATCAAGAGGTCTGTCCGTGAGCAAAGTGTAAAAGTTATCATTGTTTTCCTGCAGTCTGAAAGGTACATTTCCCAGTACCCGGCACTGAAGTTGACCGTTACGACCAGAGTCTTTATCCGTCACTCTGACCAGAGCAATGACAGATTCTGGAGGAGCCGCCTCACTGATGGCTCCCTGCCGGACAGAGACAAAACTTATTATTGGCGAATTATCATTTTTGTCAAGCACTTTGACAGTAATTTTACAGTGGCCTGGTATTGGGTTGGGCCCCAAATCCTTAGCCTGCACATCAAACTCTATGATTGGATTCTCCTCAAAGTCAATCTCTCCCTGGACCTTGATTACGCCAGTATTGGGATCTATTGAGAACAGATCTTGTATTCGCTCAGATGCATATCCAGTGAAGGAGTAGACCACCTGCCCGTTGCTTCCTTCATCTTGGTCAGTGGCATTGAGATCTATAAGTATTTTTCCAAGGGGGGAATTCTCAGGAATCTCTAACACGTAGGAGGATTTTTCGAAAACTGGGCTATTGTCATTTGAATCAGTCACTCTGACATTGATCTGCATGGAGCCTGATCTTGGATACTCTCCACCATCAATTGCAGTGAGAAGAAGGGTGTGATGACTCTGATCCTCCCTATCCAGAGGTCTCTGAACCACCAGCTCTGGATATATAGTCCCATCACCCCTCACTTTTAAATCCAAAGAGAAGGTATTGTAATCATCTCTTGTGACCTGATAGGTCTTTATTCCATTTTCCCCAGAATCGGTGTCATGAGCAATAGTCAGAGGGAAGCGAGTCCCAGCAGCAGCATTTTCTGAAATATCAATATTCACATGATCTGAAGGAAAACTGGGTGAGTTGTCATTTATGTCCTGTATATCAATCTTGATCATACAAATTTCCTTGTCATTGGCAAACACCTCCATAGAGAGCTGGCACTTTGGGTTGCGCCTGCATAATGTCTCTCTGTCAATCCTTTGTTTGGTGAAAATTAGTCCACTCTCGGGGTCAACGTCCACCAGATGTGGTGCAGAATTCTCCAGTACTCTGAAGTTCGATTTTTTCCCTCTCTCAACAGCCCCATATCCGGCATCTTTTGCTATATTCCCTATAACAGTTCCAGGTCCTTGCTCCTCCGGGACAGAATAATTGAGATTTTTCAATGTCAGGGCTTTAACCCAGAACAGAAAGAAGATGGGTACAGAGAGACGCATCCCTTCAACTAGATATGCAGTAGTGGCAAACAGAGAAAAAAAAAAGCTCGTTGACTTTCAACCTGTTGATTACAGCAAACCTAAAGTGCTAAACCCTCACCGGGCATGTGGTCGACGCTGATCTCACACTAATTAGGTATTAAACCGATTTGTGAAGCGCTGTCTCCTCTTAATCGGTATCTTAACCTTTTTCACATGCCGTGTGGCTGTGATGAACTCTTTCCGTAAACAAAGATGACCACCCGACGACACCTGATGTATGAATTAAATATCAAATCCAACATAGCGCACGAGAAAGGCTTTGTTTTTTCTCCAAACGGGGGGTAGACTTAATGAATAATCGATGACTATAAAGTATTAATATTCCCTACCGCATCCAAGGTTAACGCGTTTGGATCTCTGTGGTGAAGGTTAGACCGTGGCTTACAAAAGCGCATTGCCCCCATGCGACATCTACACCTAGGCTACTGCAAATACTGACATGGCCATTCAAAATGCAGCATTGCCCGATGTTGCCATTCACAACGCATTTACTTTTTTTCCTGTGCGGCACACTGTTGCATATGCGTTCTGTTGGTGAGGCTTATGCGGTCTTCCCATGCCACAAAGTACATTAAAAGCAGGATATAGATCTGATTCTCTTGTCCAACCTTTTGTCTTCCCGTCATTCAAGAGCATCTACGGCACGGCTGCGACTTTTGCCCGATGATTGTCCTATAATCAGTCCAGTAATCCAATAATCCAGTCCAATTGGACCCGGTGCTCCTCCATCCTTCATTCGGACAATCCTCCTCTGCGCTGTCCCCAAAAACGTTACGATAAAAAAACGCCAAAAAGCAAAAAACAAAAACGAAGGTGCTGGAAGATTTCTGATAATCAAAATTAATCGCTTCTCCTGCGCTCTGTTCTCTCCGCGTCAACTGTTGAAACCTGCTCCGCTCACACTGAGCCGATCTGACTGAAAGCCTCTCGACGCCTTTATAACAGACTCCGGTGTATTTCTTGGTGCATTTAACATAGTTTCTGATCGTCTTCCAGCAAATGAGTGAGCAATGACAGATCTTGCCTTGGGGGAGGTTTCTCCAATAGGTCTGGTAAGATCGCATGAAGAAGGGCTGTTCTAGTGCTACGTGATTCATTTACTGATGTGCGCGCACCGAGCAGCAGCATCAGAGGGAAAACGTGCTGCTGGATGTTGCCCCTTATACATGTGGATGTGTACTGGGGATTATAGATAGATCGATGAAATGTGTTTGGATGGGATTTAATAGAAGCAGCAAGGACTTGACAAGTGGTCATTTTTGGAGAAAAGTGGAACAGATGGCCTGCGTGTTGCGGAAAATGTAAAATAAAGCTCGCAAAATGTTTGGGGAGTAACGGAGAGTGTTATGACGGAGAGTGTTATGTTCTCAGTGTCGTTGAACTTATTCAGGTATTCAGAAGTAACGATTCTTATTAATAATCAAAACCAAATTCTTACACCTCTCTTGTGTCTTGTATTGTTCCTTGTTTATTGTATAATTGGTTTTATGAAAATTCAACCACAAGATATAAAAGAAGTCAAACTGTGGGTTCTTTCAGGATAATCTCTGTCAAGGACATAAAACAACAGCTTATTCCACTGAAAGAAACAATGCTTATTTCACAGCTCCAAAATCACAGCTGTTGGAATAACCTGCTTTATGCATCTATCACATTTGCCTTCAATAGCTTATCCACATCAATCTCATGTCTCATAAGAAAATATGGACTGACATTTAGTTCACTCAGCATTTCAAAAATCTGACATTTGCATTTTCATTTTCACTTGACCAGATCTCAGTGACGCATATGGGCCTCTTCCGTGATGCAGGTGTACCCTGTGAGAGCAATTCTGAGAGGAAGCAGTGTCAACATCAGGGCAAGATCACTGTGGCCTGCTTCCTCACTTCATTCCATGCTGCCCAGGATCTAAATCAACCTTGTGTTGCTCCTGAGTTCATTTTCATTGTCTGAAACATGGCTGCTTTCCTCCTCTGGGAAGCATCAACTTTGGCTGGCCGAGGTGCAGCCTGCATAAATTGGCCATTTCTGCAGGTAAGAGATAAGGACAACAAAAGGAAACTAATTATCATTCAGTCTATGTTGAAACCTCAGGAAAGAGCTGCTATTGACAATTGTGTCTACATTGTCACAGTCATACCATTTAATATGATCTCAACTCTGAATGAGAGGGTGGTTCATATCCATAATAAATAGGCCACATCCTAATGTGAGGCTTTGGCCGCCTTGTTCTTCTAAAAACTGATAACTTTGTCATGGGTAACTAACTTTCATTCATAAGACCTCAGCAGCTGACCCGATATATGAACTGCAGTTTTTTGCTGCTTTGCTGACCGTAAAAACACATGGATGCATCAATTGTTTAATGACAAATTGATTTTTACTTGAAAGCACAGTATTCTGTTGGTGTTGAATTATATGTGTTGTAATGTCAGGAGGAAATGACAAACAGTACCCATGGTCTTTTAAGCACACTTGTAATATCTCTCATGTGATTCACTTACCACTCTGCACTAGCATGATTAAAGGTGAGATTAAATTGTTTGTCATTCTGTTTTTGCTCCTGTCGCTGGTTGCTCTGCACTCCAAGCTGCACACTGGAATACTGATGGTGGTGAGCGGGAATGATGATCAACACAAGCCACAGAATCTCACTGCTGAATGAATAAATGCACCAGTTAGTTCTACTTAAAATAAGTGTCTTCATGAGACATTTCGTAAACATGATAATTACCCTCATAAAATAAGGATCGTTAACACTTATGGAGAAAGAGCCAACGATCTCATCATGAACTACAAAAAAACTAAAACGTGACTTAAGAACAATAGCAAAAAATAGAAATAGCAACAACAACAACAAAAAAAAAAGAAAGAAGCAAAGTAAACCCAGAATAGCGTTAAGACAGTATTCAGAAGAACCGCACTGCAAATTAATATAATGCAATCACAAAACAATATTCACTTTCAGCTTCTTATGGTCCAGGTTAATGTGATTCTGGTCTTACAGTAATGATCCATATCCCTGCCTAATCCACGTGTCATGACTTCTCATTTGGGTACAATTCTTAAAGGGACAGTTGATTGAATTCACCCACCAAAACTAATTTCTACCAAACTTGTAACTAGTCATGAAGAGAATTTAAATTCTGTGTGTCAAGGTTTTGATAAATCTGCCTCTGAAAAAGGTGCACTTCTGCAACCAGCGCAGTACAGTTAATTCACCCCCCCCCCCCCCCCCCCCCCCCCCAAAAAAAAAAAAAGAAGTCTGTTAACACTTCCAGAGTGATCAGGATATTGTTTTGGGAGATATGTTTTGCTATGGTATTCTGCTCTGTCAGGGTAGCTGAATCCATCAGGACTGACACATAATTTTAACCGAGCGTGTCTTTCTTTTTAAGAGTAGGTGTTTATATTTTTTCTTACTACCAACAAAAAGAACAAAAGTCTCAATGCAGGGATCCTGCTAACAAGTGTTGCCTGGAGAAAAGAGGCAGTGTTTTTTCCTCTGTAAATGAATTGCCTCATTTGTGTTCCGCATCGGGCCAGCAGAGAAACTGTTGTGATGGGTAGCAGATGCACAAAGCACAGGCCTTAGACTCCAGTGAGGTTTGCATCCTGAGTCCAATCTGTGGTGAGATTGAGGCAACAAGCGCTCTGTTTACAAGGTTAGTAAAAGAGTGTGGTTTCATTTGATGTTGATAACCGCACTGTGCCTCAAGTCACTGTGATCTCATTTTGTCTCGAAGCAAGACAGGGATGCATCCCTAACCTTAAACAAGGGCTGCCAGCGCCAAAACATATTCATGCAAGACTTTAATAAAACTGTAAATGCTATAGATGCCAAACAAATTAAATCCACTAAACATTTCACTGATGGGCTCAGTGTTAATATTTTTGTAACATGCCAAATTCCTTCCTAAAAAACATTTTCTTATTACGTTGATAGAAAACGTAATCCATGCAGCTTTACGTTTCCTTTAAAGATATTTGCTGTTGCAAATTTGTTGTGGATGAGTGCAATTTCATAGAAGATATGGGATGACACTGTTGTGCTGGGTGGCATGTTGCTTCATTAAGATGAACATGAGAGCTGTTGTTTATTTTTAGTCAATCCCACATACACCACCCTGCTGTCATAATTCACTGGCATACCAAATGTGCATTAATCTGCAGCTGAAAATAGGCCCCCAGAAATGCCCTATTTACCAAGAAGTCTTCCAACCTAAGCAGCCAAATAGGTCATTTCTACCGACCCTCTGATACCAACTATAAAAGCATATTAGCGGCAAGATATAGGCCATAAACAAGCTGTTGAGAGTAACAGTTTATCTAACAGTTTTGTGGTAAATGTTTGGATATTTTTAAGGTTAACATTATTCATCAGGGATTGGGTGAAAATAGAAAAATAAGGGCTTTGTCAACGTTCCCCTTCACCTATCTACCACCTGCCAAGTGGCACATAAGGTCCCCACATTCTCTCTCCGTGCTGGCCTGTCAATGGCTGTGGTTCTTGCCTCGCTCCATGAGCTCCATCCTTCTGTCGTCTTCTCCTTCTTGATTGTTTGACGCCGGGCAGTCTTTGGCCTTTACACATGATCTCCCTCCTTCTGGCACCCATGTCACCCATGTCATTGTTGTGGTCTTTGCTTAGGGTGTATTAATACATTTCCATCTGCACTTTCAAACTTTATCTCTGAAGTTAAATTGTTTCAGTTCTCTCCAATATTTCATTGTTTGTGATGTGTTCCCAGCCATCTTATCCGCATAATCTTTCTCAAGCATCTTTTGGAAGACTTCAATCTTTTCGTCACCAGCCTTGTTTATCTCATGATAGTGTAACACCCATACAGTAAGACTGTTTTCACTAGTGCTGCAGCTCACGCTGTTTGGGTTCCAGGTGTCCTTCAACTTTAGCGCCCTGTGTATCTCCTTTGGCTACAGGCATTAGTCTCCTAAACACACAAATCTAATGCAGCTTCGGAAGGTCATCCATTCTTTGTGATATTCTCGTTGTTGCTGGCATTCATTTTTATAACAGAGGACACTGCAAAAACAGATTTGTCATTAGAATTGTATAATTATTACCTTCAAAAGCAGCTGTAGTCTGATGAGACTCGCAAGATCATGACCACAATAAAATCCATCTTCCCAGGCTTCAAGCTATGGGATATTTTTGGTTAGATTTCAGTTTGGAACAATCAGCATTCTGGCCACTATGGTTTGCTTTTACAATACTGTTTATATATGCATTTCCAATTTTTTAATTCAAATAATATTATCCTCTCTGTTTCCAGGCTTTTAATCAGGGTAATATTTATGGAAAGTTCCTCCTTCATTTCAAGTATGACTGGTGCTTTTTTAATCACGTCATCTTTACATGCCGTTGTTGTCTGCCAATCTGGCTTATAGAATCAGCACCATCTGCTAGTGATCTTTATAAACCGACCGATAAGAAATTAGTGGATACAGTGATGGATGGATACGCACATGTTGATTCACTTTGGCCAAATTTCTGAACATCAGTTTAAAATTTACCATGAATAGTCCGGGAAATCCCAGCTAATGGTGATGCCTGGCTAAGTTATGCTGCTAGCATAATTTATACCAGAACTGGAGGGTTTATCTGAACTAAAAAAAAAACAAAACAAGAAAGAACAACATTAACATTTTTCTTAACCTGTTCCCAAACCAATGATGCTTAACCAGGCCTGAAAAACCCAGAAGCTCAGAAGTAAATGTTTACTGTACCTTGTGGTTCTGTAACCTAACCTGACAAGTTTATTCCCTCCGTAGGTGCTACGACCATTGTGGGGCTTTGGCCCATTAACATGTTGTGCTTGGCATTTGTGTCCCTGGCAGATGTTGCTTGGCTACAGTATAACTTGCACTAATGTATGGCCAGAGGAAGCTTCCGCACATAAATTATTGGGGTAATTATATTCTTTAAATGCCATTTTGTGTATTGATGTGGTGTGTAAGTGAGCTGTTACAAGATATGCTATCTTTAGTCTTGTTCTTTACATCTATCATTGGAGGAATGATTTGTCCCATTTCCCTCATGTAATTTTCAAGGTAGCTCTACAAGTTAGTGTTAAAATTCACAGCACACTCAACTGCCTGACCTCTGTTATAGTTTAATTTTTTTGTTCTCTTTCATAATGTTTGGGTGTCGCAACTGTCACCTGTGGAATGAATACAAAAAAATAGAGTAAAGCATAAAGATCCTTTTTGGCATTAAGGATAGGTGTAAAATAGAAATGTGCTTTTCATTCATTGATTTACTTTAAAAAAAAAAACTAAAAAAAAAACACCAGTAGAGACAGATCTTTTCCTTTCCCTTCTGGCCATTCGTCTTCCATTTTGTTGGCTGACAATTGTTATGTGAGTGTCTCAAATGCACCTAAATAGCAATGCTGCCTTCTGCCTGTGTGCAACAAAAGCAGCCATACAAAACTCCCAAGCCTTTTTATCACGATACATTTCGAATAAATTATTTTTTTGACAGGCCAGATGTGTATTTGCATGTAAATACAAATCCTCAAGGGTCAGTGTGCCAGTTCTCCAACATTTCAATTCTGAATCAAAACTCTGGAGTCGAGCTTCACTCTCCTGAGTGCAGGGGTTACAGGGTTGATGCGTTTGCGTTCGATTTTTGTTGAGAAACTCTTCGGGGATCCAAAAGTTCAGTCAAACCTCTGCCAAACATCTTAACCATTCCGCAATCTTAAAATGTGACTTGAAAGCATTTTCTTCACAGCTTTCAGTTCAGTTTTTGGTGGTGGTCGATAATATGGGTCGAAGAAATTCTGAACCTAATCTGCATTTTGGAGGTAAGTAGCTAAGAAAATGATTGTGCATGCAGAATGGGCCTTTTGGAGGTTTTATGCAAACGTGCACCTTGAACCTCATAAATGACCTGTTCATCAATCAGTCGGGATAACAAGCGTATAATATATTGCTCAGATTCTAACACAGAATACATCAGCACTGTAAAAGTAACAGGTATTTTATTAACAGGATTCATATTCAGTTCAGTTCACATCAAACATTAGAGTGGACTTATGAATATAATTATAATGAATAAGAAAATAACTTTATAACCTGTGGTGGGTTGACAGACAATTCCTGAGTTTCGGCAGTTACAATTACTAAATCAGAGTCTAACATGATTTTTTTTTTCAAGGGGTTGATGCTACATCAAGAGGCTACACAGACTTGGTGTTACCTATATGGTCAGATCACAAAAAAGTGGCACTAGGTACAGCTATCAATACATTCAGGAGGGATTAAGAACACACTGGATTCAATTACTAAATGTGTCATGGGCCACAGTGAAGATCCTGTTTTTTTCCGAGACAAAACTCTATGCAACAGGCAATATTTCTACTGGGAGGTGTCTCGCCCTTCTGATTTTCAGACAAAATGCATTCTGCAGAAAGCAGAGACCAAACTCATTATTTATTATCCCTCATCTTTTATGTTAATTTCTGCAGAGACAGTGAAAACATAGCAGCTGTAAACGCAGCAACAAAGCTCTGCTTTGTCCTTTTGGTCAGTGGAGTCACCTTTAAACAATCCTTGCCCCAAATGTTTAGTGAGCCGCAAATATTTCTGCTCCTCAGAGCCGGTGTTTCAGTGTAACAAAACAAAGTGTTGGAAGGAGGGAATACGTAAAAGGCACACACAAGCCGAGGATGTGTTACAGGCCATAAAGTTGCTGTTTATCATGAGCAGATGTCGTTTGTCAGGCTTTTCTTCGGAGACTGGTTCAGAATGAAAACAACAGAGAATTTAAAACCTTCAGTCAATGTGTTTTTACTCAGCAGAAGTGTGCTGATGCTGAGCTCTGCAACATCACAAATCAATTATTTTATGCTCCTTTCTCCTCTCTGAATTTGTTGGGGGGAAAAAAATAGGGGAAAAAAAACTGAGTACTGATACTCCGGCAAATCATGTCTGAACAATTATATACTTTAGGTGAAAAATTGTTGATTTTACAAATAAACAGTCGACTTACTGATGTGCTGTTTGTTGCTCAGCTGACAACTGCTGTGAGATAGACTGCGGTTTATTTGCATATACAGCAAGTAACTGAGATCTAATCACAAGCGTTCACTCAAGATGCATGCATGGATGCATTTTAATGACAGGTGTGAGCACATGTACTTAAAGCTGTCCACTTGTGATCTGACCACCTGATTCATATCAAACCAGGTCCGAAGAGCCTCGAAGACAATTCTGAAATGATCCCGACTGCTTTTGTGTTCAAGTTTAAGTCAGTCAAATATATAAGGGAAGTGTTATTTGGCTTTGCTTGGAAAAGTTTTCCCACAAAACAAGTCGAGCTTTACCATTGCAAAGATATTCTCAAACACAATATAAGACCCATCCTATAGCAACACAACCAATTATTTCTGCTTCATTATAAGGCATTACTGAGAGATGGTAATATGCAGTACAGCAGCAGCGACTTGACACTCATGCATAGTTGCAATGGCAAATCTATACCATTTACCGTTTAATCAACAACATTTTATTAAAGAATGTGGAAATTGTATCACAAATTAGTGCTTTTATTGTAAATAGCCTGAGTTGCAAAGACTACAGTATAGCAAGCATAAGGAAAATTTACTCCCCTACTAAACATATATTGATTATTCACCCCAGTAATGACCTCATGTCCCAACTTGTTAGACGTCAGCACTCTAAGATCTACTGTGTAACTTAAGAGACTCCAGTAAGAATTTACAGCTGAAATTTCAGAACAAGCTTACGCATGCTCACACTCTGTGATGATGAAACAAATAATATATTGGTTTTTTGATTTTTTTTTTCTGTTTGTGTAGAATTTTGGTTCTGATTTTCATCAAGACTATAGGCAGCTCAATTAAAAGCATTGTTTCTCTCTGATGAGTTATTTTTATGTCAAAACAACACCCAAAGCCTTTCGAGCTGTAAAGAGTCTGCACTTATTATACTTTCAAACAATAAGGACATGTCTGGAGTTGGATATTGAGGAGGTGTAAAACATTCCCTGGGCCAGCTCTGGGGAACACTATGTTGATGAAATAGCGAGGACCCACGACAAGAGGCTGAGGGGACACTGGAAACAGATAACAGCTGACTGTGGACACTAGATCAAAATAAAATGGTATAAAGGTCATCACCCTGGAGTCAGTGGATGGCTGGAGTAAGATGAATGGGGCCATCCACATCTGATGCCATAGGTTTTACGGTTTGGTCGCATAATAACAAATGAAACAACATGATGACAACTGAGAAAACTCTGCCGTGCAGACATAGACAGAAATAGCTGAAGAATTGTTTTGTGGAAGATAACCAGTTATATAGCTCCTTTTGTTTTAGACTTTTGCATAACCATTTCATCAGCCTTTTCAGTGTTAATGTCTTTGATTTGTTTCATTTCTGAGTCGCACAACAATAGAAATATTGGTACCACTCATCATGTCAGCACTCATGTTGTCTGTTTCTATCCTGAAACACAACACATCCAAGAAACAACGGGCATAAAACATTTCGTTACGCCGTGCCACAAAGCTTATCTAACAGAGAAAGTCCCAGAGCTGTCACTCAAGAGACACACATTCAATGACATTCATGCACCTCTTGTTTTTAAGTTTCTTTTTCTCCCACTCTTTGATTAGGTTTAAAGCTGATTCAAGAAGTCCATATCCACCCATACATAACGTTATTCATTTCATCATCTGCACACTCAATAAGGGTGCATCGGGTCCCTCTTTGACTGAACCCCTGGAAATTTGTAACCACGCAGACAGACAGAGCTGACTACACACATGCCTGGATCAATTTCCATTGAGAGAAAAAAACAAATACACAAGACAAAGACGACAAGGAGCGGAATGATTGTATGATTGCTTGTCCTGAGAAGAGATTTTTGTTGTAATCCACTACTCTACATTTTACTGAAGGAATCAGAAAGTTCAGCACAGCTGAGCCAAAAGGTGTTATGAATAAAACTGCATATATGCAGAGTCCCAGTCAATTTGCAGATGAAGACACAATGAAGACAGTTTCACGCCCTAAAACTAGTTTATTGGGGTTAGGAAAAGATCAAGATTTGGGCAAAAACACATTTTTTCAAAATACACATCACATGATACTATTTTGTAAGGCGACAAGGTAATAACTTGTTCACATGACTCCAAGAGTAGGCATTGTTTTGAAATGTGAATGTAGGTCATAACAGCTGCCTGAAAAAAACCATGTGACCTATTTTGTTGGAGGACACTCATTGATTGCAAGGGGAGCAAGGCAAAACAGAAATTAGCAAAGGTATGATACACTATATTCCAATCAATAGGACAATTTGATTTTATAACAAATTTCATAACTTCTCTTTTGCTTTGTCGGTAAACAAAGAGCAGAGTTGGAATGAAAGATCAGTGCAGTTAGGCGTTGTTCTAACTATCGTATGGTACACAGACTTACCTAATGCCAGTTTCAGGTATGAACCTGTAACACTTCATATGGTATTCTCTTCCCCTTTCTAGCTGTGTAAAACTGATTGTTGAATTCAAATTCTTCTTAATTTGGGGAGACAACAATTTGCAAAAACACTTTCCGAGTACGGCAAGTTTTAATTAAGATCTTGATCACATATCAAGGACAGCCTGTCTGATTCTTTCTGGTTTTCTGAATGTTTTCTGCATTTGTCTTTCCAAACAGCTTCTTGAAATGAAATACGACAGACATTCGATGTTTAGTTGGCACAAAGTAAAACCTAAAAGAAATGTCTTCTTTTCTATTCAACTTTCTTTGTAAAATCTGATAATTTGAACTCATCGTAAAGAATTAACTAGGCACACAATCATTGTGGTTGTGCAGATGGATTCTTATTTTGCATATTTGTGTGTTTCACAAACAATATATATTGTATTTTATAAATATATTTCAGCTTACAAGTTTATGTATTTCAAACTGATGGCATATCTCATCACCATATCTGTGTCTTTTGCAGATGAGGTGAGAGAAAAAAAGCAAGCCTTCGTATTTCCTAACCCTAAGATGATGCTCTCACTGTGTAGTGTTTTTTAATGCCTAAATCTAAAGAAAAAGCCTATCAAAACAGAAATGTGAAATAAAGTGTAAAAAAGGGACAAGAGACAGCTGCAGGTCATTTGGCAATGTATGAATAAAGTGTGCAAACACCACCACCATAAAATGCAGTCAGCTTGTACAGAGACTTCTGCTACTCCTCCAATTTGGCAAGAACTGTTGCAGCAAATTATCCCTATTTGTCGGATTTTTGGTACACGTTTCAGTTAAGTCCTCCCAAAAATGAACAGTAGGGGAGGTTTAGTAAGTATTGCAAAATAAAATTGGGTCTTAGGACAAAACAAGAAAAAGAAGAATTAGAAGAAATGTGGAGTTATTCTGTTGGATTTCGTGAAGTCAAGCTTTTAATTTTCACAGTTTTATAATTAAATTTTTTTCTGAAAATCCACAATATACCCGGGGACGCTTGGTGCTTTGGCATGGAATGATGACCCATTTATTTGAACCTTGAATGGATCTCAACAAGTTCAAGTCTCGGTGCGCAACGTCCTCTTGGCTTCAGATCCACACTTGGAGCAGGTTGGAGTGTTATCGATCTTCTCATTGAGCTCCGGTAAAGAAACCAAACAGCATTTCCCATCTATTCCATTTATTTATTCCAATTTATTAAGCTGGACTTTCGGAGATCAAAAAATCATTATGGCATATACATGTTCACATTTGTTTGTGTCTCCTTTCTTGAGCACTGCGCTCAATTTGAAAGAGTGAGTTTGATTTCTTGCCACAAAGGATCCATATATTATCATGATAAATATAACATGGGTGTCACTTTGTTTTGGGGTTCTCTGTGTAAATTTTCAGAAAGCTGTATATAGTGCACACTCTCATCGAGGCTGTGCCAGCTACCTCGTGTCTCTCTCCTTGCTTAAGTGTCCCACATACAGTGTAAGAGAATTGCTGGTTACACTGCTCTTAGGACTGGCAGAGAAGCAGCAGGTTAGAAAAAAAACACCTCCCGGGAGAAATGATTCAAGGTATTGGAGAGGCAGAGAAGCGAATAAAGTGAATGCAATTTCAAAGGGGAAATAATCGAGGTCATGGTGTTTGATGTTCCTATACTGTTCACGCGAATAACTTGGCTGATGACGGAATCAATCACTCTTTCATGGCAGCGAATGTTAATGAAGTTATGTTTAGCTGTTTTTCTGGCATTTTTAATAAACAGTGTTAACATCAAGCTTAGCCATCTATAGCTCCAAACAGAATTAAGGGAGTTATCTGCAACGTACGCGGTGATATTAGCTGACTGGAGCAAGAACATTTGAAATGTGATGGCTGTTTGCTTTTTCTTTATTTCCTCTACTCTGCTTCTCTTGTGTTTTTGTTGTGACGAGTGAACGCAAGGTCAAAATGGAGTTTATCCTCTGATATCACCTGTCAGTCCAGACAAGAGAAATGCTCACTCAAGGTGACATTACTTTGGTGTCTGTACTCAGCATGCCACTACGCCTTTCATTTCCTGCGAGCTAAAATTTACA
Organism: Odontesthes bonariensis; assembly: GCF_027942865.1. Classification (NCBI taxonomy): domain Eukaryota; kingdom Metazoa; phylum Chordata; class Actinopteri; order Atheriniformes; family Atherinopsidae; genus Odontesthes; species Odontesthes bonariensis. The sequence goes on along the minus strand of NC_134517.1, from coordinate 20,234,147 downwards.
ACTTATGCTTTGACAGGAGTAGTAAACATCTCTAATATGACCAAGCCTGTGATCTTCTTGGTAAACAAAGGAAAAAAAAACCTGCCTCAGCCTCAGTGATCTTTGAGAATCCCAAAGAAAACAATAAACAGGCCAATTTTTCCTTTCTTTTTTTTTTGTTCCAGTATATTTTGAATACGTACCTCAAAGCCCTTGAAAATAAATTCAACACTTAAGATTCAAGACAAATAGACACATTTTTCGAGATCTTGACAATGATCAAATTTCTGTGCTCTGTGTGGGATTACAGGAAGGCGAAAGACAGAATGAGCAGCGCTTACGTAATTAGATGGAGACAATGATAATAGATAGTTAGAATAACAGCATGATTCAGGAGAGCTCATGACATTTCCTGATTCTCTCTGCGGCGGCACTTTATCTCAGGGCTGGAAAATTATTTAGTATGCAACGGATCAGTCACCATGTTCAAAAAGTCATTTATATTAACTTCTTGGGCAGATATCTATCCGGCAAAGTGGCCCACAGAGGCAAAAGACTATCAGAAAATGAAAAAGGACACAACATTTTTTCTCATGAAATTGAAATGGATCAAAATTGAGAAAATTAAAACCCCACAAACATACCAACATGGACCTGACAGGCACTCCTGTCTTTGGATGTTTGGTTTTTTTTTAAAGTGTGGCACAGAGGTTCTCCTCACAACCTTTTTTTTTAGAAAAAGACATACTCATGTCTTTTTTTACTGACTGTGCCTTACCATGCATTATGTAGTCTTCATCAAAAGACTGCTTCAGTCATTTTTTTTAGTGACACACTGTCCAAATTATTAATTCCTGATGGTGACTGAAGTTAAAACCCATGCAGTTTGGCTCAGTCTCCTTTTAAAAAGAAGAGGGGTCCAAATTGAATGTTTGATTCCCCCTAAACAAAAATAAGCCAATTCCTGTGCAGTGCATGCCCAATTGCAGATGAAGCATCAAATTAAAATGTCAGGGGCCGGCTGGAGAAGCAGCGGCTGCAGAGTCTTAGAGTTTAAATTTATGTTTGAGATTATACCATTTTCAAGGAAGGTGCAATTTGTGCAGCAGCATTACCAGTGCAACACCATGTTATTAGTTTTGACAATTTTCAGTCATGTTAATGTCAGGAAGGATGGAAGACTGCATGCCACCTAGTGCGATGTGAATAACCCATATATCTCGCCACCAATTAGTATTAGGCTTTACTGTAAAGTGACGGGAAACTAATTCATAAATACTGTAGGGACATGAAAGGGGAGGGAAGCCATCCACAGAAGAAAAATAAACTGTCAGTCCCATACAGATAGGAGAACATCAACAGAGGCTTTCCAATTACTTCAAGGTTAACTGTGAAGCACTAATAACTTCAGGGAGCTGAAGAAACAAAACATTGTTAGCTAATTACATAAGCAAGTCATTTAGACTGATTGATGCAACATATTACACTGTCCTCCCTTACTCTCTTATTCTCCATCTATAGCTCCCTCTTCCTAATTTGCTCCTCCATATAACGGAGAACAGCATAAAAGCTGTTTTTCGCTTGGCAGCTGTCTCTGACGGCCCACACTGACACAATGAGACACTCTCCCTACTCAGCTGTAAACCACAATCAACTGGTGAACAACTGGCACAGATTTATCATCATCAGCTCAGGACCAGAGCTCTTATGTGTGAACTGACACACTCGGCAGATAGAGAACTGCAGGCAGCGAGTGCCATTACTGTTTGAGACAGAGGTCAACTACTCTAGTGCCGAGGTGGAAAAGCAGCAGTCAATTCATGCATACATTTATTCAGTGATAAACTGATTTAATATGCTTGTAGGCTCGCATCAGATGAAACATTCTGTTTTTGGATTGCTTTATGTGGAAGCCTTAAGAGGCTTATAGGGAGATGAATTTGCCTTCATTATTTTGTCTTGTCGCCTGTGTTGTCACTGAGGCAACATTGTGTATTTTCTCTGTGGTCATGCAATGATATTTACTGTTAAAAGATTGACAATAACAACTCATCCTCAATACAAGCCAGATGGAGATTGAGCTTATGTTTTTCACGTTAAGATTATTATGCTCACTAGGAATGTTAATTAAGCAGCACACTGTTTCCACCGATTTGCGGATATGATTTAAAGTTGAAGCAAAATGAAAGAATATGAGTTTATTTCCACGTTGTGTGCTCGTTTAGTTCTTGGTTCTTCTTGTTTGAGATAAAGATGAAACAGCTGAATTCAAAGCGTTGGATTATTCGCAGATGTGCTTCAGCTGAAAATGAGCACTCCATGATCTGATTGCTGAGGCCTCTCAAATAGCGCTCATCCTTTGTTTCTTCATCAGACTTGAATGTAACACATCTTTAGCTCTGCAGATGATGCCAAACTGGACCGAGACAATTAAGGGAAAGGAGGCTCTTGACAAAATCAAGTAAACAGGACAATGGTACTGTTTGGTGAACATGTTTCTAAAAGCCCAAGCCATACAATAAAGGAACACGTCTGAAATGGCACTGAGAGTGTGAAAGTACTGCCATATTATCTCCACACTGCATGATGTTACTGTTGAACACAGGCTTCCCGTGGAACTCCATTAAAAACTGAGGTTTTGTAAAAGCACGGCAAGAGCTCATGAATAACCCTGCCCTGCTTTTTCAGAAAAAGACCTTTGAGATCCAGCGAGCCAGTCACAACAGAACCACATTAAACATGTAATTTATTTTATCATAGTATGTTTTTTTTCTTTCACCTTAGCCATATTTCTGCTTTTAAAATTGTGGTCCACAAGTGTAAGTGATGTTTGGACTGTTTGTAATTTCTCCAAGTTTCTATAGCTTGATGTTTCCCCCTAGTGGTATAAAAACTGAAACAGAAGCACACTGTTGTAATTTGGTGCTGCCATAAGCGCCTTAAAGGGCAGTGTCTTCAGATTAATCAGGTTTAATTTTTTTTTTTTGATAATCAGTAAGGGTCTTTGCATGACAATCCATTTGAAGGGGCAAATTTATACATAATGCATAGGGTTACTCCTGACATAATCAGGTTTACTTTCATTTATATTTAGGATTTATTTTAAATTTTCATTGAATTTTGGACATATTTTTGCTTGTCTGATTCCTACTTTAAACATATATAACTTTGAAAATATGAAAAAAGTAACAATATGAAAACATTACTGATGAGGGAGTGTAAATAGATTGGGGAGTTCTGTATCTTATCATCTAGCAACAATTCCCATGAAATAGGTTCCTTTTCATTTCTCTGATCTCTGTGTCATCTGACAGCAGACATGAGAAAGAACATCTTGCAGAAAATATACCAGATTAATCAAATCAAATTACTATGGCCAACGGCAACCTTTAAAAAAAAAAGGATGCGTATACAAAGATCAAATTTTGAAATATTTGCATTTTAATTTGTCTTTAGATGTCTCCACATTGCTAAAACTCAGCATTTTCCTAAAATGTTTTTATCAAAAACTAGGGCTCTAGCCCTATTTCAAACAAGTGATTGCAAAAAAAGAAAATCACACGAGCAAAAAGCCATATGCCACAAGGTGATTGCGGAGTTTAAGGACGACACTGAAATAATTCAGATTCAAGAGAAAGAAATGTGTGCAGAAGCAGCAGCGGTGAACTGAAGGAAGCGCCTTGTGATCACAGTCTGAGTCTCTGACGTTTGTAATCCGGTGGATGGTGGGCATTGGTGTTTGCTGAAACTCGTGCTGGCTGGGAAAGGCAGCCAGTGATATGGGATGTCATGTCAACACATAGGAGACAGGACTATCCTTGAGTGGTTTATTGTGAAAATGTAGATACACAGATGCACTAGCAGTATTATTGCCACTCCACACATTGTGGGACAATGGGTCTGAATCCTTTGTTTGTATCTGCACAGAAGGCATCAGGAGGGAAGGCATAATGGGGGGCCTTCTGACACATTTCCAGGTCAGTGATGGGAACATCCACCATTTGCTGCTCATAACCAGCATTTTTGAGTTTTGTGGAATGCAATCTATCTATGCTGCACATTTTACAGTCCCCTAGGGTTATTTGTGGACTTTGAATTGTTAGTTTTCTGCTGATGAAAATCCAGCTTTTGATGACAGTTCAAAGATCACGTCTCTCCACTGAGCCTTTTCGTGAAATGATTCGGATCCCATAATCGAGACTCAGATTCATACCTGAAAAGTGAAGAGGGGAGAATATTGTTCAGTTCAGATTTGAATACAAATATTCAGCCATTTCTCAATTTATTCAAGGCGGTCGTAAAACAAGGCGTGACTTTTTGACATGTAAATTCCTAAAGTCTGAAGAAATATGCTTGCATTTACTTCCTTATTAAAAGTCAGACGAGATGATTGATATTCAATATGCAGCTTGAAGCAACCAGTTATCTTAGCTTAGATAAACATTCTGGAAATGAGCTGGGCTTTCTCCAAATATAAAAGTATCAAGCCTTCGGTATCTTTTAAAGCTGGCCAACAAACAAAAGAAAAACTTTCTTGAGTCTCCAGGGACTACCTGGACACCCCAGATAACTCTGGACAGGCTACGTTAAGCTAACAGGCTGCTCGATCCATCTTCAAACAGAAAAACAAACTACATAGACATGAATAGGATTGATCTCCTCTTGCTTTAGGCAAGAGAGTAAACAACAGAATAAACAAGTATATTTTAACAAGGATGTGTTACAAAGTCTCTGATAGTCAAAGATCAGACAGAATACAAAATACAAACTCTTGTTTGTGAGTTCTTTCTAATTGCTACAGTTACATGCATGTGATGATATGACTGAAGTAAAAAGCAGGTCTTTGTTGTGCACACGTTTTGTCTGTGTTATGTATTCATAGAAGAAGATTAGAGTGGAATGACAAAGCCCTTGTGATAACATCCTATAATTAAGCAGAAATTGCGGCTTTTGCCCATGCCCAGGCTAAACTTGGTCCAATCAAACTTATAAATGACTCAGCTGACAACTTAATGGTAAATGAACACAAACAAAGCTTCAGCTTTAAGACAAACTGTCAAGTGGAAAACAAATGGTGTTATTTTTCCACACCAGCCCTACAATTCAAAGTATCCAAAAGTCAATATTCGCACTTGGCAGCTCAGACAAAGAAGAAGACAAGATGCAAGAAGTACAAAACATTGCACCGTGCTACAGGCCTGAAGCACCATATACCATCGATTCAGGAGGGCTCCATCTTTACATGCTGCATACACTGAGGGACTGTGTCTCAATCTTGACACACTAAGGGGCCATAACAACGTAATCGCAGGCATACGCATAGCTATTTGTCAAAAATAAACCTAACATCACACATGCAGAGGCTAGAAATGACGTGGACATATCTGACTCATTTGTCAGCAGACTTGTGATGAGCTGAAAAGTAGCTTGGCAACGCTTGCTTTCTATTACCTGGGGAGGTTTCAAATGGGCTGTGAGAGCTGCTGCTGGACATTAATGTGAAGTCCATTTGAAAACAAATTAACATAGTGTCTGCCAACGACAGTAGACGTGCATTTTACTCCAAACTATAAATGAATATACCTCATGGCATAAATTGTCAGGTCAGTGCACAGCTTATTTGACCTACAAGGAGAATATAAAGCAATGACAGAGGGGAACCATATTGTATTGATTGATAAATGCATTTTCCCTCTGTGTACAATTGGCTATCTGTCAGACCTGTGAACATCACTAGGGGCACAAATATGACCTTCTTTCTTATTGCTTGCCTTTTGTACTGAGTGGCCTTGAATCCTCAAGTTAATATATCTGCAATTTTCGAACTGTAGCGACTTTACCGGAAGAATCTAGTGAATAAAAAAAGGAGGAAAAAAACTGTGGTCAGGACAGCTTAGATATGGAATTAGTTTTATTCATGAGGCATATCGTGGTAATGTCTGAGAACTCTGTTTAGTGCTTTACAGTTATGTAAAAAGGTGTCTAATCCACTCTATTCCAGCTTTTATCACAGCTATCAAAAGCTTAAAAAAGCAGGTATTTATGAGCATGCAAATGAGCACTGCTCTTAGCCCCCAATATCTGCAGATGAACAAAAAACACACACATGCACACAGAAAAATGGTTAAGTCTGCCATGAAATTCCTCTGAAAGCTCTTCCTCTGCTTAGAAACGGTTCTATTTTCTCTTTTTGGGCTGTTCCTTATCTGGTTATTATTCAATTTGTAACAGCCCTCTGGTCTTGTCTCATTTTCTTCCATAAGTCAAACAATCATTTAAATTGACCTTAGAAATAATGAGGACAGAATACTGTGACAAAGTTTTGCATGAGCAGGTATTTAAAACTGTTTAAAATCATCATTCCGTGCCACACTTTCAGTTACACAAGTGGGGAACACATTTTGAAAATGTTGATGAAAGCAATATTAAAGCAGGCTTGCACATTTGAAGTTGTTGATGAAAACCCACACACTTCCCTGTGGACATGGTCCCTTGATTGAGAGATGTATGTAATTGATCTTTTTCTTGCATAATTCAGGGTTCTTGAGACCGTGTGTCCTGAATTTGCTTTCAGACATTATAGTTCTTTTTTGGAAGTGCAAGTGAAAATATAAGCGCTTTAAGACAGAAAAAGATTGAAAAGTTGGTCACTGTGTGTGCTCTACAACTCATAACCCCTCTAGCAACCAGTGTTGTTTGTCAACAGTGTTGGTTATGGATTTAAAACTCATCAGCACCACATCAATAAATCATTTAGGACCAGAACAGCCTGCACTTGCCCTGCATATTCACAGTTGAATTAAACTGAGAAATGGTATTCAGCCCTGCAAAATGTGACAGTAAAGCTAGGGAAGCTGATGTCTTCTCAGTGTCAGTGTATTTGAAGGAAGAGTTTTGATGAGCTACATAAAAAATTTCTTATTTCACCTTGTATGTATTCCCCTCCATTTTCAAGGCAGATTAAATCATTAAAGGCTGAATATTTGCCCTTCACTGACAAGCAGGAAATTTGTCAAGCAATCTTATATGTTTCACTGTGTTTTGTACAGTGAAGTAAATTATTTTAAAGAGCAGATACTGATATCACAGCACCCGGGATGATTTTGTCAGAATAATGGTTTATACTTCATGTGGCTCTACCCTCTCATCTGCATTCAAGAAACTCAACTGAACAACCTTGGACTCTTCAAAGCAAGTCTCTCAGGTAATGGAGCAGCGTCAAATTTTACATCTGATTTAGGTCCTGTAGATTTTAACTGGGGGAGGAGTTCTACATGTTTACAAATTCTGGTTGGTGTTAGGGTTTGGGATATTTATCTTATCTCCAAAATTTAATGTTTTTTTATTAAAACTATTCATTGTCAAATCATTAATTTTAATCCCAGCATCATATTTGAAAAAAAAGTTAAATTAATGACATTTTTCATTCTTTTAGTCAGGCTTTTATTGGAAAAAGACACACCAGTCAGCATCATGTAATGCAGTAGGCTGAAATTCAAGTAAAACAACATGAATGAACAATCAATTATATGATAATTCTGTCCATAAACCAATATATGCACTTGTTAGTTAACTATAAAAAGGGAAGTTCTGGATATTTACATCTTATAAGTACATCTCACTCAACTTATAAACAATTTTTTTAAAAGATAGTTGCAACTTCTGATTCTGTAGCCACCGTTACAATATTAGGACCCTGCTGGTGGACTGCAGCACCGCAAACACCAGCTTCATGCTGCTGCTGAGGGAAGTAAGACGGAAGAGTCCCAGATCTGGAGAAGGTCTGCATGCTGCCGCGTGATTTAGGCCAATTTGTGCTGTAACCACAGTCCTTCCTGTTGCCATTAGGATTGCAGAAGACAGGCACGGGAGAGAAGCCTATTGTGTATGCATTGTCTCTGGACACACTGAAGCTCTGTGGTGGTATCGCGCAATAGGTGCCTTGGCAATCCCCAGATAAGCTGCTTGCAGTACCTGAAAGTAAATTGATATGAATTGAAATAAGGGTGAGAGGTTGTTAGTGTAGATATTTACCACCACTTATCCTTTATGTCAACTCAGTTATGTATGGGATTAAGACGTGGAAAACTTACTTTTAAGCCTGGGCTGGAAGGTGCTAAAGTTTTTCTTGCCTCCGTCACCACTGATATCAGAGTCACTGTCATTGAAGTCGCTGTCCCCTTTTCCACTGTCCTTCACGCTCAGCTGGTCGTTGTTGCCCATGCCACTATAATCAACAAATACAGTATGAGCCACGACTACACCACATTAGCTTGATTATCGATCTCCTTCTTTTTCACATGTAGGGCCTGGCTCTTTGCTGCCCATCTAACCTAATTCTACAAGCATGCCACAAGCAACAACTTGTGCATGGCGCAAGCAGACTTTCTGATCAGTGGAAATTTGTTCATAGTGATGCATATCCTGTCTCTCTTACCTCACTTGCAAGCAGAATCTGTCGCCTTGCCACACAGAGGTTGGTTGGAAATGCTTGGAGGGCAGGAAGATCTAAAAGAACAAAGACAGTGACAGCAGAGAGCTTAGTTTCCATTTCTGGCACAAAGATTAAGGCAACACTATAGAACTTCATGAAAGTAAAAATAAAAAATAGTGAAAAATACTAGTTGTCTCACCTTTGTCTCTGAGTCCCCACTCCTCTCCTCGTACAGGCAGGAATCATCCAGTGACAAAGACGTCCTCTCGTGGAAGAATCCTCGCTGGCCTGTGTAAATGTTTGGTTCTGCTGAACTGAGCATGGGCAGAGGCCTGCCATCAAACAGGCTCTGGCACACTTCTCTCTTGCTATCACGGGTTCTCCCCCCACAGCTGACTTTGCATGTGACAGCCACAGCCACTATTGCAATTAACAACAATGCACAACCTCCACTGAGCATAATAATGATAATTAGTGAGCCATCAAAGCTGGAGCCTTCTTCATCACTTGACCGCAGCACAATGACAACTTGGTCTTCAGAGGGCTCTGTGTCAGAGACAACAAACCTAATAGTGGCAGTGCTAGAGAGCGGCGACCTGCCTTTGTCACTCACTGCTATTTTCATTTCCAGCACGTCCCCAATTTCAGCTGTCAGCCATTGTTTTAGAGCAATTTCTCCAGTGTCTTTGCTCATTGTAAACAGCTTTGGGTCACCTTGTACAATTTGGTAGCAGAGCTCGCCGTTCACTCCCTCGTCCTGATCTTCAGCTAACACTTGAAGGGCAAGATAGCCAGAGGGTGCGTTGTAAGGCAGAAGGATATCAGCAGAATGATTTACAAGGACTGGGAAGGTGAAGTAAGGATAGTTGTCATTCTGATCTACAACTCTAATCCTGATTGTTGAGGTGCTTGAAAGAGAAGGGGAGCCTTTGTCATCTGCTTGGATGACCAGCTCAATCTGCTGAAGTGTCTCATAGTCAAAAGACCTTAAAGTATACAAAGAGCCAGAGAGTGAATCTACAGAAACATACGTGGACATGAGGGATCCTCCTGGGACCTCTGAATCGATGAGTTTGTAAGAAACTTTGGCATTCTTTCCAACGTCTGGATCTCGAGCAACAACCGTGGTTATATATGAACCTGGAATGTTATTTTCAAGGACTGAAACTTCATACAGTGACTTACTGAAGAGAGGGCGGTTGTCATTCTCATCTGTGACACTGATAGTGTACTGCCTGACAGTTTTAAAAGGTGGGTTTCCCAGGTCTTCTGCAACCACAGTCAGGTTATACTCATGGATCTTCTCTCTGTCTAAAGTTGTGGTGGTAACAATCATAAAAGTGTCCCCATATGCCTGCTGGAGGGTGAAATGCTCGTGCCCGAGCAGGCTTACTCTTACGTATCCATTGGAGCCAGAGTCTCTGTCCGAGGTGCTGATCAGAGCCACGAAACTCTCTGCGGCCGCGGCTTCTGTGATGTAGGCGACTCCATCGCTGCTGGACGTCATCGGCTTGATGGTGATTTCAGGTGCGTTGTCATTCACGTCCACGATCTCTATCACAACTTTGCAGGTGGATGGGACAGAGTTCTCACCTAAATCTGAGGCTTTAATGTCCAGCTCGTATGACCTCCTCTTTTCAAAATCAACCAGCGTCTTCAGCGTCACGTCACCGGAATACGGGTCAATGTGGAAAATGCGTTCAGCTTCAAATGACAACCCTCCGGCAAACGCGTACAGCACTTCACCATTTATGCCGTCGTCGGGGTCAAACGCATGCACCTTGAGCACTCGGTGGCCCACTGGAGAGTCTTCTTTCACCTCAACTTTCAGAGAGCTGTGCTCAAATATCGGGCTGTTGTCATTAAAGTCCAGCACATTGATATTCACAGTCATTAACCCGGACTTTGCAGGCACTCCTCCGTCAGATGCTGTAACTTCGATGGTGTAGGAGTCCTCCACCTCCCTGTCCAGTTCCCTCACTAGCACCAGCTCTGCAAACTTCACTCCATCCTCCCCATCGCGCACATCAATGGCGAAATGACTACAAGGGGAAATGTTGTAGCTCTGTATGTAGTTTTCACCCACATCTTGGTCGAGAGCAATCTGTAGAGGGAATCTTGACTCCAAGGGAACATTTTCCACTATTTCCAGATTTGTCTCGTTGAGCGGAAAGCGAGGAGAGTGGTCGTTGATGTCTTTCACCTCTATCTCCACATGGATGAGTTGAAACTTTTCCCTGGAGTGGGCCACGATGTCAAAGGTGATGAAGCAACGGGGAGACCTGGGGCAGAGCTGCTCTCGATCAATTATCTCAGCGACACTCAGAAGTCCGTCATTCTCTCTCATATGAATCAGAGAAGAGTTGCTTTCTTGCATGAAGCGGAATGATGTGTCCGACTCTTCTGCCGGATCAATCTTTAAATCTTCAGACAAATTGCCTATCTCGGTCCCAGGTGTATCCTCTTCATGGGTGAAATATCTTGTAGTTGTACAGTGAATGGTGCATGAAAACACAGCAAGCACCACGCACAGTCCAGCTGACGAAATCTTGCAAAATCCCATGTTCGTGGTATGGAAAATGCGGCCCAAAACAGTCATAAATGGTGCAAGCGGTGTGTCACTCGTGCGAGGTCAAATCACATGTGCCTTCAACTCTAGCTGAGGGACTATAAATCCTGCTGTATGCAAATAGCCTGCCCAGTCAACCAATGGCCTTCTAGTGGAGCACCAAAAGGAAAACGTTTGGCGCTGAATAAAGCTGCAGCTCATTCTTTTGGATGCAAATGGCTCATTAGATAAACTGATTGTGGTGCTTCAAATGGGCTGATAAGGCTGTTACTTAATTTATTAAACTGCACATAGCAATTAATTAACTAACAAAATTACTTAGGGGACTGTATAATAGACTATAATATAATACACAGTCGCAGATTAAGTTGAGGTCTACTTGGAAGGATTTATGAAGCGAGTTTGGCACCAGGAGCAGGACACAGACACACGCCAGTGTTATTAGAACTGCTGCAAAAAGTTAACAGGGGCTTATGGCTTCACAAACAATTATTAATGAATGCCAGTCTAGGTGTAGCTTGTCTGTGCTGGTAATTTGTTTTGAAAATGTTAAATTGTTGGTGGAGGGAGATATTCAAGGTAGCCCTGCCATGACTAAAATGCATGGAAAAGCACACACACATCATTAGTATAATGCAATAAGAGTATGAAAAGGAGTGTTAGTGCAAAATGACCATTGTAAAATGATTTTGTAATAGATATTATATTGGCGGAAAACTTTACATTATCATTTTTCAAGTTTATATCCATAAGCAGTATTTATATGTTGTGCATGTGCCTCTTCTGTGTTATTGTTAGGTTATGCATTAGCCTACTTGTGATCAAAGATCATGATACATTTTTCCTCATGAATTCTCATTTTTCAGTGCTCAACTACAAAATAAAAAGAGTGGGCCAAAAATCTTTTTGTTCTATTAGAAAATAAATACATGCTCTTTTTAAACCAGAAGCCAGAAACAGGTTTATGATAGACTAAGACAGAAGCAGCAGGGGATTTTATGATCTACTGACACATAATGTCATTAAAAGATTTAGAAAATCCAGAGAAATCTCTGTTCGCAACAGACGAGGCTGAACACCAATACTTAATGGGAGTGCTCTTCGGGGCCGTCAGCCAAATAAAAACAGGCACATTTCTTCGATAGAAATCACTGCACAGCCTGAGGAATTTGATTTAGTGAAATAGGAAGCTGCCTTTTGAGAGTTAAAGAGGAGAAGGACCATCACACTTGTTTTCAATGCACACTTCAAAACTATTTTATTTCTTTTTTTCTGTGATTGATTTGTGAAGCGTGTTGGATTACATTTATGCTTGAAAAGTGCTATGTATAGTAATTAAATAAAGTTAAAGTCACTGGCAACTTTCACCTCCACAAAGATATTAAGCAACAAGTGCTGCCATGCTGACAAGTCTTCTTCAGGGAAATCCATGATTATTTCAGCAAGATATTGACCAATTATGATCTGCACACATTAAAACAGCTCCACAGAAAAAGAGCCTGTGTGCCATCCAGTCCAGAGAACATTTGGAGAATTTTGGAGAATGAAGACGATCTCACACTGTTGAGAAGCTGGAATCTTATATCAAGCAACAATCGGAAAGCATTTCACTTCCAAAGCTACAACTATCAGTGTTATTAAAAGTAGAAGTGATACAACACTTGGTAAAGATGAGCGTGTCTCAAATCTTGTAGAAAATGTCATCGAGTTCACATTTTCAACAAATAATGAAATTCTCAGATTCATTATTTCATATGTTCTTTTTGCATTATTTCAATCAATACATAATTTAAATTATTTGGATTTCAGTGAACTGTTTGTATATTTTACACAGCATCCCAACTTTTCATGCAAAACCGAATCAGAAATTGATATTGTAACCAAGTGCTTAAGCCTGAGCTAAAACTATGAATATTCATTCCATTCAACATTTTCTGTCCATCATGTTTATTCATTTAAAACATCCCCGATAAATAATTTCCAAAAGGAAAAGCATGAATCTTGTTTTTTTTCTAATGAGGAGCTGTAGACTCTCATCTGCTAAAATAGAGGAGGAGGAATTTTAATGTAATGTGGTTAAGGGAAAAAAAACAACACAAGAATGATTTGATTAGTGTTTTGTTTTGGACACCCACAATGTTAATTGCACATAGACTATCACTGTGGCTATGCATTAGAAGAAAAACCTGCCAGCACAATCAAGATCATCTTCAGTAATAAACACCCAGAAGCACTTAATTTAGCCCCTTCATAAACAGTTCTATTACAGGAGAGATGGAAGTTAGAAGAATAGAGAAAAAATGACTCCCACCCCACAGCACCACACACGCCAGCACACATACACACACAAACACAACAGATCTCACAGTGATAACAGAAGAGCATGAGTCAACCAGACCTTTGTCACCCACATGGCTGATTAGCTTCTGCTGATTAAAAGGTGTCTACAGCCCTTCAAAGGCCTCTTGACACCTCACAAAAGTTTGGGTTAAATCTGTCTGAGCCCCCCAAGAGGGCGCATACAGGAAGGTGTAAAAAAAAAGAGCGCACACAATGAAATCCCAGAGAGACCAAAGTTGTTTCACATCAAGAGGCATGATAAGGACGTCTGTGTTGCCATGCTTAAAGTCTTATACAAGCTCAATATCACTCATTCACTGAATGTGAAAATTGATTGTCTCTGTCAAATAACAGAGCCTGCTATTCTTGGCAAGGCTACCAGGCAGTATTGGAGAAAATGACAACAAAATGCTCAAATGCTGTAGCAGAGTGGACCAATTTAGAACACAAGTTACTAAAAGCTGCAGTACTACCATAATGAACTTGGAACACGTTTCAGTCAGATCACATTACAATAGACATCGATGCTTATAGTTTGTTCTCAAATCCAAGGGGCGCCAAGTCAACAAGTGGTTATCCTATGTGCTAAAGCTTGTGTTATGCCACAAGTCATCATATCAAGTAGTATTTGAGGCTAAACACCAAGGAGGAGTAAAAAAAAATCCAACATAAACTGTTTATGTGGCAGTAGAACCGCCTTTGCAACATACCCTGTGCTACTCAGCTCTCAGTGAGTTATTCTGATGTGGGGCTTGGTAAAAAAAAAATCTATATCTCATAATGTACTCTTCTGTGTTATTTGTATTTGTCCTCAGCTTTCTTCCTTCATTAAAAACAAGATCAAGCTGAATGTAGGAACCCCAAGCCAGCAGGGGATCAAAGACTTTTGGACAGTTACATGCCATTAGCAGACACACAAAGCCTTCAGCACTGCAGCACCATGCTGGCTGGGTGTTAAAATCCAGGATTTATATGGCAACGAGGAGTCAGAAGGTGATGCAGAATTATTAGCCAAATGAGTTGTTTGCCACTAAGAGGATTATGCTTTAATCTCATCAAATGTCTCAAACTAACCACTCTGTGTTTCAAAGTAACAGCTGGTGTTATAATATGTTTGTCTAGCACAGACATAACAATTAAACAAGAAGTCATGCAGGCGGTGATGATGTTCTCATTAGAGATTTTCTTTATGTGATTGAGCTAAGTGCCTCAATATAAAACTTCACCTGCCCGTGTCTAAAGTATTTTTCTAATCAATACATCTCTACAAGGTCAGCAGGGGTAAAGCCACAAACAAAGCAAGGCTAACACAGGAGTGATACTTGTTTGTCACTTAAGTCAGGTGATTAATGCAGATCACGGCCTGATTAAGACGTGTGTGGTGGCAGTAAGAGCCTTACCGCAGATTAATGGGTTTGGCCATCTGTTTTCTCACTGTGGTGATTTTAATTAATGTTAAGAATAATGTTAATCTTGCCTTGGCAGTCAGCATCACAGTAATCACAACAATGTTCAGAAATCAATCTGATATCAGCCATGCTTTTGACATCAATTGGAAGGGCATTTGAAGATTGTGTGTCCTCTGTCTGGCCCGTCTCCAGGCAGAAAAGGCATTTGGTAACACTTGGAGCAGTAATCCTGGCATATGTCACTAGGAACAAATGTCTCAAAAGCCCACCTTTTGGATAGCAGTCACCATGCCACCCACTGCTGGAAAATTCTGGCAGTTTTTCTGTCATGGTTCCAAGCTTTGCAAAATTGTTTTGTTTGGGCTTTGTCCTGTTGAGTTATTACATGACAGACATAAACAATTGCACGTCGAGCTGTGAATTAGTCAGCTTTACTCCTCTGTGCATTTTGTGCACGATGTTTGCTTCCCTTCTTTTTTTTTTCAATTAAATTGCTGCTATCCCTTTTGATTTTTGTAGTTACTGGCTTTTTTTTTTTTGTCCTTCTTTGTACAAGCTTCTTCTGTTATTTCCGGGTCAAAGCCCAGGAAGCGAACTGTAAGGAATGATTCCACCCATGACATGAGCAAAGGACATCTCCAGGCTGGTTTTCCAGTCTGGCTTCACAAAGACGATTGATGTGTGGTAGAGACAAAATATATTCAAGAGCCAGGGAAAGCGACAAGCTTTTGTATGACTGCATATATGGTGTTAAGAGGTCCAACTCATATCACAAATGTCTGTCATACCAGCTTGGTTGGTTTCCAGGGAGACAAGTCCCGCCCCAGGTGGTGGTGACGATAGTACAGCTTATTTGAGAGAGCTGGAAATGCATTCGTGACAAACCCTGTTTGGTGCATCAACTTAACCCTAATGGTTTTAACTAAATCTTTGCCCAGCCGATCACAGTCTGAGAACAGAAGGAAAAAGAGGCAAGAACTGAAAATTAAAGTGACAGTATCCTAAAAATCACAGAAAAGAAAGGAACAGAACGTTTATTCGTTCATTTTTTTCTTTTCATGGAGTTGTTTATGGTTTCAGCTTTGAATTTCAATATATCATCTGCCACCACCACGTAGCCTACTGCATTTTTGAGGGGCTGATTTTAGACCTTTTTTGTGAGAACAGGTTACAGTTTCGGTTGACCCCAGAAAATGAGTAGTTTATGTTCATGAGGACAGAGGATGTTATTAAAGACTTGAGACAACACAAACACATAGTCAGACAGATGTGCACAAATTGATTAAATACAAGACTATTGTTTCCTTCCTTACACCGGCCTCCTCCCACAGTCCAAGAACATGCATGTTAGGTTAACTGGTGATTTTAAATTGACCCTGTGACTGAGTGTTCATGGTTGTTTGTCTTATCTGTCCCTGGCGATCTGTTCAGGGTGCACCCGGCCTCTCGCTCGATGACAGCTTTGATAGGTTAGGCTCTAGCCCCATCCCTGCAACCCTGAATTGGATTAAGTGGGTAAAGAAAATGGATGCACGGATATTTCCTTTCTGAAGTTTGGTCAACATCATAGGCTTCAAAGTCACAAATGTAGATCACAAAAGAAAGGTGAACACAAAATACCATTGTCAGAAGCCTAAATCACCTGTAAGACAGACAAATTTTTTTGTATCATGGTTTGGGCCCGTTTTCCTGGGTCAGAGTAGTTTGCCATCATTGTTGGCACAATCATTTCTGAATTACACCAGCAAATCCTCAAGGGAATCTAATTTTATTTCTTTTTTCTTAATACAGAAATATTATCCGTTTCCCCATGTTTTGTCAGAAGAGATTTAATGAGGCTGCTTAGTCTTAGATTAAATGATGTCATTTATAGATTCTACTTATTATTCTTCCCCTCACAAGACCTTGGATGTTGTTTTTCATTCATCACACGTATTCATTACTAGAGACGCCTTCAACTCATCACCACGTGAAAAAACGGAATGGTCTTCTCAGGCTGTGAAACGTGACAGACAGTCACTGCTGTTCATCTATAAAGCCCTTATTCGAAAGTTCTCATCGTATTTAGACGTGTTGCTACATTGTTGTTCTGGGCCACGTCTGACTACTAATGACCAATTCTATTGAAAGTCCTTTAGGTCTCTACTGAGTTTGGAAAAATACTTTCATGCTCTGTTCTTGTGAAACTCCTTGTAAAGCACATTGAAATTGAATTCCTAAGTAACCCTTGATCAGTTCGTATTAATAATGGAAAATCATCTTTGCTTCTGTTTTTGCATTTGTATGTAATATCTTGCATTTTTTGTGCATCTTATGATATTCATTCATTTAGTTTTGTTTTGAGTTATTTTCTTGATTTTTGCACTTTTCATCATTCTAGTTGAATGCCACTTTTACCTTTTGATCAAATGTTTTTGTATTATTTCTTATGTTGCTTGAATTCGGTGTGAATGAAGGCCAGTCCTTAATGATTTTTGAGTTTTATTAGAAATGAAATGATGAAAGTTAAAAGAAAATTGACATTATAGTCATTTTTACTCTAAAGAAACTGAAAGGGCTTGTAAACATCTTTTAGACCCCGCTGTACTTTCAAATAGCTGAATCGAACGTGAAAGTCATAATAACTCAACGATTCAATTGTACTTTTATTGTTCCCTAGCAGTTGCAATCCCTTTCTTTTCTATTGAGCTTTCAGCAACAAATGATTAAGTTAAAGAGTGAGAAATACATGGTTAAGATGAGAATTCATGTACATAGTTAGATCGACATGTCACAAAAATACATGGTTGGAGAGTCACAAAAGTCCACAGGCTAACAGCTTACACATTTTACTATTCATAGGTCATGATTCCGGTCACGTGAACGCAGCCAGACGGAAAACAACAGCCTAGGGACACAATGCCATCTTCCCTACATTTTGTACATATGGACAAGCGTACCTATTGCACCCTTTCTGAGGGAACTGCACTGTGTGCGGTTTGTTTAACAAACAGGAAAATATTCTGACTTGTCATTAAAACATTTTTCCCTGATGCTAAATACGTCAGTGGGGTCTTTTTGATTTGTATTCATCACACGGCGTCTGCAAATTTAGACAGGCACTGATTTTTTGCTGCTGCTGGAGACTTATCCAGTCATTTCAGGCCACCCCCTTATCAGTTTCCTCATCTCACTTCAACCTTAGGCGCACTAATAAACTGGGGGTATACATGACAGTAGCCTGGCCATGAGGGTCATGTGGAAGGTTTAATCTCAGCCATTTGGGGTGTCTGAGAGGCAGATAAAACAAGATTATCCTGTGCTCGGTGCTGGCCCTTGGTGAAATGAGAGGATGGAGGCATGTGAGCAGCAGCTGTGGAGGTGCCAAATACTCAGACTGGTTAGTGGTCTTTGTGGCTTTTGGCACCTCCTCCGGTGTCACAGGCACAGATAACCCCCAACTGCAGCCCATCCTTATAGCTCTCCAACTGATTGCAACTGGCCAAATGTTTGACATACTGTCCCTAATCACACTTAGCGTTCTGTCTCAATATGCCTCTAAATAGGTTTTATGGCCATATAAATCACATTGGTATTTGTAGCTTTGATGTTATTAGGTCTAGGGTAATTGTTCTTTCTTCCTGTTTGGTTCACTTTCGGCTGCTGCTTTGTAACTTATGTATTAAGATCATTTCAGCAGGGAAGAAATCTCTTTTGCATCAATGCTGAATTTAGGACAAGTGAGGGCCGTCTTAAAAAGATATATTTGTAAAACAAAGACCAATTATGGAAAAAATAAAGCATAACATAAGGAAATCAGAAAAAAAGTCACACTATTTCACGATAAATTAATTAGTCTATTAGGGTAAAACATGAATAATAAAGGGTTTTCTTGTAATTAGATCTCAGTGGACTCAAACAAACCCAGAACATTAATATGGATGCCATGTAAACATGTTTCCAGGATTTCTTCATGTTGGCCACAAAAGACTGAGTCTATTAAGAAATTTGGAAAGACAGATTTTGTTGTTTAAATCTCCTAAAAGCCATGGCAGATCAAAAGAGGCATTAGTATGCAGAGACAAATCATGTTTGGCTAAGGTTCCTCTACCCCCACTCAACTCCAGCCATTCCTTCCTGTGTGGTAACTAATGCTTACTGCCTCACAACGATTGAAACAACAGTTGCTAGCTGCACTTCATTATGCAATAGCATTTTTGAATAAGCAGTGACCATATGTAAAATAAAACAACAATTAAATGATAATAAAAAAAAGATATCCTACTGATGCACAAGAATATCTGTCATTAGAATTTGAATACAGAGAGAATAGACAACAATCTGTCTCATTTTTTTGAAGAAATATCTGCCAATGGATCTTAATGACAAACAAAGCAAAGCAGGTCTTGGAATTGAGGCCAGGCATTTCAAAATGGGGAGTCACCCTACAGTTTTGGATTAAAACCAGGGATGAGAGTGCCATCTACAGGCTGAGACTTTGAGATAATCATAGAAATGACTTGCAATCAACAACAACTCCTGTGATGCTCACATTTCAGCATATTTTCTCCCTCACAAAATTACTAGTTGGTTTTACTTCCCTTTTAAGGCAATCTGTAGTCCTGAAGGTGAGTTTGATTCAAAACAATAGCTGCTCTCAAAATAGTAAAAGAAACAGTTGGCTTGTCCTTGAAATAAGCTCCCCTCCGCTTAGTGTGAAGTGTGGCCTTGCTGTGTGCTTTATATTTTATCTCAGTTAAGGCTACACAATGAATTCCAATCCAATTATGATGACTACTTTACATTTCATGCCTCATATTGAATTTCATCGCCATAAGCTACATAGATGAGGGTCCCAAAAGATCAGCAGGCCTGCATGCTAACCACCAGTGATATTCTGCACGTGGGAATCTGTATGTACATATTTGATGTGGCACATCCCTTTCAAACTTTCACTGTGATTTTCGTTTTCCTCGTCAACGCTAAAGTGGTCGGTGTAGATACAGCTGGGAAGAAAATCTCCTAGTTTCACTGCATTTGCAGCAAGGATGTAAACGCATGTCATCCATATTTCCATGGCATGTTGGCAGTTATCATACCAGGTGAGGTAAATAAGAAATAGCTCAGGAGGCCAGGCTGGGAACAAATTTGATTCTCCCTTGGACAGTTATGTTATTAAAAGCAGAGAAAATAAAGTATAGCCTCCTTGCTTGTGGGTTTGTCTATGATTGCATTTATATATGTGTGTGGGCATCAATGCTAATTTGTTCCTTTTCAAGGACTATAGTACATCTCTCTCCTCCTCCTCGAATACATTTCACGTCTCCAAATTACCATCCTAGAATGTCAGCTTCTCGAAGCAATTTCCTCTCAGCCATTATCTGATGAGTGAGGACGGCTTCCCATTGGCAGTTGCAGATGATGCTTGGGCTGAGCCGAAGCTGGCTGTTAAACGTGGTTCTGGCTCCTAACCAAGCTCCAGTCCACCTGGTCCTGACAGCCCCCACAGGGCTTGCCACTGGGGGCGGACTGTTGGGCCAACTGGCCACTGAGGGGTGTAATCACTCCCTCTGACATATTTGGCACAAGCTCTCCATTTGCACCACAACAGATATCCCTGAATGCCTGTATTGCTTAACCCTGTTAGGCCAGAAGATGGCAATATTGAGGCAGGAGACAAACATTTGAAACACCTCCACACTTTTATGTTTAAAGGACTTTGTTCTTAGCAGTGGACAAATTTGTTTAATGAGGTCATTTTTAGTCATTCTCCAGGGGCCCAAAATAACAAAGAATATCATACTACCTAAAATGGGATGCAAGCACGTAACAAAATATGACTATATTGCATGTTGTCTAAAAGGCATATATTCCCAGAACAACAAGTCTCGCAACCAGTGGCAGTGGAGGTTGATTCTGCATGGAGACAGTGCTCTCTTATTTTTCAGCCTTTGCTCACAAGAGTACACAATTAGGAATGCAAAACTGCAACAAAGGCACTAAAGAGGATGCCCACAATGTGTGTATGTGTGCAAGTGGAGCAGAGAGATAGATTAATGTTGAGGGGCATCAGCTTAGTGAATGTTTTGTTTCCCCACTGTGTGCCGAGTGCAGAGGGGAGTTAAAGGATTCCAATCTGGTCGTCGAGTCCTGCGGTGCGAAGAATGTTTGGAGTATGCTTGGTGATAGTGGACTCCATTACAGGGCTGAGTCTCAGGGTAACCTGCTATTGTGCTGGCAAGCGAGGAGGTTAATCAGATCCTGGCTATATTATGACTGCTTGGTATTTCTAAAGGGCTCTATGAATAGAAAACTGTAAGCTCTCATAGAAATGCATCTGGGCTGTGTGCTTTTTACAGAATATGTGATAAAGAATTGTCTTGGTGTACATTTGAAATGATTTTGCATCCTCCAGCAAAATCAAATGAGTGTTTTATGGAGGCCTAGTTTTTAATTATCTGTGATTAAGAAATTCTCTTCGAGCTCCTCAGCTATGTTTCCCATGTCTGCTTTGTTTGTTGTAAATGGCAGATTAGCTTAATTGATTTTTCAAGTATTAAATTGAATTCACATTGTGAGTCATTGACATCTGTTTGCATAAATTGGCTACTATGTTATCAGTCTCTCCTCATTACAGGACAAGGACATATTGCTGACCATACTTTTTAGCCAATGGTTTCTTTCAACTAATGTCTTTGTTTTTTTCTAAACTAAAGATATCTTATGAGCATTTCCTGATTTAGCCACATAGTGGCTTATTAAAGAAAGCTTTTAATCAGTTAGTTGATGGACTTTGAGTGTCCATCATTCCTGCGTTTAAGCTTTTTCATACTGTACATAAAATAAACCCACAGAGAAAACTCAAGCTTCCTGAAAAGCACAATTTGGTTTATTTGACTTCTTGTCAACTCAAGAAAGTATTAGGGAGGCTCTGACTTGATAAAACCAGCAACATGCCTGCACTCACACACTCAGCCAAAAAATCTTCTTGATTAGGAGGCTGCTGAATAGTGATGTCTGTCTGATGAGCCTGCAGATTTGTGACAGTGCCTGATGTCCTGTATGCTAGATATTTCAGGGTATTATCCAAGGCAGCCACTGACAGGCTTGTAAAAAGACACCAGGAAATTATAATTTCAAATGTTTTAATGTTGTTTTTTTTTTTACTTTTTTTAACATTAATTTGATTTTGCCTTTTTTTTTCTGACTTAATGTTGTTGTTTCATTCATCTGATTACAGCTGAAAGAGCCTTCAAATGTAATTTCAAATAGTGTACCATGAGTCAAATTTCATTATGGAGGCTGCAATTACATTACGCATTTGTGGGATTGAAAATTTGTACTATTACTCACAATCAAACTTGTGGTGTAGCACGACTGACAACAACACCGGAGGAAGTAGGTCTGACTTTCTGGGGGGGGGGGGGGGGCTTCAAACGGGAAATTCAACAGTTTGTCATTATTAAGACAATATACATTAACTGAGATTGAGAGAGCAATCAGTATTCGCCTAATAGGGCGGTTCAAATTTCACACAGTTTGTAGAAAATCTAATTTCTTTGTGAAGGCTCAGAAGCTGAAATTCAACTAAGCTCTGCAGAACAACAGAGCACTTGAACATGAGGAAATGTGTTAACAGGCCAGACAGTCCTGCTCTCGGCAAAGAGGTATTTAAGCATGGTAGATGAAGTGAGATGGAAAATCTCATTTCCATAACAGAACTACAAAAACAGTCTGGCAGAAGGTGTTTTTTTTTCTCTCTCTCTTCTTCTTCATTTTTTATTTCTCTGTTATATTGTCGGCGCACTCATAACCGAGCCAGAGCCAGGGCATCAGACTAAAAAACGTGGAGGGGTGGGCTGGGGTGGGGTTGATTGGCTGGGTGGGTGGGGTTGGTGGGGGTTGAGCCCTCTCTCGCAAAACACACAAATAAACTTGAACAACCTCATGCCTGCACACACACACAGCAGTAGATACACAAGGAAGCAGGGATGCACAAACATCGCTTAGTCTCAGAGGAGCAGACAGTGGGCGCATTATGCAAACAGAGGCTTTGTGTGTATGCTGCCGAACGTGCCTGTGTGCTGGAGTGAAAAACTTTACTGATTAAAAATCAGGAAAAATCACAAACTGTTAGATGAATCTCCCAGGGGCTAATTAGGATGTTGAATCCTGAGCCGAAAAAACGCTGTTCAACAAACGTGGCGATGTAGGTATAGTCATGATCTATTTTCTGAAATATGAGTCAAACGCTGGACGTGTTTGCATAGGAAATGCAAACTATAACTGGTTAAGAGCATTAGTTGCACCGAATTGTTTCCCCCCCTACACACAGTCAATAGGGCATGGTTCCTGTGTTTCACTTGAGTTTGAGCAGTTACAACATTACGTGGTGCTGAGCGAAGTGGAGGGTGTTGACAAAGAGCAGGGGTCAGTCAGCATACAGCTTTCATGTGGAAAGCCAGGTTATAGTGGAGTACATTTTTGCATGCTGGGAGCCGGAAATTAACTGTTGTTAGCTTTTCCATTGTGACTTGTGCAATAGAATGACGAGACGAGGCTGTAGGGCCAAAGATTGAAACGACCCTCCTCACAAAACCGAATAAATATTTAATTCAAGCCAAAGAACGGGCTATCGCTGAATGCTCTGACCATACGCCAAACCCAGAAGATATTAGTTTAAGGGCCTTTTGATCATTTATGTTCAATTTATTAAAGAAAAATCTAAAGCGATTGCTTAAATTTGTCTTTCAGAAATACCTGCTATCAGCACAGTCAGGAGACTCAATTAATATATTCAACTTCACACAGAGACGGTGAGCAGAGGGGGATCTGTTTAATGTTCAGCGTACAGGCAGACTTATATTTTTATATTCAAACCAGCTTCCCCAACCTGAAGCTTTCAGTATATTAGTATACTACTCAATTTGTCCTTGTCGTCCACATGTTAACAAAGCAATGGTGGCACAACAGGACAATCAAGTGCACAGATATATGAGACTATCAGCTTCCATACATAATCCGTTCAAATTCAGTTGCAATTATCCATTGCTGTAGACATAAAATGGAATGCATGTATAGTCAAATTTCTAATATTAATTCATTCTGGTTGTGCTGCAGATACTGTGTACGTTTTACTGACAGACGGATTAACTGAAACACCCATGAAAGAATAAAAGCACGAGTTATATTTTCAAGCATTGTTAAGCCTCTGGAGCTGTGGAGGGATACTATATTTCTCGAGAAAATCTGATGTTTGCAGAGTGTGATTTCACCGGCTGTCTCAATCTTTGGTGGGAGCTCATGTCTTGTGTTAAAGCTGTGTGGCCATCCGGGCACAGACTGAGCTCTGGAAAAAGCCACAGGCAATCCGGCAGGTCAGCAAAGCACACCTGTGCCTAATTAACCTTTGTGCGAGTGTATGTCTGTGAGTGCATGTGTGAGATGGCACAGGAGCAAACCACACGTGTATATGCCGGCGCACAATGCCATCATTAAAAAGAAGGAAAAAAAAAACAAAAAGAGTCCGCTTGACATGAAGAAGATTTGGTTGAAAAATGCTAAAGTCAATTAAAGGTAGATGAACAGGGGAATAAACCCATTTTGTGTAACCAGAAGCTATTTACTAGCATGAGCCTAGTAGCTCTGATCCTAATTCATTAATCTATTAATAGCACAGTATCTGAAGTTGTGTTATGATCAATTTCATTGCTTAAACGGAAGAGAAATCATCAGGTTGTTTTGTGAAATGGTGTTAATTAAAAAGGTGCCTGACACTGACGGGAGATATGCCAATACAAATCAAAACCCTCAACCGAAATGACTCAAACGTGCCGCCAAGCAACTCTTCTCAGTTAGTGCCATCTGCAAGACATAAATGGAAACTGTCTCTGGTGCACCCACAGTCTGCCACCAGGAAACAGCTGAACCAGTTTCAAAATATTAAAACCAGCAGTGTTAAAAAACAATCTAGCAGATAATGATCTGCGCTTGACTGGAAATAAAAGACACTGACAGTTAGACAGGAGTACAGCTCAAAAGTAAATTATTTCACATGCCCTCAGGCTTGTACATACTGTCTGTTTCACAGATATTCACCCAGCCCAGGCAGACACTGGTCTGTGTGTCTCCGAGGCACAGCTCTGGTCTACACCAATCACTACACAAGAACCGAAAACTATAAAGTAACCCATGTTTGATTTTAGCAACATGCTTCCAAACGTTATCCATGAATAAGCTATTGACCTGTTCCGCTCTCTGTTACTGATTTTATGTTGTTGCTTTAAGCTCTCTATAACTATTTGCTATAATGAGTGCTACAGGGACTAATATGATGCTTTATCAACAGTAATTGAGCTTCATTGCGTAAAATCTTAGCTTTTATTGGGAACAAAAATTTTACTTCACTATTCAAGCTTCGCTTCCCATGACTGTGTGATCTAATGCAAATCACTTCCTCTCATGCAGTGGGTGTCCTTCACAAACGGCTTGCATTACACCAAAGGTGTCTTCTTAACATTGCCTTTTCTAGCTTACATAATTCACCCTCTTGACCTTGTAGATCTTGCATTGGTCTTTGAACAGGCTTCCAGGTTTCCAAGAGAGACATGCTATGAGGTTGAGTGGCAAATAAAATTTTAAAAGAAACCACACATCTAAAACGATGAAGCGCTGTTGTGCAATTGACTGCCAACAGATTCAGAAAGGAGTTCAGGTTTCTTATAACAAAATTCTAGAAAACAAGGAGAGGAGAGCCAAATGGATTTCTCTTATTTTACAACTGGAATACAGGCTCATAAATGTAGATTTGCAGCGAATACTTTGACTGGTACGTTAGATTTCTGAATAAATGTTTTATTGTGCAACATAACAACGAATCACAGACCTGGGAAGCTATTTGGCATCCTTATAGTCTGTGAAACTGCTTCAAAGTTTTTGTTTTTGATGAAAAAAGACGTGTGTAACAACGCTCTTCTTGGTTTGCATCTTGGATGAGGGTTCGATGTTTGGTAATCAAGACAAAGCTTAACAAAAATACATCTTTTCTGCAAGTGAAATTTGTACAAAAAGTGACTTTGAATATAAGGTTAGCTGAATATAAATATGTTCAAATCAATTTAAACTTTTACATTTGAATGATGAATGGTTAATTCACATTCCTAACCTGCCTTCATAACCCTGATCCCCAGGTAGATAATTAGTGACCACAATAAAACGGCAAAAAGAAACTGTCTCGTGAGTCAGGACAAAAAGGACAACACGGCCCATTTGTACAATGATATATTTCATGCTCACAGTTTTCTTCACAAAAGTTTCAATAAAAACTGTTCAATCAAAAAAAAATTGATTGAGCTCTCAGACTACACCTCCACCTGCATGAGTCTTCTGCATGTTCAGAAAAAGCATTATGAGCAGAAGAATAACATGGATGCTTGTTATGAGTAGAGACTGCACTTATCTGCACTACTGCAATGCACTGCCTGCTATGTGCTATGTTGACATGGTCATGTTATCATCACCCTCTCATTCAGTTCACCCACCTTTATGTGCCTTATCAATCAGTGAACAATTGTGAAATTGGAAGTTTTGGAGTTGGCAGTAGACTTACAGTAGATATTTGCTCCTGCAATATGGACACCGTCATTTCAGTTTCTTGTCGGTCCCGTAGGAGACCATTCTTTCTGTTGTGTTTGTTTGTTAGCTTCTGTTCTCACACTCCTCATTTAGGTTCAGGCAACAAAATGTTACGATTAGAAAAACATCAAAAGTTGGGTTAGAAATGAAGTATTTTAAAACTCCAAGCGAAAACCTTCATCACGACGCCTGATGAAGTGGGAGAGACTCTGAGCAATTCTGGCTACTATACATATCCCCTGCTTTTAAAAACACGAAAAGCAGCTGGGCTGACCTCACCAATATCTCTGTGTAACAAACCACCTGGTGCATCAGATTACACTGCAGTAGAAAAGAGAACAAAACTGCAACTGAGACCAAAGCCAAATTGGAAAACTTTTTGAGGAGCATTTCTATTACTTTCTCTTGGGACGCTATTACTTTGGTTATGTGGTTTTCAATTTAAATCAGTGGAGACGTTTCCCCATTGGCACAGCTTTGCGATCAAGATTTCCTCTCTAGTTATCAGATATAGTTTACAAATGATGTTTTAGTTATGTGATACTTTGGATGATAAATGTCACGATTTAGGTAATGCATTCAGTTAGGTAGTAGTGTTGATTTTCAAAATTTTGTTTGTAGTTTTTGTGTTTGTTGTTTGTACCTTAGCAACTATTTAAGACGGCAGCGTCGTGACGATAAAACATGGCCATGTTTATATTTTTACAGATCACCTGATTGTCAGTTGACCAATTTGAAGATGTACTTGGGACATCCCCAAGTGTTGATTTGTCTGATGAGGACTGTATGCACTTGAAACTTTACTGTGTCCCAAGGAGCGGTCATCCTTGTGTGCAGACTTGATGTAATTTACTACTTGTCCCGCACCTAGAGTTAATACCACAGATCAGCGTGACAAGTCTAAAAAGACACATGCTGGATAGAACACAAACTTCTGTCTTCTATGAATGCCCTTTGAGTTCGCCACCACTACAGTCCCAAAATTAAAATGAGTTTTTCTTTTTGGATTATAAGACTAACTTGTCAGTCGTGAGACATGAACACGAGCCAATTGGAAAAAAGAAGAAGAGGAAAATAAATAAATGCTGCCACGTCTAAATATTGCAACCTTTATTGTCGTTATTAAATTCATTTGTTTTGCGATTTGGACCAAAGCATGACACATTTTGTTATGAGGCCTTTTATCTGAAGAAAGACTCCCGTCTTGAATGTCTGGCCTCCAGGCTGAGAGCTCCAGAGACAACTGTTGCTTACGGTCTTTCCTCGAAGATTGATGAGAAAAACAAAAACAAAAGATAGAATCAGCCTTAAAGCTGCAGTCTGCAGGATTTGTTGTTGTCATACGTAAAGTCCTAATTTTTGGCATTTTAAGAGTTTACATGATCTATCAGAACGCTTGAAGTTGAAAACGGTGACCTCCGTGGTCGCAAAATGCAAGAAATGCTTATTTTTTAACCGAAAAATAAAAAGTTATTCAAATTCCTGTCCCGCCCCATCAAAACACATGAGAACTCGTGCACGTCTACGTGCACGCCAGATGCGCCTACACGACTCCTCATTCATCAACTCACCTGTCATTTGCGATCATGGAAGACACAGTAAGTAGACTAGCCCGTAATGAAGTTCAATAGTCCAGATAAATAAGCGTGGGGACGAGCTTACCTTGTATCGCGCGTGCACAATCGGTGATTGACAGGCAGCAGAGCCCAGCTCATAACCTGATTGGTTACCTTTTACCGGTCCGGTCTGCAATTTTGTAAACAAACCTGCTGGCTTTGGAGGGACCTAGCGGGACATATAGGGGACCTAGAGAACTCATTTTTTTTTGTATTGGGGTATTTAATGTACTACTTTCAGAATCCCCGGACAGTTCCAGGCATTATGCTTGAAAAAGAGTTGCAGACTGCAGCTTTAAATAAGAGTAAGGAAAACCAACACCCGTAAAGAGCCACACGGTACTCCTGCACACCTGTACGTCAACCAATACAATTTCTCTTGTCAGGCTTCATCTCTTTCTCTAATTCTCCCTCATGTTCCCTGTCTTCTTCTCTTGGTCGAATGTTTCCATACAAACTGCTGTGCAGAGCTAGATGCCACTGAATCTGTGTATTTTGTCAGGTGATGTGGACACGCTGTCAGCAGTGATGTGCTGAATCAAACTGACAGCTCAGACACACAGAGACACACAATGTACAAATATATATATATATATATATATATATATGCATGTATATTTTTAATTACATAATTATTTATTTATATATATATATATATATATATATATAGAGAGAGAGAGAGAGAGAGAGGTCTTCAGTCATGTGGATAAAGGGGTCAACCCAGGCTGGACCGATATTTGTATAAACTTATATCTGTGTACTCTCTGATGCTGTCACTTGTAGATTTCCGAGGAGCACGCAAATTTTCTCAACACCAAAAGACATTTCAAATAAATTCTTCATTGGCCTGTCAAAATGCTTTTCCTCTCCCATCAACACCAGCAAGAGAGCACCGTGATCTAGTATGAAATGGCCTCATTGTGCGGGGCATCAAGGATTCTACGGCTCCATCTCCGGGTGTGCTCTGAACTGTGAATTTCAGATTCAGACAGCCCAAGGCCCAAGGCCATGAGCCGCCAGCACTGCTGAAGCACTCTGTTGCTTCACACATTTGAAATTGGCTGACATGTTTAAATTTGCCGTACCTTTGCTCAACTCTCGTGTGCTTGCTCCGTGGAAACCATGCAAAGCCAAGTGACTCGAGACCTACATGTGTCAGGGCAATGAAGTACTCACCTCTCTAATTTTACTCTGCATTCCTTGATATGCTATACGTGCACATTTTGATGAGATTTACGGTATACGCAGGGGCTGTTAGGCACATCAGCATGTAACGTGGTAATCTGAAAGAGGATATTTGACAGAGAGTTTTTTCATTCAGTCGCAGGATCCCATGATGCTGTAATCCTTTAATATTGCACCAATAACTATTAAGGACTTAATGTCATTCGTACTCTGCTGGGGTTTCACTTGATTCACTCCCGGTTTTCCTGAACTTGGGACACAGCGAAGATTGACTGAGCCCATAAAATCTTTAAAGTCTCTTCTTGTGGGTCACAGAATCAGCAGAGGGAGGATGTTCAGATCTTGTTAAACAGGAAGTCAAAGTAATCATTTCAAACCGTGTCAGTATATCCATGTCACGCTAACCTATTTGGCTTTCTTTGCTGAAACATGAGAAAAGAGGCATGAGGTAAAATTTGACTGTCACAAAGCTTATGACAAAAGAAATAACCTTCATAATCCTGTATGAAGTGAGGATTTTGTTTTTCATCCACATTGTTGCTGTTGATGTACTGAATTAAGGGTTCGTCAGGCAAATGGTCTGTATTCCAGACTGAACTCAGACTAATGCTAGTCACAGTGTGAAAAATGGAGCTCACACTAGCTGAGATGGATGAAAAAACTCCCCATTTTAAGGCTTCTCAAAAATCCTGCAGTTAATTTTTCATGGCCGTACCTTTTAAGAGACATGTCAGTTTGATTTAATGTTTGTCTGACAGTTATTGGTTTTTGGTGTTTACCTCTTATCACTTCAGCAAACTGGGTAGTCCAATTTATACTCTGGATGCACATGAAACGGCATCAAAAATTAAGATCTCGACGCCCTGGAAACATTATAAAAGCCCTCTATAATGCTGCTCTGTGTGTAATTGGTAATGATCTTTTTGTGAGCTTGTGTTAAGAGGATAGCAGCCTTGTTAAAATGTATCAGTATTTTTAATATTCTGTGTTTAGATTAACATGCTGCCACTCTTCTTCTTCCTACAGCCTCATCTGCAGCTTCACTTCACTCAGTAGACATCGGGCAGTTTGCATCAGAATGATGGAAGTGCAGCAAGTAAGTTTTTTGTTTTTTCTCTTTTTTTTCTAACTCCATTAGTGATCCCCTGAGTTTGCCTCTGTCAAGTTGGAATTTTCATGATAAACAACCTAGCTGCAATAAGTGTTCACTGACACACATTCTGCCACATTTGATAAAGAAAATCTTTAAAAGGGGGCTTACAGTAGAGAAATTGTCTCAAATGGTTCAAAGGATTTGAAGTGGAAGAAGAGAGGATTGATGTTTGCGCTGCAAGCCCCTGAGTAGAACTGGCCCAGGGTCTAATCAGAGACCAGCAACGCACCCCTTCCCAGCACCCCCTCCTTCCACACAGCCACAGGATTTTCTCTCACTATTCAGGGGCTGATAGATGAGCCTCTCTTTGTATTTCAGCCATGCACTTTCTTAAATCTCAAAAGCCAATTCATCTTGGGCAAGCGCATAAGGTGGAGGGAGTATGAGAAAAACTTAAAAATTCATTTTTTTCACTCCTTGCCAATACTCAAATGTCATTCACAGCCTCCCAAAACACTTTGTCTCCCCTGCATTAATTGCCTCTGCGCTCCACACGTCATGTGCCTTGACTACCACTGGAGAAGCAGGGGAGATCGTGCCTTGGCTCTTCCCCTCTGTGGCATTCGGTGCCCCTGATGTGCAAACATGACAACGTTGGACAAAATGGAACAACAAAAACAAAACAAATGACAATATTTCATTGGCCATATGAAACATATGAAACATTTTACAAAGCACAATGATAAAAAACATAATGACAATTTACAGTTTTACTTTACCGTTACTGTTTTTTATTATGTCAAGTTTGGGAAATGTCGTCTTTATTTGGTGATTTGTGCTGTTAAATGATGTCACAGCCTCACAAGAAAACATTTATTTGGTACATTTGTCCACATGTCCAAAATGTAGTATTCTAGCAGCTCATAGTTAAAGATCGCAAATTATTGTTACACTATTGTTTCGCATAGGGCAAAGTCAATATCGCTTAGCTGTAACCAATGAGTATTAAGCTGTGTAACCTATAACTGTTTATAACTTTCTTTCCCAAACCCAATTTTTTTCAAGATGTGTACCTATAGGAACATAATGAAAAAAGCATACATATTCAACAACACACATATATATATATATAAATATATAACATGTTAATCTAACCATGTACAACAACTCTAAGTCTGAACTTGAGATAGAAAGTAGAAAACTGAAAGAACTGTGGAAAAAGCTGTTCAAATGAGTGATGTCTTACATCAGCGTCAGTAGGGTAACATCACCCCCCCCACCTTCTAAGTGGTCATGGTCAAAATATTCTGTTTTTATTTTTTATAGGCCAGGTTGCAAATGTGGTTGTGTTTTATTTGAAATTGCTGTGTTTTCGGTTATGTTGTAGTTTTTTGGAGGTGTTATGTCCTCTGAAATGCTTCTGTGTTTTTGAAATGTGTTTTCCCAAACGCCGTGTTTTCTGCTATCTGTCGTGTTTACTGATTGATAGTTTGTCAAAATGCTGTTGTGTTGTGTCTTTAACGCTGCGTTACGGACTTTCTTGTGACATTTTCTGAAAAGCGGTTCAAAAATGTTATGTTTTCTGAAGTGTTTGTGGGTTTTCTGTGATCTGTGAGATGTTCTCTTTTCTGAAATTATGTGCAATTTTGTTTTCTGTGAAGTTTTCATGTTTTCGGAAATGTTGTTTTGATTATGATTTGCTGCTGTGTTGCGCACCCCTGGGTCACAGCCCTTAGTCTCATTCTCCAGATTAGACAGTTTGGGAAAATATCACAAAAAAAATAAGAAAATTCGCTTCTGCTTTGTGGTGAACTGGATTAATCTTTCCTTTTCGGGTACAATGCATTTCAGACATTCAAGCTGAGCAGTTTATCTAAGCTTTCTGTCAAATAGAATTCCAAATTTAGTGGGACAGACAAATAACCAGCGTAATAAATCATCCATTTTTGTGTAGTGAAGCATCAGAGAGGCTGCTGCACAGAAAGGCTGTTTGAAGTTTAGGCACTTTCATTACACACATGTCAACAACATGCCTAAAGTTTAATGGTCATGTTGTAAACTCCAGGGCAAATTTTTTTTTTACACTTCACTTAACAAAATGAAAGCCTATTTTTCCAAGAAGATTATTTGTCAGGCAGAGAGTCAACGTACACCACAGTGTTTTTTTAATCCCACAGCGTCTCACTGTGCCCATGTGTTGAGGGAGAAAGGGTGTCGAGTTTAATTAGCAAATTCTCATGGTGAATGTGGACACCTTGTTGACACATCCATTCCACATGAGCTATTGCTGAATTCTTTGAATGCAATTTACATAATTATACCTCATCCAACCCTGTGAAGCGCACGCCTCAAACACCATGTTGCTCGCAGCAAAAACCGCATGAGGAAATACAGCCATATTAATGCTAGTGGCAAGAAAACACTAAATGTTGAAGCTCCTTCCTCCATCTGCATTGTATTACACATGATGGTCTCTCTGAACAACAGACATGGCCCGCTTCCCACACTCAAACAGACACATTCACATATGAGCACACACATGCATTTACACCACTTTGCCTTAAAACGTGCACAAAAAGAGAGAAACTCCCTTTCTCTCTCACTCCCTGGGAAAGATGACCTACATTCCTACAATGCCTAGCACTTTCTGTGCACATTTAAGTTGATCTATTTTCAATATGCAAAACCCACAGTTTATCACCTCATTCCGAAACATAAATCCTCATTTACATGCACAGTATTGGCAAATGAGACACACTACCAGTGAGTTAAATCAAACAACGCCCATCCTCCCCACAGAACAATGAAGCACGACAGTCTAAATTGCCAGAGCACTCTGTCAGAGCGCTCTTCCAAAGCTCAGCACAGAATTTCCCCCTGAATCATGTCTACCTCATCTAATAACTTTGTTTATGTCTGCTATGGGACATGTCTGGAGAGACACCTTGAGTGCTGGGATATAGCTCTTAGTCCAAACATAAAGTGCAAAATGAAATATTCACCGGCATTATTGCTTCCAAACTCTAGGAGAAGAATCGATAAAACATAACATCTGGCGTTTTCTAAGTTTAAGACATCCAGTGGGGTTTGAAACCCCCCGTGTGACGTTGGAGGCTTTCTTCTCGCATATGAAAACACCAGAGCTTTAGTTTGATGGTTGAATTAATCAGCAGAGAGTATCTTCAGAACCAAAAAGATCTGATGTTGCCTGTGGGAGCTACGGCCATCTGAGATTTCACAGCCTGTATTTAAAAACATGTTTTGAAGAATGCATTTCAACAGCCTAAAATGGGCTATGACAGTCCATAGTGCCTCTTATTTGTAGTTTACAAAAGGCAACCTGCCTTCTTTTCTTTTGCGTTTTTTTTGTTATTTATTACAGTTAATAACATTTATTTCATAAATGCAAAAAACAGTATTTAATGACTTTTAATGACTTTTTAGGAAAATTTCGTAGTCGGTATTTGAAAATTGTCAGCTGATGACTAAAGATAATGGTGGCTTAGATGTCCTCTGATGTGTGGTTTGGCTCTTAGCCCCTCCACATGCTGGAGCATCTTTGGGGAAGACTCCAAACCTCTGTAATGCTTCTAAAAACATGTTTTGAAGAATGCATTTCAACAGCCTAAAATGGGCTACGACAGTCCATAGTGCCTCTTATTTGTAGTTTACAAATACCTGTCTTCTTTTCTTTTGCTTTTTTTTTTACCCCTTTACATACAGCATATTCTCAGTGTCCCGATCTATCCCCTCAGCGAGTAAAACATACTAACTTTGAAGACTTATAAAAATACATTTTGACTCAAACAACCTCACTGCATTGTATATTTAAACACCTATTTTATGTGAAGGTTAAAACCCTTGTGAAGTGTGTCAGTTCAAACAATACAATGGAGCAATTATGGCTAACAAGGTCAACATAAGTAGAGGATACTGGAAGACAAAGGATCCTGATAAATAGAAGGGGAGTGTGACCTCATTACCATGTGAGTCTCAGAGGTAAAAGAAATCCTCACAAAAAGAAATAAAAAAACAGAAAAGAAAGAGGTCAACAGAGATCTGAAAATATCTTTTTTTTCTCTTTTACGTGTATATCACCACCAGAAATAGCTTTTATTCTTATAAAATGCCTTAATGTGAAAAGGGAAAACACGATTATTAACTTTCTTGCTGAAAATTGGTTTGGAAGACTGGCACCACATATATACCTGTCTATTAGGGTGAAGCTACTTCCAAAACTGTCCTTCTCATTTGGGCATTTGTTCATGCAGACCAAAATGGCATTAATTACATTGGAAAAATATATGATATCTAGTATTCATCAGAGGAACTGCATGCAAAAGGTGAAACAGTGTCCATGAAGGTAATGGTTGCATTGTAAAAAGAATGCATTTCAGCCCAAACCATGATGGTTTTCTAATCTTAACAAAGTGATATTTTTACCAAAACACAACCAGGTGATTTAACACACATTTAGCACGCGATTTGTGAAGTAAACGATCACGTTGTAAAAAGAATGTATTTTAAATCAAACCACGATTTTAAACCTGACCAAGAAATGCTATTGCATAAACCCATCTAGGAAGTCTTCAGCTCATGTTTGACTTTATGTTCAACTAATTCACCTATAAAAACAGAAGTGGTAAGGACTGAAAACAGCTGTCATACTGTATGTCGGTCTAGAACACGCACTTCATGCTGTTTGTTTCATGCAAATGATTGAATGTCCTGCATGCAATGATCTATCCTGCGTCTTTATGAGCATCTTGCGGATTGTTGAAAATAAGACCTGAGAAGGACGTCTGTTCTGATGTAGAGATGTGCATAAGTTTTATTTCCCTCCTGTCGCTTGTAGGGGCAGTATTTACAGGAAGCATTTAATGGTCACATTGAATTGTATGAACAAGTAGTCTACATGGTCCTTTCAAGTACTTGATCTTCAAAGAGACAAAACACATCCAAGCAGCTTGTCTTCCCCGTCAAAACAGCAAAAATCTTACAAACCAAAACTCACTAATTAACACAAACTATCTCAGTTTTTTAAGAGTAAAAACAAGTTAGTTCCACCAAAGGTTATGTGTAAAACAGTTTATGGACAATGGGACATTTTCACACCTTTATGTGACAAAAACAAATAGCTATTGAAGTGTTATGAACAGGACTTTGTTATTTTTTAGTTTGGACAGAGCCTGGCTAGGTGTTTACAATACCTGCCTTGATTTTGTGTGCAATTATAACCTAACTGCCTGCCTACTGTTGAGAAAAGATGGAGTAGTATCTCATAGAAGTGAGTTAAATTCACACACCCCTCTGCAAAATATAGAGGGAGAGAGAAACAAACACGTATAGAGAAAGAGAAGAAAGTCTGTCTTCTCAAAGACTCTCAGTTCTTTAAGGCCAGTGATCTCCCACCAGAGCAATATTCAGCTGATCTGAGCTTTACCACAGTGTAATTTGCCCCTGATTTCTAATCTGTGTAAAAGAATGCAAAGTTAAATGCCTCGCACAAATGCAGACTATTGTGGCATTTCTTCGGGCACGTTATAGACTAGAGTGATTAGAGAACTTAAAATGCAAAGGCATCCCTTGAAACTGAATGCATTTACAATCCCATTAAATATGGAATTGTGTCTGTGGGCCAACACTAAATTTGAAATATCTTTCCCTGCCACTATTTTTTTTTTTCATACATTTTCGAATTGTCACTCGCTTCCCTCACTGTCTTTGTGAATGTGTTTGAGGCTGTGAATAATTTGCCAGTAACTTTCATGGAGTAGCTCTGCTCAGCATAATCATATAACATTAATCACAAAGTGTGGGCATTTGTTATGACTGATGATTCTGACAGTTGATTGCTTTTTCTGTGAATAAAAATAGTCATAAATTGCCATCTGCACAAAAATGTAAAATCAAACATTAATGTAAAATGTAGCTTGACTTGACAGCCTTTCACTGCTGTCCTCTTTCTGCAGAAGTGACCTTGAGCTAATGTATTAAAATATAAAATCACATTCTGCTGTCTGAATAAAAACTCAGATATCTTGCTTGAATCTTTGTCAGGTTACAATGGACTGAAAATCCATCTCTCTACAAACAGTACATTTTGTTTTCCCCAGGCAATCTTATCTTATCTATCTATCATTTCACTGTGGTGTACATATTCCTCAGTTTATTGTGGCTTCATTTACATATTACATTTAATTGTAATATGTAAATGAAACCACAATAAACTGGGAAAACAACCATCTACTAAATAAACGTTCTCAATCATAAACAGTCTTTTACTTATAAATTCATATAAACTCCTCCACGTCCCAGTTCAAACTAATGCTGCATTGTTTTATCATAATCCATCTATCAAAACAGCCATTTGACCTAGTTTAGTATCATCCAAAGAGAATCACAAACACTGAATCTATGATCACCTCTATCCTCATTAAAGTGGGAATCAGCCTGCGTAACATGTGGCTCTGCACTGAGCTGAAAGTTAATGTGACTCCGCCAATTCGGTGATCAATTCTTAATAGTTTCAGCTCCTTCTTTTGCTGCACTTAAGTACATTATGATGTTGTCTTGCCACATGTTGTTGTCGCTCATTTGTTTTGACAAGACCAAGTGAAGCATTATCAAAGAGCAAGGATATTCTCTCCTTTGGTGTGTCAGTCTAAATACACTAAGATATCTCAGCAAGCACCAAATGGAGTAATGAGACCAGACAGTCGTATGCAAATGTTTAGGCACCCCCAGGTAAATTCAACATCTTGTTGAAATTTTAATTGAAAAAAGTAAATACAAAGTGTCTGCCTTTAATTGTTATTTATTTCATAAATGCAAAAAACAGTATTTAATGACTTTTTAGGAAAATTTCGTAGTTGGTATTTGAAAATTGTCATTGCTGATGACTAAAGATAATGGTGGCTTAGATGTCCTCTGATGTGTGGTTTGGCTCTTAGCCCCTCCACATGCTGGAGCATCTTTGGGGAAGACTCCAAACCTCTGTAATGCTTCTGAAATTCCCTGAAATGCTGTGTAATTATAGAGTAAAAATCACTGCATATAAAGTGCAAATACATTATGAGTGCTATGAGTGTTTGTGTGAATGGATAAAAGAGAAAACACTTTGTAAAATGCTTTATAGAACCCAGATAAAGATATAAGGTATTATATAAGTAAAGCTTCTGCAATCTAATAACATATTTCTAATCATTTAGAATATGCAAATTTGCTGGATATTCAAGATATGGGTTTAACTAAGTACCTGACTGAATTTTAAGGCAGCTTAAGCTGTACTGAGTGAGTTACCTGAAAATGCTGATAACCAGTTGATTCCGGAGAGCATCTCTAAATATAAAAATTACAAAACAAGCTAGTTTTCCAAATGGGTTTGTTAGCTGGCTAAATGACTCACTTGATGCACAAAACTGCTAAGTGAAAGAATGTGGGCACTACTTCTACTGAGAGAAAGAAGACTTGTGGTGTCGAGGTCAAAACCACTTCAAAATGTAATTTATTCAGCCTCTGTCAAGTTACATGAAAGCAGCAGACTGTTATCGATGTGTTTCCTTGTGGAACGCAAAACTTTACTTTGCTTTAGTAATGCATCCATCCACTTTCTATACCCGCTGAATCCGTCGGTCGGGTCGCTGGGGGGCTGGAGCCTATCCCAGCGGTCAACGGGCGGGGTACACCCTGGACAGGTCGCCAGTCCATCACAGGGCCACACAGAAATAAACAAGACAAACAACCACGCTCACACTCACTCCAAGAACAATTTTAGAGACACCAATTAACCTACCATGCATGTTTTTGGACAGTGGGAGGAAGCCGGAGTACCCGGAGAGAACCCACACAAACACGGGGAGAAACATGCAAACTCATGGCAACACACAGAAAGGCTCCAGCCGGGAGTTGAACCTGGAAACCTCTTGCTGTGAGGCGTGTGTAAAACAGAGGAAGGAAAAAGAAAACAAAACAAAAAGAACTCTCAAAGCTTTAGCTATTTCTTATGTGCTAAAACATCTTAAAGAAATAGCACTTAGAGTAAGAGTAACTATCAGTGTGCATGAGCAAAAATTCCAAAATGGCTGCTGGAAGATTTGGTCAATCCAATAGTTTTAGTAAATGGTTGATATAAAAGAGGGTTCTGCAGGGGACATCGGAAAGAAGAAAGGAAAACCTTATTTGTGGCATTGCTTAAAGTCTGCACAGCCACGTCTTAATTACCCAGTCAAGGTGAAGACCATAAATACCAAAAGTATGTTTTCTGGGGAAAAAAGGAGCATTATTCAACAAAAAGAGCACCAAATAATAAATAATCAAATAATCTGTTAAGCATTGGATTGTAAATGTTCTGCTTTGAGGTTGTGTGACAGTAGAGTCACAAGAAGCAATTGACATATAGGAAGAAAAATGACTTCTACTAAATGTCAGCAAATTTTGGATGAAAATATCAATCAGTCATTCTATAACTGTGGCTGGCTTCCATGGCAGCACAATTATCTATTTGAATGTAAATTTGCGGTATACCCTAGTATTTACTTTAGCCACAAGATTAATTGTTAATTATATGAGTCGTTGTCAACCCACCTTACTATCTGTACAGTAAAATGCACCTCAGACCTCCATTAAAACTCAGAGTCCTGTCATCTCCGGATAAACTCAGAGGACTCTGTAGTTGTTGGGTTTATTAGTGATGGACAAGAAAATGAGTACAGGGAACTGGTCAATATTTCAAAACAAAAGATGACTGTAGATTTTAGTAGGACCAGGAATAAACCAAACCCCGTCTCCATTATAGGAAAAGAGGCGGAGGTTGTTGAGGGAAGTTTACCTGGACAGAAGACTGGACTGGAGGCTGTCTTCAAAAGGGACATAACAGACTGTATTTCATACAGAGGGTTAGGTCCTTCACGGTCTGTACCAAGATGTTGCATATCTTCTGTAAGTATGTGGTTGAGAGTGCAATCTGCTTTGCAGCTATCTGTTGGGGACAGAAACATCAGAGCCAGTCACTCAAAGAAACTGAACGAACTGATAAAGAAGGCTGGCTCTATGTTCGGGACTGCTTTGGAGTACCTGGAGATGATTGTAAAAAGAAGAATGCTGCGCAAGTTACGGAACATAAAAAACAACACTGCAGACCCTCTACATATCCCAATGTGTGATCAGTAAGAGGCGTCTTCATCTACGTTGTAACACTGGACAATACAGGAGGTCATTCCAGCCAGCAGCAATAGCTATGTATAATCACAGTTAATAAAGATTGAATTGAAAAAAAAGAAAGACTGCCAAAAAAATGTAAAAATCGGCCTTTCAGTTAATGACTGAAAAAAGAAAGATCTCAATCTGTTTAAATGAGTTTTGCCGCAGAGTAGCTCTGCTTAC
The DNA here is from genome assembly GCF_027942865.1 of Odontesthes bonariensis. Classification (NCBI taxonomy): domain Eukaryota; kingdom Metazoa; phylum Chordata; class Actinopteri; order Atheriniformes; family Atherinopsidae; genus Odontesthes; species Odontesthes bonariensis. The sequence goes on along the minus strand of NC_134517.1, from coordinate 20,194,525 downwards.
AGTCCAAGTTCAAGTGAGACATTTGCAAATCTGGAGGAACTCATAGTAAGCCCACTGCTCCTCTACACTGGATGTCACCTGGGCACTTCGCTTTGGAGTTTTACTGGAGGCTTCCAGATCAACCCAGGCTTACCTGATGAGATTATGTATCCCCAAGTTGACTTGGAAGCAGCTGCGGATGTTCTAGATGGAGCTGGAGGAGGTTGTTGACAACAGGGAGGCCAGGGCTTCTCTGCACCCACTGTTGTTTCTGCAATCCTGAAGCAGAGGGTTTGGGGGAGGACTGGCGGATTTTGGAGGAGGATGAGTGGCTGGATGGATGGATAGATGGATACAAGCACATCAAGGAATGTTGGAAGCCCCAGTGTTAATTGGATGAGAGGATAAACTAAAAAGTCTGTATTTGGAGATATTTTCATTTCAATTACACCAACACACGATGTTAACATAGTTTGTTTCATAAAGTGAGAAAATATAATGTCACAGTTGCTGTCCCAATTTAGGAACGTTAAAATGATTGAATTACCAAACTACCTTTGTCGCTTGCAGCAGCCTCCACTATTTGAATGTGTCCCTGTGGGCTCTACATAAAGTCTCCGATCTGTATTTCTATTGTTAGCAATATTGTATCAGATTATTCTTCTTATTAAATGTTCAAACCGCAGAAAGCTGTGCACCATGGCTGACTAATGAATCACTATGTGAGTGGAGACATGGAGTTGTGAGAAGTTAGATGTAAAATTCAGAGATGAATTGTTAGCAGCCCTCTAACCAGATGCAGAGTGAAAGAATAGTTATGCTCTGTGTTGTTCAGAAATCCTCCAATCTGTACAGAAGCCGAACAAAGATGTGTGAAAATATAATCATACTGCAAAAATCTAATCTCATAAAGTGCACAAGGGATTCGACAGAACATCTTAAAAGAACAAACAGGCATGCACACATACTTGATTGAAACTAAATCAGATCCTTAGAGAAAATCTACAGATTTGTTTTCTAGATTACTGCCAAAATGTTGTTTGCACAGCCAATTCCTGCTACCATATTTCAAAGGAGGGTTGACAGAAATCTGTGCCAACACTTTACTGAGTCAACAGCACTGGGTAATCCTTCGGTCTTGCAATAAATTCAACAAGGTGAGGTGGGTGATACAGTTTTTTGAGATTCTGTCAGAGAAGTGAAGACTCGGCTCTGTGAAGGAATGTTGAGGCTACAGATTGCGGTGTTGTATTGTGTTCAATCTGCGCACATTGTTTTTACGCAGTATGGTAGAAGGCCAAAAACAAACCAAAAAAAATGAAGATTATAGCAGTAAGTGGATCTTGAATGAAAACCATGTGTATTAATGCATTGCTTTTATCTCCCTCTGCCCTTCTGGGAAGGCTTTTCACAAGACTGTGGATTGAGAGAGGGATTTGCTCCCTTCCAGCCACACAATTATCAGTGAGGTCAGACACTGATGTTGAGCGATAAGGTCTGTTTCACAGTCGACACTCCATATTCACCCAAAAGCCACTGGAAGAGGTAGTGATGAGGGCTCTGTGCAGTCTGACCAAGTTCCTCCATGTCAAAACTGGAAACACTTCTTAATGGATTTCGATTTGTCATGCTGAACATGAAAAGACTCTTCCTCAAATTGTTGTGGCTTTGAATTATCTCATTGCCAGAATTGCGTGTTAAGCACTTAGATCTCCCTTAAGAAAAACCAAGGAGCAGCTGCCCAAACTACGAAACAGATGAATGCCAAAAAGGTGTGGGGGCGGGGGTGGTTACATTTATTGACAAGACTGTGAACTTTCTTGTGGTTTTATACTTAAAATGTTCTTAACAGCAACCATGCAAATGTGCTAAAAAATTGATAGATGAATAAATGGCTCATCTGGTATAGAGTAAAGAATGCTGGTTGAATGTTTGATGTGATTTGTAATTATAATATAATATATAGCAGCTGAAGATTGTGTTGTTGTTTTTTTATACCATAAGTAGATTAAACTCCCCACCTGTTACCACCTTCTTTGATAAAGTCATTAGAGAGGAACACCCCACCCTGAAAAAGATGGTTCTACATAATAAGGAGATGAGCTGGGTCATCAGTTGAAAGCTGAGAGTGTGCTGTTTATTTATTATATATTTTCTTTGGTTAACAAATAACAATATGTGTGTGTGAAAGTATATTGTCAAAATTAACCAAAGACAAGCAGGAATCACGATTGCATATGATGAAGATCTTCTGATGTTCAAATTGAGAGCTTTTCAAAGGAGGCTATCCCTAAATCTGGTTGAGACAGTAGTTATTTGGCGATAGCCACTGTTTTTCTTTTGCAGCACATAAATATCAAATATTTCCCAAAACAATTTGGCAACCATCCCTCTCTTATACATCAAGAAATATTCTCACTCGGGGTTGTCTCTAAAAAAATTGTTATTCTCTAGTTAATAACCCCACAAGAGAAACCTTGTTCTGTGCAACAGGAACAATCAAGCTGGTCTCGGGAGTGCGTGTACACATTCGTACACGTGCGCGTACTCATAGGCACACCTTAACGCGTGCATACAAATCATCAAGACAATGAACCCAACATCAAAAGAAAATAAATAAGCCTGTGCTCAATAAAACCACCACTGTGTAATGGCTGTAATAAGAAGATAAACAGTGCAGCAACTTATCTTCAAGCAACGCCAAATATCATTTTGCCCTTTTTTGTTTTCCAACTTCCCTCCGCTCGCTTTTCCTCTTTCTCTCAAGTGTAAAAAGGCTTACAGCTCTTTCTTTTTTTCCATAAGGATGTATTTTTAATTCTAAAGCGCTGGATTGGTCACACTTCGTCTCATTAGCATGAGGAGACGTATAAACCGCGCCACTGCAGGATTTTGAGCTGGCGAGGCAACAAGCGTATCTGACTGGCTGCGCGCGAGGAGTAACTTTCACTTTCAGCACAGTTCAGTTCATAAAAGCGGGAGCTGTATGGAGAGCCAGTTCCAGATGTGAACTGCTCTCAGCTGCGCAGCACACAATGAGGCTGGTCACCGAGGGAAAGATTACTACGAAGATGATAAGGTGCACATTTATAACTTATTGGCACCGGTGGATTTTTATTTTTACTCTCAATCTATTTTTATTTGCCTCATTGGCACAGTCCGAGGGAAATACTGTGAGATACCAGACCAGAGAGGAGGACGCACCCGGTACGGTGATCGGAAACCTTGCCAAGGACATGTCCTTGACTCTGTCTCATTCCTCAAAGAGCAATTTCAGGATGATGAAACAATTCAACGATTCATTCATTAGGGTGAGAGAAAGCGACGGGCAACTCACTGTCGGGGAACGAATTGACAGAGAGAGAATCTGCAGACACACTTCACAGTGCCTGATTACTTTTGACGTGGTTAATTTCTCCAAAGATCGCTACAAATTGATTCACGTTGAGGTGGAAATAAAGGACATCAATGACAACTCGCCAGGGTTTCCAAGCAAGGAATCTATAGTGGAAATTTCTGAGAATGCAGCAGTTGGGTCCCGTATTCCCTTAGACCCTGCCGTGGACGCTGATGTCGGGTCAAACTATATACAAAGCTATCAAATATCTGTAAACAGTCATTTTACCATTGATGTGCTTCTGCGAGCGGATGGGGTTAAATATGCGGAATTGGTCCTAATGAAAGAGCTAGACAGGGAGACACAATCCTCATACAATGTTGAGCTGGTGGCCACAGACGGAGGAAACCCATACAGATCAGGGTCAACAAAGATAACTGTCAAAGTGACTGACTTTAACGACAATAGTCCCGTTTTCGACCAGAATAGTTTCTCAGTTAGTCTGCCTGAGGACGCGCCGGTTGGCACTGTTATCCTGGACTTAAACGCAGTTGATGCTGATGAGGGTTTGAACGGAGAGGTCATCTACGGGTTCGGAAAACAGGTTTCTCATGAGGTCCGAGAACTTTTCCAAGTAGATAATAAATCGGGTCGTCTGACACTCAGGAGCCCCGTGGATTTTGAGGACAAAAGGACCTATGAGCTGGACGTGCAGGCGACTGATCTGGGAGCCAACCCGACCCCCTCTGTGTGCAAAATCATAATTCACGTCACAGACGTTAATGATAATGCCCCAGAAATCAGTATCACCCCGATGACCTCCATCTCGACAGGTATTGCATACATCAGCGAGGCGGCAGACAAGGACAGTCTGGTGGCGCTGATCAGCACCTTGGACAGAGACTCTGGCATAAACAGCCAGGTCCACTGCACGTTATACGGCCACGACCATTTCAAACTCCGACAGGCTCACGAGGACAGCTACATGATAGTTACGGCAGCAGTCCTAGACAGGGAGAGGATTAGTGAATATAACTTGACGGTCATGGCTGAGGATTTTGGGTCACCTCCACTGAGAAAAATCACTCAGTACACCATCAGACTCAGCGACGAGAACGACAACGCCCCCCACTTTGCTAAAGCTGTCTATGAAGTTTCGGTGGTGGAAAACAACGCCCCGGGGGCTTACATCACCACTGTTGAAGCCAGCGACGCGGATCTGGGCAACAATGGAAAAATTACTTACAGACTTGTGGACAGTGTTATCATGGGATCCCCTGTTAACACATTTGTGTCTCTTAATTCCGTGTCTGGCTCCATATATGCGCTGAGAAGTTTTAATTATGAATTAATGAAACAGCTAGACATACACATTCAAGCAAGCGACGGGGGGTCACCACAGCTGAAGAGCACAGCCATCATCAGATTGAAAATAGTTGATCAGAATGACAACCAGCCTTCTATCATAGAGCCTCCCCTTTATAAGGGGTCTGCTGAGGTTTTCCTGCCCAAAGATGCACCTGCAGGTTATGTGGTAACCCAGATTAAGGCCACCGATGCTGATGAAGGCATAAATGCACAGCTGTCCTATAAAATCACAGAGGGGGGGCACCTGGGTTTCTCTGTCAACAAAGACACAGGGAAGGTGCACGTGAGTCGACAGCTGACGTATGATCTCAACGACAATGTCAAAGTCACAGTGTCGGTCAGTGATAATGGATCCCCCTCACTAACCTCCACAGCCGTGATACTTTTCAGTTTTATTGAAGGAACTCTGCCTAGCCTGCCTTCTTTAGCTCAAAATGGCAGCGAGGAGCTCTTTGAATGGGACATGTCTATAGCTATAATAATCGTCCTGGCAGGGAGCTGCTCTCTCCTCCTGCTGGCTATCATTCTCATCACTACCATTTGCAGCCGGCGGAAAAAAGAGACGAGGGAGGGGGCGTTTGATGAAAAAGAAGACATACCAGATGTGGAGAAAGTGGAAAGTGGTCATATTGATTCATTGATTGCCAACCACAAAGGCAAAGCATTTGATACTCATCCATTTCCAGAGGATCTCCCATTGGCCAGCAGCAACACAACAGAGGCAGGCTGTGAGGATGGCAGACAGACCACAGGCATCTTTGAGTCTAACAGCAGGGTAGTGGAGGGGAAATTAAAGGTATGGAGATTTTATCAATTATTCAAGGTTCATTGCACAGTTACTTTGTTGCCTTTTCAGTACGTTGACTCAAAATTTGCATGGATAATGTTTGTATCTTTCTAGGGTTATTCTACACTGCCAGGATATGGGAAAGAAACTCTCAGACCTATAACAATATGGAAAGGCAATTCATTCACAACAATCTCAGCAAGAGATCCCCACATCAGCGGCAAGGACAGTGGAAAGGGGGACAGTGACTTCAATGACAGTGATTCTGACATCAGTGGAGATGTTCACAAGAAAGAGTCGCCACCAATGAACAGTAAGTGTTGTGAAAACTGAAAAAAAAAAGTTCAACAAGCGGATGTAAAGGAGACAAACATGATGTTTATTTAATTTTCCTAGTAACCTGCTTACACTATGGATTGCACACAGTTGCACATCTATTTCCAAGTACTAAGTATTTATTATGATTGATTCAGCTGCACACGAGATGCATTCCGACTGATTTAACTTGAGCTCACTGGAATCTCTTATCATCAAACATCCAGACGAGCCAGCAACTATTCATACTACATCCTGACAGCACTGTGATTTTTCACAGGTCTGTGGGCATGTACAAGCGAGTGCAAAGTGTTGGGACACTCAGACCGATGCTGGAGCCCATCAGCTACAAGGCCCAACACGAGCCTCGCCTGCGGACCGCATCTGTCAACATTCTCCAAGACAGCAACGCTTCCCCGGGACGCTAGAAGGGAAAACTATTACCCAGCTCACCTACCCAAAACCGGCGGTCTGCAAAGTGTGTACGAAAAGGTTCAACACCAGGAATTTGATTATATTCTTGTTGGCCCACCAACACCAGCCAGGATACAGGAAACAGATGAAATATCCATCCCAGAGTATACAAACTCCTAAAAAACACTTATATGATAGATCAAATTGTAAATAAGGGACATTTTGTCTTTGTTCTGTACAACACTTTCACCTGAATTGATTCTATGTTTGATTGTTGCTGTGTTTTGTAGTGTGTAGTGTCTTTTGGCTCATATAAGACTGTTCAGTGTATCATGTGTAATATGCAAGATTTTCTACATTAATAATATATTTTTCATATTGAATTAATGTAAAGAAAAATTTTATTATGAATTTTTAAGAGCATGTGTTACTGTTTAAGGGCATGACTTATGGACATTTAGGCTAAAAAAAAAGGCCTCTTTGCTGTGGAAAACAATCAATTGAAAGATTGTCATGTCTGTGGTAGATTTGATCACATTGTTGCACAAATAAACAGTTAAAAGAAATGCTGTTTTGCTGTTCAGTGATGGAAAAAATGGAGCAATCAGGACTCACTTGTTATGTTATTGTCAGATTACAACCTTATGCCCTCAGGAAATACCCATAAAGCATACCGAATAACCCCAATTAGCCAACTCAATGCATTCCATTTGCCTCAAAGGCTTATAAGCTGCAGTGAATAAGATGTGTTTCTCCAGTCATCACAGCTGAACTGATGGCTGCATAAGCACAAGCCAATCTCATTGTCTTTTCATTGTACACAATGTGGTTACTGCGCCACTTCAATTTGCATGCAAATATTGCACTGCTGATCAAATTCTCTCACAATTACATATTTTTCAAAGGTCAAAGAATCTCCTCACCTTCTGTGATTGCCTTGCAGCTTACCAATTATCCAAAAAATGGGATTTAATCTGTTTCCAAGCAACAGAGGCACAGCGTATTTGAATCTGTTTTCTTGCCATTTTTCTTCCATTTAAGTTAGGATAAAGACCAAAAAACTTTGACTACACAACTACCTTTCTCTCACTACGACGAGAGAAAATTCACAATTAAGCAATGGTTGTGTCTGTGTATTCCACTGTCTGTGCTGCCTACTCGTATGTGGTATGAATATAAAGAGCTAAAAAGTGGACTACTTACAAGTTTAACTACAGGTGAGTGCAATCTTCCTTTCCTGCTGACATGTAGGCAAGGAGCTTAAGCAAATCTGCAGCAGTCACAGAAAAAATGGATGTTACCGTGATGCTTGACAGTTTGTGAACCTTTTAGAATTTTTTATATTTCAACATGAATATGACCTAAAACTGAATCAGTTTTCATACAAATCCCAAAAGTATATATATAGAGTCCAACTAGATCAATGTGACAAATTATGTGACAAATTATGTGACAAATTATGTGACCTGGGCGTAGATGTATTGATGGCATTTTACATCTTAACCCTTTAATGTCCAAAATTGAGAAAAAAAAATTGCATTTCTTTTTTTCGGTTTATCAGGGCTATAAGAGTAATCTTTTCAATGGCATTGAAATGTGACAAAGTAATGGTAGAAAATAAACTCTCACTTTGTATTAGCCCTGCATACCTACACAGGTAGGGGGAAAAATGGCTCTGCCAGGTTTACTTTTACAGATAGAAAAAGATAGAGCGATGAAAATGGGCTAAAAGGATGCTAATCCAGATATGCAGAAAATTCTAGAATTCACACCCTTTATGCACTACAGCATGTCTGATATGCTATTAAAGTGAGTTATTAAATGAAAGCTCTAAAGATATTCTGTGAAAGCATAACTGGCCTACAAGGTTATGTATTTTCCTCGAAACAGTCACTGGCAGAAAGGTCTGACAGCGTTCTTTTTACAGACCAATACATTAGTATCTATAACACATGACAAGTCTCTCACGAGCTAAAAGCTGCTTTCAAATGTCTGTTTTAGTTTGGCACCACAGGATGGCCACCTTGCTTTGGGCAACTTGGAGATAAAGGTAACATTCAGATGAAGAATTTTGCAATTTTATATCAACTTTACGTCATTCACGTTGACTTGTCAAAATAGTCTTCTGGTGGATAACCCGACTCCCCAAAGACAAACAACCAGAGTGGGAATTACAGACATCACAAGAGAGATTATGGAGAAAGTGCAAGGTACAACTCATGGATCTTGCTGTTTTGCACCGTGCATCCCTGCGGTAAGACAGCCTCAGTTTTTGATCAGAATTCTACTTGACATGTGTGACATGTTAATAAAGCTAGAATCCTAAACTTCCAAGCAATGTTACTCTTGTTTTTGTCATTGTTTAACGCTTTCCTTTTCTTTGTGTACTCTGAACTTTAAGGGACAAAGCGTATCCAGCACACCAGCTTCTACTCCAGTCAGTCGTGTGCTGAGATTTGGAGCTGTGGCTCTTCTCGTTGGTGCAGTGTTCATGTTGTGCGCATCCGTGGCTGCTCTCTACCTGTGGAAAGTCAATGATAGGAATGTGAGTGTTGCCAAAAGACTGTAGTTTTTTATTGTATGGTGTATCCTCAAATGGCAAATATCAGGCATTCAATCAGTAACTGAAACTAAATGAAAAAAATCCCATTCATCACAAGTCAGACTTTAGATTTGATTTTCTTTCTGTCTTTAACACACAGAAACTGCAAAAAACGATCTTGGAGCTTTACTTCATCTCATAATAAAATCGTTCCAATGTTTTTTTTGTGGCAAATGTGGGGCAGAGCTCCTCATCAAGGTCTGCAACAACATCTCCTGTGGTGATTTTCTCAAATTCTCAGTGTGTTAAAACTACAAAGGTTTTCCTTCAACAAAAATGTCAGTGAGGGGGAATAATATAATCGACATGAAGCTTGTTTTCCATCTCTGTGATCATGTTTGCAACTGCGTGATTTACATAACTCAACTAATCAGTTGTTTTAATATTTTACTTTGAATGCTGCCAGGTTTATAATGTTCGTTACAGCTTGAACATCGATGGGGAGGTAAAGGAGGGCTCCATGGAAATAGATTCTGACAACAATCTGGAGAGATTTAAAACTGGGAGTGGAGCTGTGGAAGCTGTGGAGATTCATGACTTTCAAATTGTGAGTAAGTCTGGCCCTGATTTTTTCTTCTCTTGCTCAACTGAGACCTTCTATGTGCTTAGAAAAGTAGCAACGCTGTGAGGGTAAACATTGGCATCTTTCTGATTTGGTGCAGGGTATAACTGGAATCCGTTTCTTTGGAGGAGACAAGTGCTATATAAAACCCCAAATTAAAGCAAACCTTCAACTCATGGGAGCTCACAACAAAAAGACACTGATGTTTGACCTGGTATGTGCACAAATTTTGACGCACAATATTGAAAATTGGAGGGGTAAAAAAAGATGTTGCAGCGCTAATATTTGAGACTAATTCAAAGACATTTTCTTTATTTTTCTCGCCAGACAGATGAAATAATGCCTGTGAGGTATGATGCGGGGTTTCTCATATGGGTTGCAGCAGAACAGCCACTGAGGGACACCACATTTTTAAGCCACAAAATTCTGGATCTTTGTGGGGAACGTCCCATTTTCTGGCTCCAACCCATGTATCCTAAAGGTCCTTCTCTTACTTCCAGCTATTTCCCGTTGCTCCCCCCTTCCAACAGACGAAGAAAAAAACGTTCTAAAACTCAGCATGATCTATTCAGAGTGAACCATTGTGTGTGTTTTTCATAGCTTATTAAAATCTTAGCTGTGATTGCTCTTCTTATCTGCTGACACACTTGTAAAATTTACAGACTTGGCTGAGAATTTAGCGAACATCTTGAACATACACTAAATTTAGAATTGAGCAGCAGACCAACAAAGTCTTTTATTAAAAAAGAATGAACTTGAAATATGCAAAGCTGCTTGAGATCACTGCTGCTAATTGAATTATTCAGGACGTCTGAGACAGCTCCAGCTATGTAGGATTGAGCTCTGAGGACCTGTATGGCATCTTGTGGATGTTGACCCAATACTCTTGCCTCTTGTGGATATCGTAACAGATGGGGAGAGGAGAAAGAGAGACATTCAGCGAGCCAAGCGGCAGTTAAATATGGAGGAGCTTGAGGAAGCTGCACGGGAGAGTGAGTCGGTGAATCGCACAGAGCATGACACCTCCAGAGCTGAGGACGAAGAGGAGTCAGCTGCGGGATCAGCATACAACCCTGAAAACCCCTATCATGTGAGTAACAACTTAATCAACAACACTGTTTATGATAAGCAAGACTCCAGAGGTGGTGACATTTTTATTTACTATCCAGAGCCACAGATTGGGCCCTAAAGCGTTCCTTAAAGTAACATTTTGAAATGAGGTTTTGCTGTTTTGTCCAAACTTTTACAGATGACTTCATTACAGCAGCAGCCTGAAGTTGCAAGCCTCGTTAAAATATATATTTTCACACAGATAGAAGCACACAAAGAGGAAACATGTTAACCTGCATTTAGTTTTTCTGTCAGCAGTGGGTGGTACATGCTGCTGGTGCTGCTACTGCTGCTGTAAAGGTGTCATACTGGCAGCTTTAATTACAGGTCGCTGGGGTAAAAGCTGCCATTCCAAATTGAACTCATGAACTGAAGAGAAAACTCCCACCGGTTATAAAAATTCATGTTACCTCAAAGAAATTGAGTCACTTTCTTGGGTGGATGAGATTAAAAGGATTTGAATTGCAAATTAGTATGGATTCAAAAGATAATTTCCCAAACAATTTCTTGCTTTTGAAAACTGATCTTGCTTTACATAACTGCAGCGCAGCGGAGAGGCCAGAGAGGAGAGCGCCATGACCTTTGACACTATGTTGGATCACCAGGGAATCTGCTGCTCAGAATGCCAACGCAGCTACACTCACTGTCAAAGAGTGTGTGAGCCTCTGCGTGGCTACTGGCCTTGGCCCTACAACTACAGAGGGTGCCAGGTAGCTTGTCGGGTCATTATGCCTTGTCGCTGGTGGGTGGCACGCATTTTGGGTCTTGTGTAACACAACAAACTCGACATTTGAAAGGGGACATGTCTTTTATTTCCCCCTGCAAAGGTCTCTTATCTTTCAGCTTCTATTCTGATGCACATGCAGATGCTAATTTTCTGAGTTTGGTAAATACTGCCAAATAGCTACTCCATATATTGTGATGTGCAGATTGTTGAGTATGATAATAAGTACTACAACATTGATAGACTTTATTATTCATGGGCAGTGATTTTTGTATTATGATAGTTAGTCTTAATGCACTGTACTTTGTTCAGTGAAGGGCATTGGACTGAATCCAAAGGCTCAGCAGATCATGTACCTTCTCTGACTTAACAGGCTTCAATAAATTCTAATTACAGTATGTCAGCTTTGATGTTGATGTTTTTTTACATGTCACATCTTGTTCCCATGGTTACACTTGGTGTGTTTCTGATTAAGCTGAAGTGACAGCAACACTTGCCATAACTTCCATTCACAGCTCAGAATCAGTTTGAGGGCAACACAACTTGTGCATTCTGACATCTGCATTGATGTGAACTAATGCGAGTTGAGTGTCATGGCAATGATGGAAAATATTTCCACAAAGGTGACGTTTTTGTTAAATAAATAAATCTGTACTTTTTTTTTAAGCAAAGAGGAGTGGCAGAGTGCTAAGCCACAAAATAAGAGCTAGGCGCTTTTTTCATACATCTGCTTGTGGTGTCAGCTAGTCTGAATATCTCACAATCAAAATAAATCAGATTACAATCTCTGAGGCCATATGCCAACTTTCGAAATAATTGAAAGGAGCCATGTTGTGATCAAGACGATTTCACAGAGGGTGATCCAGGCACATCAAATTACAACAGATGTGAAATTACTCCGTGTCTGCCTCTAAAACTCCATTGAAACACTGAAGCAGTTCAAGGAAGCAGCACAAAGAGATGCTTGTCTTTTTTGCTTGGAGATTTTTCCTGGTTTTCATGGGGGTAGAGGTGCTTATCACATCTGCAGTGCCGATAAGACGGCCTCCGTGCTTCCGTAGGCTATATAATATTAATCCCTCTCCCACGTCTGCAGATACACTTAAAGGAAGGTGACAAGCATGACATATCCAGGACCTCCTGATGGCTCATGCTCTGGAGTGCAGCCGCTAAAAGAGCCCCAAGTACCCTCAAGTGATGTAAATTTGCAGGGGGAGTCCAATTTCCATCACAGTGCTGTCACTGCCATGGTCATTAAACTAAATCATCCCGCTGTGTGTCACACAGCTCCCATTTTAAAGTCCCCTCAATAATGGAGTCATACTTGGAGTGCAGACTGCAGCACAACAGTGAATGTCTGACCTGACAGCAGCTGCAGAAGTTAGCCGAACATTATTTCATCCGTAGAAATAACAGGAGGACAGCATGTATAGGTGTGAGGTAAACTTTAGAATGAGAAATCTTTTTGCTTTTGAGTGTGTGTGTATGTGTGTGTACCTGTAGCAGTATGAGGATATACTCCAAGTTACTCTAACTAAAATTAAAAAATGGTTTGTTATATGCATGTTTTTTTTTTCTTAAGTCTCACTCAAAATATATTGATATAGCAGCACAAGATAAAGAACTCTCAGTTTAAACAAAAGGAGATGAAGCACACAAAGCAAAAAAAGACCCACATCACCACAAGCAGTAACTCAAAATGGCATTTAACTGAGAGGGGAAAAAAACATAGTTCAGAACAACAGCAGTTTTGTTATCCTGAGGCCCTGTTTAGAAAAACTTGTCTCCTTTTGCCATTCCTCTATCTCTTCAGAAGAGAAATGTACCCCCGTTGAGAAGTTAAGACGAATGTGTTGGAGATCAGCTTCAGTGTGCGAGACAGTGTAGCCTTTTTGTTTGTCTCCCCTCTGGAGCCAAGCTTACCCTGGGAGCCCTGCAGGCCAGGGAACAAACAGAGCTTTGTGAGCACCGACCCACTGTGCCCAGCGGCCAGACTGCAATCCTCCACTCCTGTGCTAATAAGAAGCCACAGATGAGGAATCCGTGCAGCTGAGGAGGGAGGGGTGCTTTCTCGCATCCACCTGTGCTTTCATCATTGCCCATCAAAACAAGCATAGGCAGGCGGGGTGCTGTGCACGTTGAAAGCTTTTTCACCAACCATCCTCTTGGCACTAAAACTGAACATAATACATTTGGGAAACCTTAGCTGGTGATTTATTTTGTTGCATGAATTTGTACTAATCAGACCCATTCACTCTCTAGAGCTCTCGGTAAATAAGTCAATAGTCTGTCATAAATTTGCTTGTTGTTGCCCAAGAGACATTAAAAGTGTGAACAGGAGTGTAAAGTGAACCACTCTAGTCAACGTGTCCTACATTTGATTGCATGTTTTCCATTACTTCTAGACATGAATGCAATAAACAGTAGTGACAGTCCATTTTGCACCTTAACTATGAACACAGAAACCCTTTTAGACAAGCTCATTATGTTTGTCTGCAAGAAAGCACTGCAATACATTTATAGATGATGGCGCTGGAGGACCTGTTTCCCACAGTTTTGCACCAGCAGTAACCGCCCAAGCTCCTAACATTTGTCTTTTCTTTTCCTCTGAATGGTCAGAAATATATGGTTGGATGAAGGGTTGTTCTGGTACAAAGCTTAAATGCTTTTTAATCCCATGGTTCAGTGACCACTTGCAGTTCTGCCCAGTACTCTGCCTTCCATTTGCAGGTCCCTCTGAAGTTTTCTTGCCATAGGCTAGAGTGTTTGCTTGCTTCTCTCCCTCTTTCTCAATACTCCCTCCTGTTTTGTATGCAAGTCCTAAATAGCCATTAATCAAATGCCTGTAAGTATTGCATAAAGAAGTGTGACTTGTTTATTTCACTGAGTTAAAACTTCAAATAGTGGCTGAAGACCTGCCTGAATCCAGTGAATTATTTTCAGTGTTATGAAACATTACAGCAATTACTCTGCACACACTGCAGGGATATATATATATATATATATATATATATATATATATATATATATATTTTTTTTTTTTTCTCCTTGTATTGCACTTGGTTGCATGGTGTTCTTGTTGCACTCAAATAGAAAACCTGTAGTGTGGTGTGGGTGTAAATTGGACACAGTGCTGGAATTTGCACAACTGCTTTCATAAGGACATGCTGTATGTGTGACAGTAAGTGCGGTGGAGGCACCCAACCTGCCTAGATGCTGGATGTCAAGAGTTCCACTCAAACAATGGGCAGTATCTTTAAATCATAATAGGCATGGGCTTTGTAAGGATACTGCACAACCCAAGGCAAATATTATCTAGCTGTTTTATGAAGAAGAAAAACAGATCTGTCATAGATATGAAACAAAATGATTTGATTTTACAGTTGAACATACTGGCCAGTGAAAGACCTTGAAAAAAAATTGTTGTAAAGAATACCATGTATTTTTTTTAGGACAAGTAGAAGATAAACTTTTCTTTGTAGCATTACTATAACAAATACTTGCACAAAACTGAGCATGCAGGTTAGTCTGTAGTTAAAAGAAGTGCTTGCAGGCCTGAACAAGCTGTTGAACCTGGCTGATTGGTAGAAAGCATGGCCCCAACAAGACAGCTGTAAGTGGAAACAACGGAAAGGATTATTAAACTCCTTCAAGAAGGTAATTCAACTCAGAGTGTGGGAAGAGACATTGATTGTTCCCAGTCATGGGTCTCTAAAAGTTGGAGCGAGTACAAACAAAATGGGATGGTTGTAACAGGGAAACATACAGGCAGACCAAGGAAGACATCAATTCGTCAGGAAAGAAAACTCAAAGCAATATACTTGAAAATGGAAAATTCCCCAACAAAAGAGATGAAAAACAAAAGAACAGATAAAGAAGTCAATGTTTGTGACCAAACTGTGAGATATTTTCAGCAGGAAAAGCTAATTATATATAGTGATGATATGACATTCTCTCAGTGATGATTCCACATTTTTTTTGTCAGGGTTGTATATGGTAATCAACAACATAAATCATACTTTATCAAAGTTATCATTATCTCTCATCCACATATCAGTGTATTCAGTCTTAAAAGCTATGCCAAATGGGTCAATATAAAAAGACTAGAAATATGTCATGTGTCTGAAGTTAGTGTGGGAAGCTCCCAAGAAGTTCCACATCATCTGGTGGGTTGCTTAAAAAGAGCTAAAGATAGCTCAAAGAAGAATCAAATCAAGACTTCACATCTCCAAACCTTAAAAAAAAAAAGCAAAAAAAAGAAAACAACTCCTACACAAAGCAATGTCAAGAGGCTTGCCACATGAAAGGAGAAGTTGTCTTAAGAGTTGCAGGAAGTACTGACAAAGTTTATGAAGAAAAAAGTGAATGTGTTTTTAATCCTCAGCTGTACGGGCAACAATGAGGGAGCCTGCACGCTTAGATATGTCACCCTAGGGGCAGGCTCTGTACTTAAGGCTTACAACAGCCTCATTATCTCCTTCAACTCACATCAGATCCAAGTAGCAGTTTGTCACAGGCAGGCTCCTCTCTGCCACTAGGCATCAGACCAATTCTCCTGCAACACTACTGTACATAATTGCCATATGGACAGCATTTTGAGCCAGACTGAAGACTAAAAAGCCCTCCAGGCAGATTCCCCAGATAACTAAATGAATATTTTATCTCATTTCCATCTAATTTGCACCGCATTATTATACAGAACTCAAATTTTTAATTAATTGATAGAACGGATCAAACACAGGTTTACACTTTGATTTTTGGGAGCTCTTGTTTTGATAATTTGCATGACTTTTTTCCCATGCCAAGCTTTTTAATCTCTCAGAATTTCAGCATCTCCTTAAAGAAACTGTAATAAAGCATACACCAAATTAATAACTGTCAGTGCACATGAAATGCCTGTCTCGGTTGTGTGAGCAGCTCCAGTGAGAAGTCCTTTTACCTGCCACCCCACTGATTAATTAATTTCACACTGTTTAATTAAATCCACAGTCTGGGGAGCCCGGGCAGCACCGCTGGGAGCTGAATTTGAGCCTTGTGCGTACAAGGATTACTAAAAAGGGTCTGAGACTCCTGCTCCCTCGTTGATGTTGACACTGACGTCACCCTTCTGCAGATACCAGAGCCTGATTGTATCAGTGTCATCTGGCAGTTGTGCGCTTTTCCTGCTGGGGACATGATAGCATGGCACAATTTAGTGACTATCTGTATGCATTTCCTCTAACTAAGAAGAGTTGAGCATTTGACAACAACGTCATCAAATTAGTATTTGACAGGAGGAGCCAATGACGTGTGCTGCTACTGTATGGAAACTTTAGATTTACATTCAGTCAGTTACCTGCACATAAAAATAATAATGACAACAATCATTTAGAATGGAAAACGCAATCTAAAAGCGTAAAAAATAAGGAAAATAAAAAAAAGGGTTGATTTAAAAAATACATGGACCATTTTCTCAATCACAAACGGGAAAAATTGGCTTCAGCGTAAATTAGTATGTCTAACTCCAGTGTCTTATCCAGCGCTGTTGCATTTAACGGTCAAAGCCTCAGAGACACCATTCCTCTTATGTGAGCGCTGAAAGAGGTGCGTGAGTGTGTGACCACAGCAGGAAATATGGCTGTGTGGGCTGGTGTTACTTTCACTGTTCTCTCAAGAATTATTTTTGGCATCCCTAATCACAAACAGACACATTTCAAGTCAGATGACACAAAATTGTCATTACTGTGCAACCTCAAACTAAAACGGCATTTAAAAGTTACGCGACACCATGAACAATTCCGAGAAGAGTGATGTATCGACTGCATGCACAATTTTCTAGAAATAAACTATTCAGGCTTTATCATTACTTTTACAAACCGTTTGATCAGAATGCTTATTGGATTCAATAAAATGTTCAGTGATTTGTATTTTTGTTATGATGGAGGTAGATATCTAAATCTTTAACACCTTAGATCAAGGTGAGATTGAAGTGAGAGAAATGTAACACTTTTATGGTGATAAGGTATAAAGAAAAGAAGGTTTTTTGAGCAGAAAAGCTAATTTACTTGAAAAAGACTTGAGAGAAATTAAAGATGGAGCTACTAGGAAACCATTATCCTCGAGAACAATCATATTCCTGAGCTACAACCTGCCTGGAGTGCTTCAGAAGTACAAGGTGTTATAAGCGCTCAGAGATAGGGTCGACGTAAAGAAGCTGAAACATGTGTGACAAGATTGGGTCAAAAAATATCTGAAGACAGATATTTCAAATGTTTTATGGACAGATGGATGGACCCATCCTGAGTCACTAAGACAGGGTATCACCTCCAGTAAGGCACCATGTGGAGGAGAAGTATTGGTAGAGTTGCTGTTTTTAAGGATGAGCTGCTTGGACCTTTTCAGGTTGAAATTCAGTTGGAAAAACGAACTCTCCAACCTGCTGCCATTTTCTGAAAGATCTTTAAGAAGTGGTACAAGAAGATCGTGATCTTCATGCTCCATCTCTCTTCATCTCCCGAATTAAATACGATTAAGAACTTAAGGGAACAGGATTTGAAAATGACAAAAAGAAAAAATAACTTTTCTCAAAAAAAAATCAAAAAGCTGACAGACCCGACGAACCGAAGGCTTGTGGGAATCATTGAAGATAAGAGTGGCTTTGTTGGGTACAGAAAGGCCCTATGTTACTTTTTAATATTGAAAATGAACAAATTAATTGTGGGGGGTAAACACTGATTGGCTAATAACTGCACATGTATTTTTCTTAGTCTTACAAAACCCAGCTTTCCTTTATTAAGCATTTAAGTGTGATGTTCAATAATATTTTGCATGACTAGAAGATTGTACTTATTCATAGCTGAAATTAAAGCTAAAGACTAAAATTTGCCGCGTAACTGTAATTAAAATAATTGGGAAAAAAGAAAGCAAGGCTGTTATAAAGGTGGCAGTCAGCTTAACGGATGTGATATGGAACTATAGCTTTCTAATTCTATCTTGCAAAAATGATCAGGAAAATGTAATCTTGAAAACCAGTAGTTCGCTGCCACGAATAAAGAAGTTTGGGTAAAAAACAATGTTGACAATTTGAGGCCTTTGTTGTAGTCATTAAATGAAAAACAAAGAAATAATGGACAAAAGAGACTTTGCAGCATTCATAGGCTGTAAAAAATAGGATCGTTATCGAATGCGATTCAATATAAAGGGGTTTTACCTTTCTAAACTTTTGTTAGCATTATAAAAACAACATGAACTTCTTACATCGCACTTTTATACAACCATCACAAACATCTCAAGCATTCATCTGCTTTAACTCCATTTTTACAAACAGCTCAGTTTACTCAGACAAGATCAACTTTTAATAGGCATTCCAGCTCACAGCACCGAGACAGTTTTGCAGACTGATGCAGCATTAGCAGGAAGAACGGTGCTCTGTTTGTGCTTGCCTTGTCCTGTGACAGGAGGACCTATCAGGTGCCCCCCCTTCTTCCGCACCAACCCCCCCCCCCCCACTCCCACCATCGCTCTCTCTTCCTGACCTCATTCTGTCATCTTCATTTTCCTTCTTCCCCACTCTCAGGTCTTTTATAAAGTGTCTCCATGCATTACACATTTAACAATGCATTAAAAATAGGCCACCATCAATCAATTCATTCAGAGGCAGAGACAGAATCTCTATGTGGCATCAATTTGATATGATTCTCAAAGTTCAAGAAGGAAGGGAATGCTATAGACTTTTCCTATGCTGTGAACAGTAACTGTATGAAACTGGAATGAAACTAACATTTAAGAGCTAATAATACAGCTTCTCATAATACCTACAGCAATAATTTTGAGTTAGCATTTGCTTGTTCTCTTGCGGCACAGTGTCTTCCCAGAATCCAGAAAGAGAATTTTATAAATATATATGCAGGCCGTAAACTGTGACAAGATAACTGTTGATGGGTGCCAGGGTTAACATCGCACCCAAAACAGTGATTTGAGAACCGTGATGTATGATACAGGATAGGTACGAGGTAAAATCTGATGTAATGGTTGGAAGTGAGTCAAGCCTCGGGGGCAAATAACAGTCTGAAGAGTCTGACTCCAGGTTGCTCATGCCAAAGCAGATGTTCAACTGACGACAGCATTACAAAAGACGGTGTGATTCAGAAGGTATTTTTTTGTTATTGGGATGGCATGTCAAGGTTGCCAAGATACAGATAGAGCTGCGTTAGTTGATGTTTTGAAAGTCATACATATTTGTTAAAGAAATATTGACAGATCACAAAGTATTTTCACAGTTCCACATGAGTTTTGTTAACACAGTAAGGCGTTAACTGGTGGAGGTGTGGAAGTCTCCTTGTGAGCTTTGACGTCGCAACTCTGCTCTGAGGCTTGATCCTGCATTCTGGACTTCAATGCAGCCTGCGCCTCGTCACGCGTTGCAGCTTGAAGAGGTGGACACCAACTGCACAGACATGCCTGAAGGATCACACGCAAAATTTGACCAGAGCTTAAGACACATTTCTCATGGATTTCACAGGGAGAAAATCGTACTTTAATTTGTGCTATTTACAAATGAGCCTTTAGACGAGCCTTCAATAACTCAGTGAGGGCATGCAAGAGGAGGTCTTGTGGAAAATGGTCCAAGTTGGCATTTATATAAACTTGAGGTTTTCTTTTAATTGACATGGAGGAGGTAATCTAAACCAACAAGTGCAAAAATGGATACATAAATATGACATGAAAACAGAGGAAAAATGTTCCCTGTGGTGTTAACCTGATGTTCAAATAACCTGATGGTCCAAATAAATCAGATGATAATTCCAATATCTACCTCAGAGATTATAATGTAATAAAGACTTAAACATCTTCCCTTAAAAACTGCCTTGAAGCTATGTTTTCTTCTTCCACATGACACATCACACTGATTCAAGTGTCTGCTACATTGCCAAGTGTTTTTTTTCTTCTTTTCCCTTGATGGTGTTTTTCAGACCATTTTCACTTATTACCCCCCTTGGGGGCAGTTGCTGCAGTCTGGGCAGCGGTCTTTTCAGACATGACTCTTTTATGCCCATAATGACACACATGACAGCTCATCCAACATGAACCACAATGTTTTCAACATTCACCAGGTTTGTCTACAACGGAAAGGAGCAACTACAAAAAGCACTCACCTTGAAACATCTCTTGAATCTTTTGCTGACTATGTACAATGCAATTGGGTTGATGCATGAGTTCAGCGATGCCATGTTAATACCAAAGTAGTCGAGGACAAGAAAGGCACTGAAAAGTAAAACGCAGACATTATGAAAATCACACAAAAAACTCCACTTACAGAAAAATAAAGTTATCTCGGTCCTTTGTGCTCACCTAAGTAGCTGGCATCTGTTAGGGTCTTTCTCGTCATACATGGTTGATTTTAAGATTCTGCTCAGGTATAAAGGAAACCAGCACAGTGCAAACACAATCACCAAGCAGAAGACCGTTTTTGCGACTTCTCGCCTCTTTAAAAGAAAAGATAGAATTCACGTTAAACTCTAAACGTTGAAAACATGTCAAACAATTTTTTAAATGTGCCAAAAAGTGGAAGTTTATCTTCGAACCTGTTTGATGTGATCGCCTAATGTATTCTCAGTATTTTTCAGCATCTTCCTGGTCATCAGCGTGTAGAAAACTGCAGTCCAAGCCAGTGGCATGCAAAAGTAGAAGCCAAAGAGCCACCAGTCTTTTACAGCTTTATAAAACTGTTGATTAAACATGACAGAGGCCAACAGGCTGTCAGTGCTGGAGGTGACGTGGTGTTCTGGGGTTACTATCATGCAGCATCCAAGTAACAATATTTCATACATATTTGTGCGAGTAAACAGAAACATCAACTTAGCATCTGATGAAGTTATGAAAAAAAAAGAATTACATCATTATTATCTGTTTTCCTTTCAAAGATGACCTTCTCGCTTGATGTGTTTATTTTATCTGGTAGCTTTGGGTGCACAGCATTACATTACCTGCATGAACTGTGTGGTTTGCATGGGATGAAGCAGACATATTCTCAGATGTTTTTCTTTATAGTCCATTGTTATCATATCAAAGCCGACCACTTCAGGGACAGCCAGCAGGATAGAAATAACCCATATCAGGGTTATTTCAATTGTTGTCCACACAGAAACCCAAATTCCTTTGATTTGATTCCAGTATACAACAGCACGGTATCTGCAAAATCAATGAGAACATGATATAGCTTGGGGAACTTTTTGTCTGTAGCAATGATATATTCTTCCAATTGAAGCACACTTCAAGGACCAATGCTAAACAAATCTGTCTGCTAGATGAAATACAGATGGTAACAAGCAAAAACAATTTTCTCGGAGGGCACAGGACAGTGCACCTTATCTCCTTACCTGTCAACACTCAGAGCACATAAACTCAACACAGTAATCCCTACAGAAGTTTTCTGGATGAAAGGGACGAGTTTGCATAGAGCTAAACCGAAGGGCCAATCCTCCGCCATGAGCTGCAATAAAGACAAGGACATTTCTTTTAAGAAGAAAGAAATAAGAAGAAGAAATAAATAGATTGCAGAGACGCGGGATGCAACAATTTGACACAGCAGATGGGAAAATAACTCACCCTGTATGAGTTGACTGGAATGTCTATCACAATATGGATCAGATCCCCCAAAGCAAGGCTTGCTATGATGATGTTAGGTCCACTTCTCATGTTTTTGTTAACATATATGACTTTAAGTAAGGCTGAATTTCCCACTATTCCAACAACAAACACTAGCACTGATACCATGATATTGACATTTTTGAAGGTGCCTCTAATTCTGGTGGACTCTGAGCACATAGGAGGACGTGGTATTTTTGCTCCTGTTACTTGGGTTGGAAGAACTGAGCTGTTGGATTTCGGCGTTTCCTCTATTAAAAGACTAGGTGAGGCTGTTTCTAAGTGCTCAATTACAGGGAGCGGTTCTGAAAGCTGATCATTGGCCTGTAATCCGCAGAGGATATTTCCAAAAAACAGAAGGAGTGTCACGGTCCACATTGTTGATGATTTCCTCAGAAAAGCGTTTTTGCCAAATACGCACTGAAAACAAGAATTGCAAGAATTAGCATATTTGCCTTTAGATTTACAGCAATGCATTGAGGTGGCGTAAAGCATTCGTCCAATTTCCTTTTCATAAGAAATTAACAAACAGCGCTTACAGGGTGTGATGCAGTGAATTATTCCAGCTTACCTTCAGATGTACACACACACTGTGCAAGAAAGTCGCAGTAAAACCGGGAAAAATAGGCTCTATGTTTAATACACAGACGGACTCTTTGGCGCTGTGCTGTTGTAAATGTTTGAAAACCAGCTGAGGGAAATCAGACTTTTATAGACTAAGGTATTGTTGTCAGCATTAGTCATCGATCTGTCAGTACTGACTGTAATTACTTCCCTCGCTGCATCACCCTGAATGAAAGGATAGTGTTGAAGTGCACCGTCTATTATCACAGAGTGAGATCATTTCAGTCTTCTGTGGGTATATTATGTTACTGTTTTTATCTTCTTGAAAAAAAATTAAAAATAAATAAAAACAAGTCCATTTTCTTTTTTGGACATAGGTGTTTCTAAAAAAACTAATTGTGAAAATAAATAAATGAATAATCTATTATGGAGAGCTTTTTGTGTGCTGAAAGCAACAAAAGCCTCTATCACACTCTAAGACGTCATTTCTGATTAATGTGATGCATGTTGGAAAAGGATCTTCTGCAACTATGTGACATTTTGCATGAAACTGATGTACTGCTACTGCCAGGCAACCAAAGTTGAACAATAACAAATAGGATAGGAATGGAACTGTACAGTATTCAGTGAGTTTCCTCTGGAGATTTTTGCTTCATTTGACATACCAAGTTCTGAAAACATGAGTCTGTCCCCATCCTACCTTGGAGACACTGCCTCTGCCGCTCCCTCTCCTGAGAGTCCTAGAGAAGGTGACTTCTCCCCTCTACAGTTTTATGACAACCTGAAGAGCCTGGAGGAGCACGAGACATGTGACGACAAGAGAGATCCCATTGTTAATAACGTGCCTGACAACAACTCCAGCTCTCTCTTCAGTGCTCAGATCTGTGCTTCACTTGTGACAAATGACCTTGGGAAAGTATGTGCTGGCATTTTTCCCCAAGAGCAGACTGAGAGAAGTAAGTTGGAAATGAAAAAATATGAGAAATGTTCATAGTTAGGGCTGTCTGCAGATTCTATATGAATGCAATTTTCTGTTTCTTTTCCATGTAGGCCAACGGAGAGAATCACAAGGCTCAAGTATGCCATCAATGGAAAAGAATCTGTAAGAGACTGCAATTTGCAAAAGCTTGAGTGACAGACGTAAAGATGAAATGTAACACTCATTAATTCTTAAGTCACCCCTTGTATGTTTATCTTTAGCTGTAATTTATTTTTTTTTTAAATATGATGCTATGACATCAGCCTGCTGTACTGTTCAAAGTTGTTAAAAAGCTTTTCATCTTGAAAACTAAACATTAACTGCTGCTACTGCCTTCTAATTTTTGTCGCCGAAGCTGTCATTACAGCTGTGGTACTTGCAGTGCAAAAACAGCTTTCACATGAAAACTTGTTTTCACATGAAAACATAATGTTTTTTTTTTTCAAAACAGTTTGCAATCGCTACCTCCAATTGTGTGATGTGAAATGTTGTTTAGTCTCGAAACACTTGGATTATCACTGTGCTCTTAGGAGAAAATAACAGCAGCCACTTAATATGGAATTGAATGAAAGATTATATAATGTTGTCAAGATGCATTATATATTCTACAGTGGAAGTTAGATTATGTAATCCACTCCCCTAATGACTGTTACTTTTCAGATTTATTTTGTTGGATTAGTGTTACATGTGCAGTATTAATTAGAAAGCTTGTAACCCATGATTTGCAATAGCTCTATATACCCCCGTGCACTCAGTGTCCTTGTAGGACTGACAAAATATTCTTCTCTTATTGTGTGAATTTGGTTATTTTCTTTGTGCTTGATTGGTTTTTATTTTTTGATTTGTATTCCCTAGGTTTTTCTTCCTGTGCTTCTTTGCTCTATATCTGTGTTCAGGTGTTTCAGTTGTCTTTAACCTGCATTGCATTAGCATTAACCCAACCCCAAATAGGTTTAAGATATATATATATAAATATATATATATATATATATATATTCCTCATTTCCCTTTGTTCTCTACCATTTACTCGTCATTGTTCCCTGCTTCATGTCTGTTTTGCTCACGGGTCTGTTTTAATTTTCTGCTTTTGTATTTCTTGTAAATAGGAGTTCCTGTCCTTTGTGCCTTCTGTTTGTTAAGTGTTAAAAGTTCTTTTGTTACCTTGCTCGCCCTCTTACAGCATACCTGTATTTACATCCTTCTCTGATCTTAATCCTGACAATCCTGTGAAGGACTTTAATCGGGCCTCAAGCTCCACAAATGAAAAAGCACATATACTTTTCTTTATTATTCTTGAATAGGTTTTACTTCCAATCTGAAAGGCATCTTTACTTAGTAGAGGCATTTTTGGGAGTCCAAAACTTCAAACCAGTCATTCAGAAGTCAAGGCCTTCAGATGAGAGGTGAAAACTTTTCAGAAGTCAAGTGGCCTTTTATTCAAGCTGGTTGGATTAGTTTTACTCGCACTGCTGATAATCTACACCAACAGCGACACTGACTCACGGAAATAATAATAATATAATGAATTCAGCGGTCTACCACCTACCAAGCATGAATTAGCACACTGAAAAGTGAACAGACTCATAAATAAGTTGAACGTAAAATGTGCCTGAGTCAGCCAAGGGTCTAATTTTGATAGTCTAACACCACTGTTACGTCTAACAGTTACAGATACACTGCATTATTATAGATATTTAATAAAATCATACATGTGTATATATATTCCATTCAAATGTTTTATCTTAAACTCATTTAAATCAAATTCTTATTTTGCATTTTCGGTCTTCCAAACAGTGTGGCCTTGCCACATTTCATGGAGGTTTGCGGGTTGGATGGAAAATTTATAACTCTGGTGAGCGCTCAAACGCAGACAGATTGGGAGTGGGCGGAGCAGAACCTCTCTTTCAGCTGTCAAGGTAAGCTATGTAATCAGTCTGAGTGAGAATGGGTCAACTGCCCCTCCCCTTTTGCCTCTCCTGACTCGAAGACATCTGTCAGATTCCTAATTATTTCTCTCTGCTGCAGTTCAAAAGGAAGTTGAGGAACTCAAGTGGCAGGTAAAGATGAACATAGACAAGTAACTAACTGTATGTATATGAATAAATTACAGGGTTTTTTTAGGCCATTTGATGACTCTTAACTTTTGAAGTTCTACTCCAGTCAATTATTGTGCCTTTTATTGAACTTATTTTGTAGCTTTACGTACTGATGGTCATATCTATGTTTGAATGTCTTAAATGGACGATGCCTCTCGGTTATACATGTACATATATGTGCATCAAATAATATGTACAAGTCTTTTTTACTAATTTTCTGTTGTTCCATATTAGGAGACAGACGATGACAATACATCAGAGGACTATGATGTACTATGTCTGGGTCTACCTCGCCTCATAGCATACAAGCCAGAGCCTAAACAAACTCATCGCATTAGAAAGGTGCTGTTGACCGAGTCCAGTGCTCGGAAACAACAGTAATGTCATTTTCTTTTTTCATTAGCACATAGTAATAACCACAGGTGGAGGCTATACTATCTAAGGTGGAGAGGTGATTGTGAATCAGTTTTTTTGTTGCAGGCTGAATCTGAAAAAGATTTTCACCTCACTCGCTGTGACTACTGCCGGCAACTCTGTCAGCCCTTCACACTCGGGGAACCACTGGAAAATGAGACTCACTTTGAGAAGGTGAGTGTAGTTTGTTTGACTTAACATTAGTTCATTAGAAATAATGAACTGCTCGGATAACCTTTACAGAGAGACAGAATCACCCAATTTGTGGTTGGGCAAGGTTCATAGCCGAGGAGCGCAGCGAGTAAAAAGAAATTTGTACTATTGAATTCAGCTATTCGGTTGTAAGTGAAAAGAAATTTGTAGCATTGAAATTCTTTTATTCAGCTCTTCTGTTGTGAGGAAGCTAAAAAACTCAGAGACCTCATCCAGGAAGAGAGAGAGAAACTGGCACAGAAAGAGGCTGATAGAAAGATTGATGTGAACTCTCATGCAACCATCAGGGGTGAGGAGATGGAAGCTGCTAAAGAAAAGAAAAGGTAGGTAATCTACACTCCATGTCCCTTTTTATTCTTCTTTAACCTACATGTAACTGTATATCATGGCATACATTGAACAGTGTCCAGTAGCATCCAATAAAACAGCTCTACTTCTTTTTGTGGGGTGATTACAATAGCACTAAATATACAACGCTGTCACACAGCAGATTGTTTAAATTCCCTGTTGGTTACCAGGCTCAAACAGTAGGTCCTTATGCACTTATTGTTTCCTCCACCACTGGCACCCTCTATATTTTCATTACCCCCTACCCGAACCAGGGTTTGAATCCCATTCCTGCTTTTCTTACCTCTTTTATGTCTTCCCCTACCCGAACCAGGGTTTGCATCCCATTCCTGCTTTTCTTACCTCTTTTATGTCTTCCCCTACCCGAACCAGGGTTTGCATCCCCACCCCGCTGTGACTGGTGTGCAGTTGGTGAGAGGCTGAGGTATCTGACTTATCGCACTTACTCTAGCACTAGTTTTGCTCTTAGCTGTTTGGTATTGGAAGGAAATACACTTATGATTTCTTGTGACCTGAAGTTCTTTTGCCTACCGATGTTGAACGCACTTATTGTAAGTCGCTTTGGTTAAAAGCGTCTGCAAAATGACCGTAATGTAATGTAATGTAATGAAACTCCACGCTTCCTGGGTTCCAACAATATTGCACGCCCCCGTTTGCCTTTTAAAATCGCACCATGCCAAAGCTTTGCTTTTGTGTCACATATAATCAGAACTTTTAGATTGCTTCGTTTTCAATAACACATTTAAATGGCTGCAGTTTCCAACATCTTGCATTTTGTGAAACTGCCAAAAGCTATTCCATAAATATCACAAAAATGTTCATAAGGAGGTAAAGAGGTGTAGTTACACCATGGACAATCACACCAGTGACCAGTTAAAACACTCACAAACAAAAGGATTCAACCCCCGTGCAGAAGTGGTTGAATCAATTTGCTGTTGACTGAATATACATGATTACAGGTTGGCATCAACCCACATAAATGCTGTCCTCTACAAATGAAATAGCAAAGTATTGCATTACCATCCCACAATTTCAGTGCCTTTGCTGTGACTCTATGCGAAGAAGACGCCCATCACACTGTTCCATGCAAGATTCAGCTGAAGTATGGGGCGGTGCCTGAGTGTTGGCATCCTATCCTGCATCGTCCCATCTTCTGCAGAAAATAACTCAATCATTGTCTAATTTAGGTTGAGGTATTTGCGACCCCGGAGAAAACCGAGAAAAGTTAACTTGTACGAAAGCACCTGTAAGTATGCAACCTCAAGACTTGTCTAGATAAACAAGTACAAATGATAATGTTTAGTACGTCGCTTTTACTGCCTCTTATTGAGGAGATAGGAATAAACAGATATTCTCCTTTCTCTGCTCAGGCTGTGCTCAAATCAAACCTATAAGATATAGACTGTCAGAAGAGATCAGGGATGAGCCTCGCGTCCCTCTGAGTGGCATGTTTACACTACAGGAAGAGACAGATGGTGGACCAAAAGTATGTTTATGCTTTTGTAATGGCGAGGCTGTTGTTGTGGTCTTTCCCAAACCATAATTAGCGTTTGATCATCCGTCAAAGATGCAGGGAAAAAAGGATAAAGGCGCAGGCACATTGGCTGAGACAGTAGTATTTACCAGACACATTGGCTAATAAATAACTTGGCCATTTTGTGTCACAGATAAAAGAAGTAATCAAGAAGTTCTACAGGAGCGGGAAATGTTTCCTGACCCTATGTCCAGATGGAACGGGTAATGTTTGGTATCCTTTTAAGTCTTGCATAAAGTTGAAGGTAGAGGATTAGGTCAAAATATAAATGAGAGACTACATTTGTGTCTTTTGATAAAAGGTTTGCTCATTGTTAATGACCCTTAATAGAGAAAGTTATCCCTCTGGGAAAGCAGCCATTATAGTATCCTCAGCAGAAGCTGATGACCTCACTTACATAATCTTGGAGGACAAGGACACAGAACCTGGCATCAAAGGCATTTTCACAAATAAAGGCCACTCCACATGCTACCATCCCAATGGAATGATACGGTAACTGTTACTCCATTAAAGTCACGACTGTAATGTAAATGAAGGACTCAATTGGCAAAATTAGGCCTTGCTTCAGTTTGTAAGAAACATGCTTATACACTTTGCAGTGGAAAAATCAGATAAGAATTTTTGCTAAATCATAGTTAAGCTTAGCAAAATCAAACAATAAACCTGGTTGTGTTTTTTCAACATTAAATCCAACTGGAGTACAATTCCCCGTAAAACACATATTAAACTGCTATTTTTCTCAAGAAAATAAGAAATAATATATCAATAACTTGCCATTTAAGTAGCTTGTATGTATTTTGTTACCCTCTGCCAATGGCTAGCTGTTTCTAGGCAAAAACTTGCAAACTGTTGATTTTGTGTTTTCCGCATCAAATACTTAAGACCTCCCAGGTTCCCTCAGAGAGTTTCTGACCATCTGTATCTCCTATCTTCGTGCTGTGTTTAAGGTTGAATCTGACTCCTAATGGAGGTCTCTGCTTCAGTGAGTCAGGAGATCTGAGGAGGCGCTGGAACTGGTTGTATTTTGACCCACATGTGCGTAGCCTCCCCTTCAAGCCTCTCACCTTCACCCTTGGACCCCACATTAGTGTGCGCATATACTCACAAGAGCACATGTATGTCACCTTTGGGCATCAAGAGAACACGGTACGCTTCAGTGTGGGGTCAAAGCTTAAGGTAGGTCAGCACAGAGACACGTGAATTGTGCATGTTGTGATTTGATCTGTTTCTCATGGGTAAAAAACATTTTAAACTGTATGCAGAAATTTACACAAGACCATTAGAAACGCATTTGAAAAGGGTCGCCGTTGTTGCTTTGCTTTTTAATGCAGCACATTTGTCAAGAGAGCCATGACAAGCCAGGGCAAGGCGTTTTGGAACGATATGTCCAAATGAAGAGCGCAGAGATTTACTCTCTGCTTGACCAGATGCAGACCTGCATGTCCCATCCCTCTGCAAATCTGCACAACATTAAACCACATTATCGTTTCGCTGCCCAGAAGCAGCGGCTGAGCAAGCAAATGGAAAAGGAGAAGTCACCCGAAAAGATAAAGGCCCATGCAAATTAAGAGAGGAAATACACAACTGGCTTATCATTTATGGCAGTGCCAGAGTTTACATGATTACATTATTTCAGATCTGTTTACAATCTTGTGCTTAATGTCTTCCACGATTACTTTCAAAATACTTTGAACTATAGAGAGGATTTATAAAAGGTGTCTGATGATGGGGTCACAAAATGGTGAAAATCAGCTCCGTGTAAAATCGAGCACAAGAAATAAATATAGAAGTGAGAAAACCAACTTGTCAGTAGATTGTTTATATGAAAGTGAAAGCTACAATCCCACCACATACAGTCACCAGCACAATTATTCAAGCTCACATAGCATGGGGAATACAGTGGGGACTGAAACATTTTGTTGGTGACTGTAAAGGAATTTACACTCTCATTGCTTGTATAAGAACTTTAGTATCTGAGATGCCCTAATTATAAATCGCTCATTTCCTCAGTTTTCCAAATACAGACGCAAGAGTAGCTGAAACATGTTTTCTACTAAATAAGACAAGAAAAATGTCACCTAATTATAAACACTCTCCACCCAGCTACTCTGTATAACATCCACCCTATCCAAACTCGTCATGGGTTTACTGACAGTTTCATACAGTTAAGCCATCAATCCATATTGGATATTTGTTGATGATACATTTGTTAATAACAAATGATAACAAATTATTATTAACAATTATTGTTAATAATATTATTTCAAAATAGTACATGTTGAAAATTTCCTTATGTTGTTTTCACATTTTTACCACTGATATCACTCCCAAAATTATTAATTTAAGTTGAAGAAAATTAATACAATCTAAGTGATAATGATAAAAAAGTTATTCATTCATTTAAAGAACTGGTAAAATGTCACATTTTCAACTACTGATGTTGTCTATGTTCTATTGTGCATAAAATATTGATTTCTGACATTTGTAAATCATTGCATTCTGGGGTTTTTTTGTTTTTTTTCTGTTTTTTTCCATTTTACGCAGCATATTGACCTTTTTTGGAACTGTGGTCTTAAAATATCATTTAATTATTAAGACTCAAAAGAGACAGACCCGGAAGTAGAAGATACTGCTGATACTACAGTCTAATCATAATCAGCCTCCCGTCGTCATATCATTCTGTGAAAATCACAGTGATTACAAATGAATATAATCACTTTGAAAGATGTGGCCACAAGAAATTGTGGGACAGAATCAGTCCTTTCATGAAGGATGACCCAGTATTTTTCTATGCTTCAGGATGAAATGAGGGAACTATTGAAGCTCCTGTCCTTAACATTTAGATACAGAAATTCGACCTGTTCTTGTCATGGCTGCCACTTCAATAATTCCAGGCAAAAATTATTTTTTAAATCATTTTGAAAGGTTTTTGAAACCAAAAGACTCCCTTGTCATCAGTTGATCCCTCAAAAAATTATAGATGAGATTAAGGTCTGAACTTCACATTGTTAATGTTGTTTTCTCATCAGCATTTTCTTCTTTTGGAATGGAATTTAGTGTATTTCATTGTGCCACAGTCATGTCCTTGTGTCTTGGAAACAACATTTTTTCATGTCCAACATCTAAATTGATGACTAAAATTGAATTGTTTTCATTTTGAGTTATTAAATAGTCACTGAGTTCAACAGTCTTGCCTTAGCAAAGTTAAGCCCTCTTTGGAGGTCTCCATGTAAACCAGGATTGTGTAGTGTCTGTTGGAGAGTCTTGACTCAAGATGTTTTTGCTCACGCTGCCTTAGTGGTGGTTAAGGAAAACTCCTTGGAAAAGAAGATGACATTAAAATGAAATAAAGAAGAAAAGGCTGGTGTAAAGTAAAGTAAGCTCAAATATTGAATCATACAGACAAAGTGGTTAAGACATTGTTTGCTCTTTTTAATTTTGGCTGTTCTTTAGAGCAGGGGTCTTCAACGTTTTTCAGGCCAGGGACCCCCAAACTGATGGAGAGTTGGAGCAGGGACCCCCCTACTATTTATATGGCATACAATTGTGTTTTATATTTAACGGGGCCTAGTGCCATGTATAAACATAGCTACTCTGTTATTGTACATTCAATACTAAGCTATTCAAATAATACACAGGTTAATATATTCATGTTTTTATTTTAAACATGTGCAAGGTACAGGGTGGCCGTGCCACAAACATCTTGCATACAACACTAAGCTATTCAAATAATCCACAGATTTTAACTTTAAACATGCATGTAGATGGGACAATGAATCCTCAAACCATCTGTGGATGGCACACGTTTGCACACAATTTGTGAGAAAAAACAGTTTGAAAAAAAAAAAAAAAAAGAAATGTTGAAAATCGTCTAATCAACCAAAGATTTCGCGACCCCCCTGCAGTACCTCTGCGGACCCCCTTGAAGACCTCTGCTTTAGAGCATATATTTGTGAGTTGGAAGTCGATACCAGTTGAAAAACCCTGGAAAAAAATACAAACCTGGCATTTTGTTTTATGTCTCTCAGGCCTGAAGCTATCTCATTCAGTGACCCGTTCAGATTTTCATTGGAAACTTAACTCACTTTTCAAGTTCATCCCACCTCCTCCGCTTGGTCTCATCCTCGAAAATCCTCAATTTCATGCTTCCAATCAACCTGGTAGAATGATGAAGCCCACTTTGCATGTAAATGCTCTGTACTGTTCCGTATTGTACTGAGTAGTATGCATCTTATATCAGCCCCTGCCTCAGACGATATAAGCACTCAGTGGTTAAACCTTTTGTTTGAAGGTAGGTTCCAGCAAGAGTTAGCAAAAGTGTGAGTCGCAGCCACTTTTCATTGGACTGTTTTACCAAATTGGGTCAGTTCAATGCTGGACCATGAAGAAATTGTGCCTCTAAAAGGGATCAGTTATCTGTTGTGGGATCACACAAGTAACTATATCTATAAATAAAGAGAGGGCTTGACCAGTTTGACTGGAGGAATAGCTTCATCATGTTTGCATTTATTGCATTAAGTTGCACACCAGAGGCCCAGGTCTTGGTAACAGGTAAGATACTGAAACACACCGTATCATATAAATGTACAGTTCAGTGTATGACAGCCAGCATGACAGTATGTCTTCAGCCAACAATACAAACATATGAAAAAAATAACTATTCTACAAATGCCCTTTTGAAGCTTTGATAGTCAAATTTCTTAAGGAGCTCCTTCGTGTTCGGAGTAGGTGGCTGCTTACTTCCCCGCACCCTTAACCCTCAAACAGAGGAGTTTTCTGCCAACAGGGGGCAGAATATGGCTGCTGTGCTTAAGCTAAGTAATATTTGACCAGAGCATGTCTGATCTGTCTAAATAAGACCACAAGAAATTGTGCCAACTTGTTAAAAATAGATATGATGTGTCTCCTTTAACATTGCTGTGTTAACTGTAATGGCTACCTTATCTACACACCTTTGCCAGGTTAGCACCATCCTGTCCCAAAAGACAAGGCGACCTGTCCATTGGTCCAACGAGGCAGACATATAGCCAGTCAACACAGGTGAAGTGTCCCTGTTTTCAAACAGATCAGGAAAATCTAATGCTTAATTTGTGAATCAAGAGGTTTAAGAGGACAAAGAGTATTCTGATTCAGTGGATGTACACTTGCTGGGACTAAGAAAGCTGTTATCACAGAAATGATCACAGATATTTTTCATTTTGTCGATGCATAAGTTCCAGTAACTTCCACTTTTTTTGGGCAATCCAGAAGATGCTTGTTGTTCTCTGGCTACGTGGAAAGAAAAATGCCCCTTCTCCAGAATCACAGCTAAGCACACTCTGCATGTCAGGGAAAAAAATGTCATTGGGATAGGATGAACCACAGGAAAATAAATCAATCATAGCCTACGATTTGTCAGCACCTCTTTTCTTACATAAAACACACTTTTACCGACTGTAAGAGCATTGAGGCTCTGAAGCGAACAGCAACAACTAATGGGCAAAAAGATGAGATTGATTGATTTTACCTGACAGCAAGACCTCCCGTGGCTCACCCTCAGTCCCGGTGTGTGGGCTAAATTCTACTGCCCAGTCAAAAATAACAAACTAGTCTAATTATCAGAAATTGTCCAAGACAGCCTAGAGGATTAAGTGTAATACCAGGAAAGAGAAAAGGTGGTCCAGGGACTCCATATACTGAGCTGAAATTAAACTAGTGCACACAGATATCAAGAACCTGTGACTTGTGACCAACAATATGTTGCTGATTGTCAATATTTGATAAACCTGGTTTCTGATCCCCAGTCCTGAAAAGTTAGCCCTTTGCTATTAGTTTACGGGATTGGTTTTATGTAAAAAAACAGATCCAAAAACTAGAGTAATTTAGAAGCACACCGAATACATGCATAAGAACTATCAAAATGCTTTGAAATTACGATTTTTCATGGATTACTGAGAAACTATTTTTTTTGGCATGGCAAGACATATTCACTCACTTAAAATGCATCATAAATATTTTCAAGACAATCACATTTTCATTTGTTAGTTATATTTGTCCTAAGGACATGAAAACTGTAACAGTGGCTGGAATCCAGTGACCAACAAACACAGAACAGAAGCAGTAATAAGAACTGGTCTGGTCTTTTGACACTAATTTGTTTAATTTTTTCCATAGAGGTTGTCCAAAATACACTGACAAACAAGCAGAATCTGTTATGTTTTTTTTTTTTTTTTAACTGGCAGTTCAGTTTCTGTGAATCATTTCAAATTTACCAAGAGAGTCAACAGAGATGGGAGCTTACTGCACACAGATTGAACTGCATATATTAGACACAATTGTAAACAGTTCTAGATATAGAGACCATTTCAAGTTGATTTTCAGTGGATGCTGTTCCCCCATCCATTACGTTTTCTTTCATGCTGCCAAAAATTTGCAGGCTCGATTTTCATAAATAATCATTTTCCACTCACTTTCCTCAGCAACTCGAATGTCTGATGACATTTTCTCCTGTGTAGCTTAGAGCTTTTAGCTTGCTTAATGGATGTTCTAGAAAAGGGTAAAGATTGTGTTTTTCTGCTACACACCGAATCGAAATGAAACACCAGGATTCTTGTGATAAATAAACCACGTTATTAGCATACCTTAATTATATAAAACAGACACACATCATGGAGTGCATCAGTCTTCTCAGTCCTCATGCATATTCATGCTGTGTCAAAAGATTCCTGTATGTGTGCACTGATGAGACTGATGCTTTTCAAACATCAGTCTAAAAATTCATTTCAGTGCACTTTCAGCCTTGCTTGCAGCTGTTGGCAACATTCATTTTATTCTTTTATAATCTCGTCTCCCATCTAATAGCAGACTTCTATAATGAATAATCAAATGAATGACTTAAAAAAAAAAGGTTAAAAAGAAGAAGAATGGAGATATCTTATATCTCTCGTTTGAAGGATTTTGCAAGGATTGCATAATTAAAGAATATCCTTTAGAAAGGTGAATTACCAGAAATAACTAATCTTCCTAATTGACTTTTCATTCGACCCACTGGAAGACGGTGCAATTAGCTTTATTCCCTGACTTTTACATTAATGAGCTCACACAACTGTAGCTGTGGGACGCTTAAACATCTCTACAGCAGGAATTGCAAATATGGGAAAACACAGGATAATCAGTCTTTCCAAAGCAGATTCTTTGTATAATATTTGCACCATTATAATGATGACAACATATACAATGCGCAATTTTGTATCGTATAGAATACTAAGACAAATCATTGAAAACATCTAAAATGAATCTAGCCTAAAATAAAAATGAATCAAACACCCTCTTGAACGTTTAGTTCGATGGATGAGAATCTAAATAACTGAAGCGCTTACGTTTTTAGTTCAGAACTGGTACATGCTTGCATGATGCAGTGCAGGGACGGCTGCATAGTGAACAGCAGGAGAGAAGATATCAAGGAAAAGAAAAAGGCCAAATTTAAAGAACTTTCTCTCTTTGTGTGTACCAGGGACACAGTTACTCACTGTTCTATGGTTGCTATGTTACACTGGGGGCAAAACATGCTGTTTTTATTTGACCGTTCTGGATCTGATGCAATTTTTTGTGGTGTCTCTGCTCACTTCTGCTTCACAAGGAGTCGAGCGTTTCACAGAGATGATGCAAACACCTGACTCGCCAGGGAAATCAATTAAGATGGACAGCAAAACAAATCCTGGATCTGTAGACAAAGAGAGGTTTGAAAAGAATTGCCAAAAATTGCCAGACCTTTGCCACAGAATTACAGACACTAGACATTGTGCAGTTTAAGCAAAGAAAGTGAGACAAAGAAAAAAAAAAGAAATCGCCTTCATTGAATACAATCTCATCTGCATTGGTTGGATGCAAGACAAATTTGTCTCTTGTATCGGCTGCAACAAATTCAGCTTCACACACAGATTAATCAGAAAACTGAACTTGAATCCAACAAAATGCTTTACGTTGTGTGTGTGCTGGAGTTATCTTTTGAATGGGGTTTGGACTCACCAAACTGATAATGAGGATCTGGTTTCAGCGTAAACTCCTGTGAATTCCTGACAATCTGTGCATTCGATGGGAGACTTGTCAGCAGAATCAGCGTTGGCACTCAGACCGACTGGAAGCACAAGGATGTGTGCAGTCCAGGTAACTTTTCTTCATATTCCATTCTGATGAGCCTCTGATCTTGACTGATAAAGATTGATCTCTTTTCTCCTAATTGTCTGTAGACTGCGAACAGCCAGACCATGAAACGCCAAAGTCTCCAGAGAAGAATTTGGAGTTGTCAAGCGAGCAGCTGGGCGAGTTGAGTCGGGGTCCTAACCAAGAAGAATGTTTGCAGCAACAAGCTCACTATGAGGTATTCTGGCTCGTAAAATGCCTCGTTGTGTGAAGTGCAGCGATAAGAAGTCCCTTACAAAGTCGAAGGTTTCTTTTAAGTTGACTTTATTAAACTAACATTTGAGAAGCACTTTTTCGAGAGCTCCTTAGAAAAAAAAAAAAACTTTGACAGAATTATCACGTGTAAAGGGGCTTTTGTGTGTTTTTAGAAATGCTTTTCTTTTTGCCAAAGAAAATCTGAATTGGAGTTATCATAGCCTTGTCACAGTGTTTTAGTTTTATCCTGTGAAAGATGATACGACATGTTATCAAGAGACACGGAGTTTCGCGCTTTTGATTTATTCACGAGGCACAAGCTAAAGACCTCAAAGAATTTATTAAATTATTAAATGTCTTTGTTTGTTCTCTTCAGAGTGTTTTTAAAAACACGACGCCTGAGCCGGAGATATCCCCAGATAATGAAATGCTGGATTTGCTCGGGAAGAAAATTCCCCAAACTCAGACAGCTTGCCAAGGAGGAACTGAAGAGATTTTAACTAATCTTGACAAGGTATGAAAGAAAATGTCACTTACAGCTGCTTATTTTCCTCCTCTTTAATAAATATGAAACTATTTATGGAACACACCATTAGTTGGCTTTTGTGTTATATCAAAACTTACCTGTCACTGCTGCTGCTTCTTCTAAAACAAGGCAGGCACCGATTTAGCTTTTTGCATATTAATGCAGTATATGGATAGAACACGATTAGCATCTATTCCAGTGTTTTCAGATTTCATCTCCAAGTGGATCAGATGAGTTACCGCACACTGTGAAGAACATTCGCTCAGAGAACTGCCAGCGGGGGGAAAAATCCCCAGTGACCAGTGCTGAGACATTCACCAGTGTTGACCCAAAGGAGGTGAGAGTTCAATCTACGTGGTGCCAATTTATGCAAAGAAACTCATTCAAATTTGTTCATGGTCACTGAATGCGGCTGGTTGGAATGATTATGGAATCAATTAAGGAAATATCAGTGAATTTATATTTTTGCAAAGGATAACAACAAAGCAAGAAGCCAAACATCTGAAATAACCAAGTAGAAATTGTAAATAGTGCCGTTTCAAGCCTTTTAGCATTCTGGCCATGCTTGCACCTCAGCTGCAGGGGATGTTCGTGTCAGCTGGTCAATCACCACATCAAAGCTAAATGGGAGTTACAAGGGGATAAATATGACAAATCCTAAAGATCTTTTGAATCCTCCTACGTAAATGCCTCTTCACGGGGCTGATTACAATGAAATATCCTGACAACAATTGGATGAGCCGTTTTAAACTTCCATATAAATCTCAACGGAGTGCAGACTAGAAAAGGCAAATATTATTGACTTGCGTGACTCTTCTTCGGGGCAACATCGTCAGGAGGTCAAATTATTTGTCTTACACTCTATTTCAAGACTAAATATAGACTAAACTGATTACATTCCCATCAGCCACAAGTCTGTTTTACACACAAAACAAGGTTGGGGAATAAGGTACACATTAAAAAGAAAATACAATGTCTCCAGTTTCACTGTAGAGGTTGTCAAACGACGGCTGAGCCCCTCAGGGTTCAGAACGTGAATGACTGTTTTCAAATTCAACTATCTAGTGGTTCATGTTCCATGATAAGCAATCAAGGCAGACTGGAATGAATGAAAACAGGGCATAACCTTTAAGTCGTACACGATCGAATCATCAAAGCTTCGGAAATCACAAGGAAAAAGTGTCCTTGGCAGCCCAAATGTTCAACTCCGAATTTTACCAAACCAACGCTACCTGGTGATTTAAGGTCCCTTTGAGTCGTACTTATTTTTTCAACAACTTTTTTTTCCTTTCCTTTAAAAATCACCTCTTTTTCTATGCCCGTGAACTCCAAAATAAGATTTCTTTGAGCAACACCTGATATGTCCAAATGGAAACATTTAAAGAGGGGTTTGTAGGGTGCTTTGTTGCACACACATATCCAATAGAAAGAAATGTGAGTAAACAGAGACTGCAAACCAGAATTAATAAGAATTAAGAGTATTTACAGTATTCCTACGTTTACAGTGGCTTTTCTCTCAGTTGATCTGCAGCAAAAAGGCTTGGAACACATCGGCGACTTCACCTAATGGTTCAGAATTTACTGCTCATAAAACTAAGATCGATCGGGGCCCAGCAAAGCAGTTAGATCAAAGGTCAGGATTGCTTGTCTATTACCACCTACTGGCCACGGTTCAATCTTTTCTTTCTCTTTTTATTTTCTCATTTTAATTTACTCAATGTCTAATACCTGATATTCAATGACACTCTGCAGGCCGAAGGGTTTGGGCTCAAGAGAGGATTCAAACTGTCAGACACCTAAAGCAGGTTGCACAACCACAGATGTCATAAGCAGATTACAATGTTCTTTCATTCTTTTGTTCATCCATCTAAGGACACCTTAAACTACATTGCAGGACACAAACAAGCGTATGCCACATCACACGGTCAACTCTTGGATGATGCCGCAGCTGCCAGGACGGAGGCTTTGTTCCCTGAAATAGACACGATGGACTGCGAAAACGTGCTCTCTTTTAATGTTAAAAGCGCAGGACGAAAGGTATCGTCAAATATTCCAATCCCTTTCTTTCAATTCTGCTTCATACAAATTCCCCTACCTTACAAAGGCTAAGAGCATAGAAGGGTAACCGCTTCAAATTAATTGAAAAATAAATAATTCCATGCGGTTCAACAGAGAACAATGCCACTCGTCAAACACTACACCGGTGGCCAGACATTTTCTGTGATCTTCCCAGATGGAACAGGACAGGTGTGGTATCCTTTCAAGCGAATCCAAATTACAGTTTGCTGTACTTGACGTTTGATCCGTTGCCTTAATTACATTTAAAAGCTATCAATCAGGAAGACTGGCCATTCTCGTGGCTGCTGCACAGTCAGCTGACTGGTCTTGTGTGGTGGTCCTGGAGGACAAACATGAGCAGCCTCGCATTCAGGCAGTTTTCACCAACAGAGGACAGGGCACCTGTTATCATGACAATGGCAGCATCTGGTAGGATCGGTCTTAATTCAATATTACATTTTATATCAAAGGATATGTGAATTAGCTTTAAAAATAAAAAATTTGAGTCAGAAATGACAAAATATGAATGAGACCATAAAACCTCTTTGGGGCTTGTTTTCACAAGCTGCCTCTTTCTATTAGGGTCAACCTGACTTCACAGGGAGGCACTTATTGCAGTGAGACGGGAGATTTGAAGAAACACTGGAGCTGGCTGGACAATGAGTATCATGTTCATGCTCCACCCTGCCAGCCATTCAGCCTAACACTGAGCCCCAACCTCAACATCCGCATCAAATCCCAGGAGCACATCAGTATCACGTTCACCTCTGGTAACTGTTGTATACAGCTCAACGTAGGCACAAAATTGAAAGTAAGTTACCATGGCTTTTGGCTTCCGCACGCACGTGCTGCAACAGCAGAGATACAAGAGAGCATCTCCAATTTCAGATCAAATAATTGCCTCTGCTTTGCATATTTTTGCTGTTGCAGCTGAATCAAGGCAAAAGTCTAATGGTGCCGCGACCCCACATGCTTCAGAGGTATCTGAAGGAGAAGAGCGCAGAGATCAATGTCCTGCTCCAGAACATCCAGTCCCTCACCACTTATCAAAAGACCATCAGTCCACGGAAGGTCAAGTCCCAGCAAAGCTTCATCTCACGGATGGAAAGACGGCAGCTGCCAGCGAAACAGCAATCCTCTGCCAAGAAGACCCCCTAAAGCCGATGATGTCCTTCAATGGGCAGTTTCTCATTTGAGTGAAGCGACCAGAACCGCAGTGTCCCTTGAATTTGAATTTGACGACTAAGTGCTTTTTAGAAATAAAGCCAAAGAACATTATTAATCTTTTTTAATTAGAATGTCCATAAATAGAATACCCCCACACATCATTTTTACATGGGACGCATCAAAGCATATGTTACACTACTAATGTCTGGTTACTTTTGTAGCGCTGTGAGGACCAGACACATTCACACATCACGTACGGAACAAAAACTCATTATTGTGCCAGAGAAAAGTGCACACAGATCGAGCTCGTTATAAAAGAAGGAAAGTATAAAACACAAGATTTCTAGCACATTTGCAAGAGTAACAAATACATCCACAGGGGCGTGGTACAGTTTAGGAAAACAGACATGTGGACTCTGCTATGACAGGAGGAGACCTGCTGAGTCAGGTCATCATTGGGCTCCACTGAGTGCGTTACATTTTAAAATAAAGAAATAAAATATTTTGCAGCATTTCTCCCGCCATCCTTCCAAAACCAGGAGGGAAATGTGACTGTCGGCCCCCTTGCTGGCCGTTAGCTTCATGGCTGATGAGCAACAGCTGGGGCAGGTCTAGATGTGCATCAACCGTGTCCTCGTTACCCATCCCACTTTCAAACTAGAGTGCAAATTCTTTTTCTTTTTTTTTTTTTTAATTGCCAACAAGCTGGTGTTAAGAAACACGACTGTTGTCAAAAATCCACTCTTGTAATGGATTTCTCCGACATGAAAGCAACCCTAACCAAAACACCAGTCTTAATTTGTGAGCGAGTAGAACAAAGTGATCGGCTCAGTGCTCCAGAAAGTTTCTTTCCGCCTCCCATGTAGTTTTCGGACTTCAAAATGAGTGCCCAGACCTCTGACCAGAAAAAAACTATTTGGCCTTGTGTGGGATTCTTTTTGCCGCCCATGGTCCAGAAGGCGGCACAGGTGCAGCTTTTCTGGTCGTTCCGCCGACTCAACCTTAAAGCTCCGCGTTATGGCCGGAGCCGGAGCTGCAGCTTCGTGTTGCTATCCCAGAGAGTGTTCACCGGCATCGCTTTGCTGAACATTACTTATTCACAGAAAGCAGTAGGTTAATCTGAAAGAGAGTCACGAAAAAAAATCATGAGTGCTCGCTGTGCCGGAGCTGATGTATGTTATGTGATGTTTCTTTCTCGAAGTTGCTGGCAGCAGTTTTGGATGCTGCAGCAGAATTATGCAAACTATGAAAAGTGCCTAAAGGCTGCGCTAATCCCACAGTACCGACCTGCTCCATAGATGGACATGCGATGATTTGAAGGTCTTCTCCACTGTATTCCTCCTGAAGCAAGGCGTGCAGCCTTTGGAATACCTGCTGGATGTTATTCTGTGGAAAACACCATCATATTACTAAGAGCTGGAAGGTAATTAGACCACATTTCCATCTGGCCTCTGTCCCCCTCGCTGTCTTGTTTCCATGCAACCGCTGAATTTAGTTTCTTTCGCATTCAGTCTCACCTGGCACCTTGATAAACAGTACACAGGCAGCACAAAGATTCCTCTATTAAGAGTTCAATCACACTGACAATTTAGCTAAAGGTGCAATCTCCCTGCTACGTTTAAGCAAAATATAAACCGCAAAGAGTCAATTCTGAAAAGAATTGCCATCTTCCCAAAATTCACCGACAGGCTTCTCACGAGAATATATCAAGGATGAGATCTGACATCATGAGAAGTTTGCTTACATGACAGCAGAGCCCTCAGTACAATAGAGCCATTACATTAATATCTCAGAGAAGAGACAAAAACACAGCGAGTTCAGCTCTCCAGTGATACAAGTAAATAACACTTTGTATTATTAAAAAAAGGGAAAACAGATAGGACCTTGGAGTGCAACAACCCGGCACTCCAGGTCTGTAAATACATTAGCGCACAAATGGATTCGGGGATATTCTAATAGCTTTAACAACGACTTAAAAAGAAACCATGTCGGCACAGTACATGCTGTACCCTAGCTTTTCTGCCACCCACCCGGACGGGCTTGAAGAGGATGAACTCCGTGTCTCTATTGGCCAAGTACAAGGACATGCTCTGTAAAGTGCTTGGCAGCTTGCTCTTCATCACCCGGTAGGTGGCCGTCACTATTTCGTTGATCTTCGCTGAAAAGAGGAGGGGAAAAAATAATTAAAAAAAAATAGTGACTGGAAAAAGACAAAGAAAAACATTGACGTGCCCTCTAGCATTTACTATACGGGTTTTGATGAATTGCTGTGTGATGCTCATGGCGTTGTCCCGGAACAAATCTTACCTGGCTGCGCCCAAGGTTGCTGAGACAGACTATATGTGGGACCGCCCTGGATTGCCATTGTTTTAAGAGCCTCAACCTGAGCGAAAACAAAACATTTCACTTTGACAAACAATAGGATGCACTTTTAGGTCAGCCCATTCACTCGTCTTTCATTTGAAAATAAAGTCATATCTACATTAAAAACAAAAAAAGAAGAAGAAAACAAAAAAGTACTCCGAGAACACAAACATATGCAAACATGCATTATCACAAACGCCGAGCAACTGGATCAAATACCCTTGATGTGAAACACTGAGACCTTCAGTGATCACTAAACAAGCAAAAAAAAATTTTTTTTAAGATTTTTTTCAAAAGCTGAAAAAAAAAAAATTAAGGTCAGGATGTGCCATCTCCGCCTGAGGCTACATCTGCCTTCGCTCCAACAGTTACCTTGGTGAGAAACTCCTCAAGGTTCCCCACAAAGATCTGAGTCTGCTGCTGGATTAACTGCTCGCAGCTGAACTTCAGGTGTCGGTCCACATCCTTCTTTGAGTCAACGTAGTGCTCCTTTATCTCTGGTGTTCCCTGGAGGGGGCAAAGTAAAAGCCTTTAGCCCTATCGAGTGACGCTTCCCTTAGGCAGTGTGCTATCAAAGTATATATGAATGGTGTGTTTAGTATGAAAGATGAAGGAAAAAAATAGATATATACTTTACCTCCAACAGGAATTCAAGTATGGCATTGTGACTATTAAGTCGGAAGAAACTGGGAACAGCCTTAGGGTTCAGGATTTTGAAGGCAGCATCTTAACACAAAGCAGAGAGATTAAATCTGGGCTGGTGTAGAATTAGAGTGCCCTCTAGTGCTGCAAATTCAATTTGTCATGAGCTGAGATGAGGGTGATAGGAGGAGCCACTCTGCCCTGAGAGCCAGCGGTTAATGTACATTATGGTGTTGGATTACAATTTCCACATTAATTGTTGCCAGCCACCAGTGCATGTGATAGGCACAAGTTGCTTAATGAGCATGAAAATGTAATGAGTGGATTTATGGAGCATAACATCAACGTCCCCTCCGCCTTTAATTATCTTACCTCGCGTTTTTTTCAGGTCCAGTGAGATTTCCTTGATGGCAAAATCGGTGTGAAATGGGGCAATCTGTTCACGCATTATCAGCAGGTGCTTGATCAGGAAAAGTTGCCCGTCTATTTGTGTCTGCAGAAAGTGAGAGCACAAGCGTTATATCCACACTGCATGCTGTCAACACAAAAAGGGCATCTGCTGACTATCCAAACTCCAGAGAGCAGAAAAAAAAAAGCACAGGCTTGGTGGCGATAAGGGAACGCGTCTAATTAATAACTGCTGATTAACCACAGCCGGAAGGGGAATATCACTGAGATAAATAAAGGCAGCCCGAGTCATTTATTGCTCCGCAAGCAACTGAGAGATTGGAAAAGGACATCATCAAAATATGGTGAGAACTTATCCCCCTGAGAACAATGTTGCTCCTTTAATTTGAAATGTTAG
Source organism: Odontesthes bonariensis (assembly GCF_027942865.1). Taxonomy (NCBI): domain Eukaryota; kingdom Metazoa; phylum Chordata; class Actinopteri; order Atheriniformes; family Atherinopsidae; genus Odontesthes; species Odontesthes bonariensis. The sequence continues at coordinate 20,150,615 of NC_134517.1, read as the reverse complement.
GTTCAAATATGCCACTTCGCCAAAAATATCGACAAGCCCATAAATAAAGGATGGTTTGCTGATGCCTCTGTAGAGGATAATAGGTCATCTATTAAAACCAGATTAAATACATAAATCTAGTGTCATCAAAGCAGCTTCGTTGTGATCATTATCCCATAACAGAAACCATTCTCTTTTCCTCTTCAGCTTTTTTTTTTTTGCTCCTTACACTGTAATAGCAAGAAATTCGGGAAACAAAATTTGGTGAATCCACCCCCTGCATGAAATTCTCTACACCTGTTCTCTAAACATACCTTTACTTATTGTTCTCCATTTTCCTGTAGGTTCACAGTTACTGATTAATAAAATCCATCAGACGTGTTTAGACGCTCACTTGCACAGGTCATGCATTTCATTTCATGGACATAAATATGTAAATATTGTTTTTTTTCTCCTGAGGACTCTTTCATAAAAGGTGACACTGGTGCAGAATCACTCGGGAGTCCTTTAGTTTGCCTTACAAATAGTTTTTTAACAGATTTCTTGTCATCAATCCTGTCAACGACCATTTATTGATTATATTACAAACTAAAATGAAGATACAGTTTGGTGTGATACAAATTGAATAAAGGCATTGGTTATCTTAATTTTCATGGGGCAAGGTAGGTGCTAACAGGAGCCCATGGCAGCAGTTTCGATGAGTCCCTGTATGCAACAAAATCAACGGAACTGTCACAACGATGAGAGTGAACACGCCAAAATTACACAAAGCAACAGAAAAATATCTCAGTACTTTAGAGATTTGTTTATCTTCTAATCTGCCCCCCCCACCCAAAAAAAATATATTTTTTGGCGCCCAACCTCGAGCATGCCACTCATCCATTTTCATTTTTATCAGAATAAAAAAAGAAAATGAAAGGGGCATATATAAAACCAGATTCTCCGCTTAACCGTGTGTGCCAACCTTGTTTTTAAGGATGATATCAGAGGCTTTAAGCAGCGACTGGATGCAGGCTGATAAGGCTTCTTGAGATAAACCCTGGAACACTGCTCTCTGGAAAAAGATCAAGAGTTGGTGTAAGGAAACAGACGGATAAGAGACGCAAACGTGCTACATCTAAACACCGTGCATCCTGCCGTACAGTAAATGAGCCACTGATAAAAATGAGAGACTCACATCTATACATCTGTAGAGCTTGGACAGACAAACCAGCGTTCGCCTAACGGTAGGATACCACATGCCGTGCAGATCCGCAGGAGAGACAGATGCGTGCAGTCGGGATGCTTCCACGTTGCCTGTAAGTAGTGTATGTACGAGGAAGAAGCATCAGGCAAATTGTAGCAACAATCAATGGCTGAAAAAGCAAGAGTCACAATCTTGAGACACAGACCAGCATTACTGTTATTTCTCCCATCAGCATCTGCAAGTTGTACTTCAGAAAACACCGACTCTTGTGACATCTGCTTCATCTGCTCCTCTTTCAAACTCTGTGCGATTTTCTATTCATAAAAAGAGGAATAAAAGGAACGGGCAGACTGAATACAAATACATGCAATATGTAAGATTCTGTCAAGTAAAGTCCAGGTTTTTCCAAGGCTAGACGACTCAGATAAAATCCAACTTGCCAAAAAATAAAAAATAAATAAAATCTGTATCCAAACGCAAGGACAAATAAACATCCAAATGAATATCAACAGTATTTGGGGATTTGATGTAAAGCAAAAAAGTGCAGAAACAACACATGTTGAAGCTGTTAAAGACAAAACGATGACATTTTCCACAACACGTGCAGATATCTCGCAAAAAGAACAAAGGCTTTCTGTGGCTTTAAATATACATAAAGCTTAAAGCCTTACGACATCTTATGAAGCCGGAGATGGTGTTAGAAGTTGCAAGTCCCTTTTTTTCCTCAGCTACAGAAGAAGTTCACAGGTCTTTGAACACTGAACATAAAATGAAATTAAACTCATTGGGAGAGAAAAAAAAAAAAAAAAAAAGTCAAAAGGGAAACTTGATGTCTCATGAATATCTAAAGAATACCAAAGAAAGAAAAGCCTTTTTGAGAACCTGTGGACAATTGGGAATTTCGGGACTGTCAGCAGTGCTCTGGCATCTTGTGATTGGCAACTACCGTACATTTAATAGACTAAACAACAAATCAACATTTAAATAGATATTGGGAAAGTAAATGAGTCTACTGACACTGACACTGTGTAAAGCTGGTTGTACAGAAGCTGAAACAATTTTTTTTGACACAAATAGCATGAAACAACTCAGAAAACCACAAAATAAATGGATTGAACTGGTTTACATACTCCCACCTCTCACCCAGTGACATCTGGGATAGGCTCCAGCACCCCCCGGTTGGATGGATAGTTCGCAAACTATGCAATGGTGACATTTTATTATTTTTTTTTTTCCTTAAGCGCACAAGCCTTACCTCCATCATTTCCAGTTTTTCAGGGTAAGCCAGGTCACCCGGAGCTGGGTTGTAGCCTAAGATATCAGTCTGGATGTAAATGTGAGTCCTGTAGACCAGCCTCTCCTGAACATCTTCCAGCATCTGCTTCACTACAGCATCAAAGGCGCCCAGCTGAGCAGCTACATAAAAGCACACCGAGGTCAGTTAACGGTTCAACCAGACATCAAAATCACAACAAATATTGGCTTCTATTTTTCTGGGAAATATCATAAATGCGTAAAGGTTCTTCAGGGTCTGAACCATAGACATAGAATGAGAGACAGAAGAACCGAGTAAAAGCCTTTGAACAGCATGTCAAAAGATTTCCCATCATAAAGAAATGATTTAAACATCTGCGGTTTTCATAATGTCATATAAATAAGTAATAATGATGACGATTATCATACATCATCTCAACATATGCCTGTCAGAGGCAGTCTGGCCTTTACTACGGTCACTTGCAGTTAGTGCTGCTTGCTTGTGGGTCTCGTTGTTTTGTCTTCAGTCATTGAAAAAGAATATGTCTGAGGATGAGGTCAGAACTAGAGGCCTGCGCGGGACAGAATTTACACTGTGTGCACTCCCGCCTACCCAACATACCTACCAAAATCTACCGTGAATATTAAGAAAATACATTGTACATATGTTATATGCCACTCCTCACATTTCCATTCTTGGAAGTAAAAGTATATATTTCTAGTTAATATGATTTTAAACACAGCGTGATGGAGCCCCGCCCCCTACTTTGAGTGGATTTGAGCATAAATATCTAAGCCTACAGCTCACGTTACATTGATTTAAATGCAAACAAGTGGAATGAAAACAATATGTGTTATTAATTACCCTACCTTTTCTAAACCCAGAATGTTGAAAATGTAACATGTAATCCAATTATTATTTAAGTAGGTTAACCATGCCCTGTCCCTCGTTGTTGTGCAATGCGCATCTCCTGAATAAAAGGAGAGATGGATCGCGCTTTTGAACTTCTTTTAGTTAGGCTTTATTTCTTCTCAGTTGTTTTCAGCAGCAGGAGATCATTATAGCTTTTATATTAAACACGTTTTTAGTTAGTGGGACTGCAGCTTATCACCGCTCCCGCCCGCTCCCGCACGCTCCCCCACGCTCCCGCACGCTCCCGCACGCTCCCGCACGCTCCCGCACGCTCCCGCACTGGGCACTCCCCCTCCCGCCCGCGCCCGCAATGAACTCTCAAAATGTGTCCCGCGCCGCACTCCTTTGCGTTGGGTCCCGCGGGAGTCCCGCGGGAGTGCAGGGCTCTAGTCAGATCCTGCCATTCATTTGCCTCAACAAGCTTTTTTGTTGCCTCTGTGGTATGTTTTCATGCCTTTTCCATCTGTGAATGAGTGTCCTGTTAGCTTTTGTCCAATTCAGACAGAGTCTGAGCACGAAGCACAGGTCTGCACACTTCATCCCGCTACATCTTTCAGCATGTTTGACATGCCGTGCGCTATGCTTTGAACGGTGAACCTTTCCTGAACACAATCCTCCCTTTGCATCATTATCGTACACGTTCATTTTGATCTCATCTGTCCACAGAGTGTTGTTTCTCAAGCGCGTGGTCTATCTTTTAGATGTTTCTCTGGCTCGTTTGGAAGCACTTGTAGTGTTTTGGAACCTTGAAGTAAATCCTCTGCGTTTACATTCGTGAAGGCTTTCCTTGATCATAGATTTTTGATGATGATTAGCCTTGCTTACCCTCTCAAGAGAGCTCTTGACTTGGCGTTGTGAAGGAGGTTTTCTTCACCAAGGAAAGTATTCTGTAATCACCCACTTTAACGGGCTGTAATTGTATTCAAGGCCGTTCGGGGTTCTTGAGCTTAACCGTGCATTTCTTCTTAAAAATTGTACCTACAGCGTAGCGTGTTTGAGAAATCTTCAAATTTACGCCCTCTCTCTTCAGAAGTCAGCTTCGTTTTTTTCCCATCCTACAGCTTATTTAATGGGTCCTTGTTAGATCGACATGGAAGCCACATACGTTACTGACGCGAGGTGCGAGCCATTATCCTTGTAGGATGCGCGTCTGCTCCGAGCTTCGGTTTACCCCCAAACCCGGTGTTAACGTTGCCGTTTCTAAGCTGCACTTTAAAATAATAGCAACTGGAGAAAAAAAAAAGTTTGCGAATGGGACTCCGGCTGTGTGAGCACATGTGGAGCTCAGAGATGTTAAAAAGTCAATTTTACTGAAACTGCTGCAACACAGAAAAGGGGCGAGATTTTAAAGTAGATACTGTGTATAACAGTGGAATCGTGTAGCTGCAGGGAGTGTACTGCTAATTGTATTTAGCCTGATGATTAAACCTGCTATGATTAAAGCCCGTTACATTTTACAATGATTCGCAGGAAGGGGCATCATATTTGAGCAAAACAGTATATCTTACGTAAATCTTAAGTAAAGCGGATCAAGTAAACCAGAGCAGTATTTCTGGGGAAGTACACATCAAGCTACAGCATAGGCTTTGAAGTTGGGTAAACAGGAACACTACAGGCTCTGTGTACATTGGATGTTCAAGCACAAAGTGCCTTTAATGATGGCCTCACTCAATTGAATCATAGACTTGCTTGGGACACATGATGAGGGCTCGTAATTTAACACATGAAATAATCCAGACCTTTCGTCTCTAAGTTTTCATGAATTAAGCCTGATTTATGGTCGTCCGGAAAAGGCTACGGAGAGCCACGGAGACCCTTCCGGAGATGCTCTCCGTCTATCTATCCGTCGAGGCGACGGAGACTCGCGGAGACCGCAAGGGTTGTGATTGGTCGGTTAACAACATCATTTCCGGAATTACTTTTCCGGTTTAGCTCCTTCCTCTCAGAGCAACAACACCGCCATTTTTGAAAGAGTTTACTGTGTGCTGGTCAACATTTGATCAAAATTATTTGCATTTCAATATTTGCAACTCTCTCAGTCGCCATCGTTCACTGTGAGGAGTGGAACGGAGCCGGAAGGTAAACAATCAATCAACGACTTTCACGATAGACATCGCAAGATTGGTTTGCCTAGCGTAGCGACGCCTACTGATCGGGAGGTGAATTGCCTTGCGTATCCAACATCCCGACGGAGAACTTCGAAAGGTTTAATCGCCTCTGCGAGACCATGGAGTCTGATTGACGGATAGCGACGGAGTAGCATACCGAGGCCTTAAGAAAGAAACACCTGCTAAAGAAACTTGCCGTCGGTCAATATTCCAGCTACTTTTTGTCCCAAGAAAAATGGAGGGTTTGGAAAATGGCTGTAATTCCTAAACGTTTTAAAGACTGAAGAATGAAAGCGGAAAAAGCCACTACTTTGGGTTGACGCTTGCGCACACGGCATCGAAAACCTAGCTCCTTCTCCGATCGCCAAAAAAGAACGAGGTGGTCCAGCAGCCGAGTTCAAACAGTGAAAGTGACAGACTATAGCTAGTGGCATAACGAAGCACAATTCATCAGAAAAATAAGTTTCTTGCCAATTGTACTGTTGTTATAGTACTCTAGTTATGAGATACAAAAACAACAACAACAAAAAAAAAAAAAAAAAACACATCAACACCTCTATGAACCTCCAAACAACCCCACAGGAAGGTGATACACCAGCATTTGGTGGTACAGCTAATAAAAGGAAGCTTGTTAGCTGTTTTCACCCCGTTTTCACAACTTCAAGGAACACATTCAAGCCAACTAGTTAGCCAGAATTAAGGAGGCGCTGTCAACACTTCCAACTAACATGTAGAGGAAAGAAAACCACCTGTTGTAACCTCACCAGCTGTTTCCCATCAGAATTTCACCTTTACAGCAAAAAATATACCTGCACTTAGCACACACTACGGCATAAGAGAAGCTTCGAGAAGAGGAAAAGCTCGAACGTACCATTATTTTGAACGTGGTCCTCCAGCATCTCATTCTTAAGGATGCTGCAGAGCTCAGACAGGGTCTCCAGGTGGATGATGTGGATAATCAGCGGCCGGAGGACGTCGTACAGTGACACACATAGCGTCTCCAGCAGCTCACTGTCAGAGATTTAAAAACTAGTTCAGTCCTTTACAGAACTTAGAAAATGTTAAAAGCCATCGCTTTCTGTTGAAGCTTCAAATTTTCAACAGTCAGCTGTCATCACAGGTGGTGGGAGGGCGGTGCTACTCACTCAAGTTTGAGTGTAGGTTTGGAGAAGAACTCATTGTACAGTTGGTGTTCGTCCTGACACACGTGAACCATGAAAGCACAGCCACTGCGAACCTGCACGAAAACACACACACTGAGCACACACTTGCAAATGTTTTAAGAACAAACACAAATAAAATCATCCACCATTCTTTTTTTTTCTTTTTTTTTTGAGCCGACCTTCAGGTCAAGCCAATTTTCAGAAACAGAGGGGTGTAATAATTCACAGTTACATAGATTAGGTATGACGGAGGGGAATACTAACAACACACCCGGTGTCTGCACAGCAATTCACTTTGGAGCAAAACAGGACAAATCTCTCGACACCGGCCTGAGGTCAGGCTCATTTATCATGTGCGCAACTTTGTGTCTCTTCCAAACACTGCGGAAAAATATCCCCGAGGTCCCACGCTGTTTCATTCTATACAAACCAAAATGTCACCTTATTAAAACTAAAGGGCAGATGGAGCTTTGAACTACTCATGCCTTACCAGAGTACAGTGGTCTTTGATGTTCTGGTTGGTCAAGTCAGTAATGGTGGTTGTGATGCAGGGACTGAGCAGCTGCTCTCTCTGGTCAAGATAGCACTGGTGGATTTCATCGAGAAGCTGATTGTATCTGCTCACATCGAGAGACAGACGGGTCAATTTCGAACATTGGGAAAACACATCTACAGGAGGGAGCGCGGCGCTGTCGCCATGTTCCGGAGAAAAAAAACGATCGTACTCACTCTGGAATCTTCTCCGCCCGCTGCTCAATCTGTTCGATCAGTGACTGGATGGAAGGAATTTTAAGAGAAAATCATCAATAGGAAAAAAAAAAAGAATTAGCTGCATAAATTAAGTTAGTTGTGAATATTTATACTCACTCTAACTTTCGGTGCAGCTGCTCTAAACTTCACATAGTAGAGTGTAAATGCGTTGTCTGCATTAGTCAGACCCATAGGATCCTGATAGAAAGAAAGAAAGAAAACACACACACACGCGCGCACACAATCAAATGCTGATGTTTAACTGCACGTTTAATTCCTATGTTCCAGCATGTCATATTCAGGGTGATGCTGGCAGAAACCTTTTACACTGAATTTGTTTTCATTGGTGTAGAATCACAAGATCAGATCAAATTGGGGTTTTCATGACCTCTGACCCAACAATTAATATCCAAAAATACAAATCAACCTAACGGGGCACCACTTTTTTTTTTACTACCTGAGCCAAGGTATTAGGTTTGCCTTAGTTTTTTTTTTTTTCTCCCTACATTTATTTCCAGCGGACTCGGGGGACGTTAGTAACCTCCTAAGCTGTTTGCAATGTGCAGTTTGATTCCCTAGATGCCATTCCATTTATTTGCATAGCTACGTTTTCTATTATTTACATGTTATCGCACCGTCTACATCCATCCACTCCCAAAGAGTGCAATCTTGTTTTAAACGGAGACCCGATAAAATGGACTTCTGCATTCTTTTATAAACAACAAAACAGCAGCTTAAGTACCACTACAGCGAGCTATATCCAGTTGCTGGTTGCAATTAAAGCCCAAACTAACTCTGGATGTTTAGTTCAGCTCGAGTCAACGTGGCGGAGAGAGAGAGAGAGAGAGAGAGTTTGTTAACAACTCATGAGTATATAAAAGTTCAAACAACCTACAGAAACTTTCGCACAGGTGTTTGCTTGGAAACTGAATGGCGGAAAAGTAACATCCAACAGCTTCAGCGCCGGTCTGAAGAGTATTACAATGCATGAATTGACTCTGTAACTGTAACCTCGCAACAATAACGGTGCAACAGTTTAGAAAAACATATTCCTCGTGTCAGACAGGTAGCTCCTGGAAATGGATCATTTATGATACTAGCCAGCAACAGTTTTTTGTCAATTCAGATAACGATGCCATTGTCTTTTTAGTAAAAAAAAAAAAAGGGTTGAAGAAGAAGAAAGCCACCGGATGAGGGCTATATTCAAATTCTGGCATGTGTTTTCTTTTTCCCCAGTAAAACTGGCATGATATATGCAAAACCCACAAGAAACACCAAAATGATGGAAATTACATGCCAAACATCTCATAATGAAGAGTTGCAGATAGATACACACGCGCTTACATTCCTATTGTGGACCATTTTAAACTTCATAGAGGAGGAATCGTGCGTTGTCCTTACCCTTTTCGTTAACTGGCTGGTGAGATACTGCAGAGTGTTTACAATATGGACCTTCATGAAGTGCATTGCTTTGGAGAGACATTGTTTGAACTTGGCCAAATAAACCGGATAATCCATGAAATTGGGCTGTAATCAACAGAAATACGCAGATGTCAGACATCGTTAGGAGGGATCACATACACTTGTGCGCGGACTATAATACGTTGCAACGACAGCGCAATTCAGATGTTAATACAGACTTTTGGCACATTGGGTATAATAATGTACAACCTATACTAAAAACATTCAAATGCCAACTACCGTCTGCAAAAAGTATCTCAAAAGGGTACAAAGTGTTCAAATAAGATCTGCACACATAAAAAAAAAAGGATAGGCCACTTACATGAGAGGAAACGTATTCAACGCAGTCATCCAATTTGGACAGCATCGGAATAAAACCTTCGCTATTTACAGATAAAGTCGGGGAGTTCAGTTTCTGCAAATATATAAAAAAGAAAAGTTTAGTTTGAAGTGAATTTCAACACCGTCACAGCTCCGTTGCCCATACTTCCGAAGCTGGTTGAGAGACACGTGGGGGGAAAAAATAAATAAAAAGTTTCTGTTTATTTCTTTGTCATCTTGAACAAAAGCTTATATTTTGTGTTTCATAAGCAGGTGCATTTGCATGTAATCAACCATCTCCCTGACACAGGTGCTACATTGTCAGTGGTCGATTGTAGGAAGATGCAAAAAGGGAAGCGCAGCTCACCGTGTTTATGTTTTCCAACTCGTTAAAATACGACAGCTTCTGCTGAATGCTCTCTGCCAGGTCGACAAGCTCCGACTGCAAGGAGAGCAAACAGACCTCAGTTTAAAGCCACGGGTCATTTCGGCTCAGGCTTCCTGCTGAGTCACATTTACCCAAGATTATTCCAAGATCTGTCATTCTTACAAATAAAGAATACATGGGAGAAATCTATATTCTGATAAGCATTTATTCATGGCACTTGGTACATATTATCCACTGATCGGCAATCTGTTTATCATGTCGATAAACTGGCACTAAGTGACATCACCTGCTCTTTTAGAAGCTGTTCACAGGCCTCGTGTAGGGCGCCGGTCTTATTGGACACGAACAGGTACTGCTTCTGAAGGGAGTCCAAGTGCTCAAGAGCTGCATTGACATCTTTCAGAATAGCATCACACTGTTCCTGGTAGCAGTTCAGATCATCTCTGGTTCTCCTAAAGGGAAACACAGACCATTTGTTTGTTTTCTCCAAAACAAGAATACACAGTGAAGGAGGTGAGGATTACAACAGCACGTTGCATTTCAGAAATCAGATCTAAAAAGGGATTGTTTTTTGGCGCAGATTACGTTCGTTGGCTTGCAGAGGCAAAACAATTACTGTGGCGTCACTACTGGCGGATGTGGTCAAAGGCGGAGTGAGAAAGTTTAGCCGACAAAAGCGGCACAGCGTCGTACAGGACTGGGTTGACACATTTGCAGGTGGAGTCTGGGCACTATTTCCACGCTGCATCAAGAACACTGCGTTTACCAGTCCTGCCTGAGTGTTTGTTTCAGACTCACCCTTTTAAAAAAAACTTTTGTCTGACACACCCCTTCCAGAAACAAAGACCCAGCCAATGCACACAGCATGACACCTTAGCTTAAGTAAATCACATA